>NC_049175.1:17516683-17816683 GCF_009769625.2 Cygnus olor
GAAAGTATAACACAGCCTTGAGCTGGTTATTAAGTTCAATTATTAATAATGAGCAGCCTGTCACACACGCATGTGGTCAAAACCCGTGTTGGGGGGGAGAAGGATGGGGGTGCGCTCTGCCCCTCAGCAGCCCTGGTACCTCTCTGGGCAATATGTGCAACCCCAGGTTACATGTGTGCCACGTCTGGTAATTTAGCATTAAAACCATGGTTTGTGAGGCACCAAGCAGGCACTGAGCCCCTCCTCCCTCACTTTTTTCATCCTCAAGGAGAAGTAGGATATGACTCAACACTTTCCCCAAGGCTGCCGAGGCCTCACCCAGGAGCTGCAACCCCAGCTGAGCCCCGTACAGCACAAAGCTGTCTTCTGCCTCTGCTTCTGTCTCTTGGCAAGGCATGGGGAGCCCGAGCACCAGCTGGAGTGCCAGCAGCCTCCCCACGCCCACAAAACCCCCACAAGGGCCTTATGTGGCTGTGCGGGCAGGGAGGCACGGGGAGCAAGTCAGCCGGCTTTTCAGGTTGGCCTGGCCCTGTGGGCTGGTGGGGAACATGGCGGCCTTGCGAGCAGAGCTGTCCCAGCGCCGGAGACACCCTGGGGATGCAGACGGGCATGTTTTCCAGGGATCAGCAGCAGGCTGGTGTGAGGGAAGGCCTCAGCTGCTGATCTCCTGCAGGACTCTGTGAGCAGCTAATGAGGCACCGCTGCTTCAGCCCCAGCGTGTTCGTGTGTGGGAGGGTCCTTGTGTGCCCTCCATCAGCATCCCTGCAGGACAGCCTGTCCCCGGGCCTGCAGCCGGCCACGTCAGCTCCGCGGCTGGTTTTTCCAGCCTGGGAAGGTGGAGGCTCCAAAGTAGGTCAACAAAATTTAGCTGATCAAGGGGAGCCGTCTCCCTCTGCAGGTGAGTGTGAAGTCACCCTGGCCATGGGAGGAACACGTCAAGGATGGCTCCTTGAAGGCTCCGGGATTTTGACTCATTCCATCATTAAATGGCAGTGAGCAAAGAGCTTCGGGTGAAGGAGCTTCCTTGCACTTCTGTGCCAGCAGATCTTTCTGGCTGATGCAGGAGCCTGAGCATGGCTCAGCCCCAGCCATTTGCCCACTATGGGCTGGCTCTGCCCATGGACCTCTCCCCAGTGGTCCCCATGCCCTTCTTTGATCCTCCTGAGGATGTGGGCCATGCCTTCCTTGGATGCTTCTCCTTGTTCTTTCCAACTGCATCCTTTCTAACCCTTCATCCATTCCCACTCATCTTCCTCTCAATAGCCTCTTCAAACCAATTGCTGGGTTTGGCTGGGCTAAATTAAATTTCTGGAAAGCCTCTTATTATGTATGGCTGCTCAGTCACAGGCACAAGCATTACTAAGGCTGTGGTTTTAACTCTTTAGCTATCCGGGTATTTAGTCTCAAAGTAATAAAGGAAAGCAATTATAGACTTTATTGCTCCTAGGCCATTAGCAAAAACTTGTTCTCATGCTCCCCACCTTCCAGCTGAGCCTGTTTACCCCCAGCAAGGCCCCTCTACCTGCTGTTACTAAAGACCATGTGGGATGCATCTGGGGCTGATTCCTTCTGGGTTTCTTGCAGGTAGCCTTGGTGCTAGCATTAGCAGTTAGGCCTGTATGGTGATCCTCCTAAGGAGAACTTTTGAATTATTATTTAACAGGAGGGCTTTGTATCAGTGTTATGATAGTGCCGCCGTTGGCTAACCTAATCCCTGTCTTAATTAATAGGTGCTCCTGTAAGGCAAGCTCTTCTGAAATGGGTTCTGATGTAAAACTTGCTGATTTTAGTATGAAGCTTTGCAGCGAAGAGATTTCTTCTCTTATTGGTAATTCTGGAAGACTAGAATGAGCCTGCTTGATTGTGAAGAGGTAAGCGTGTTCAAAGTGATACATGGAACCAGTTAACAACAGTTTAAAGGAAACGATGATTTTTTGTATTTATCAAATCTGAGAGAATGAAGAAGCTTGGAGGACATAGGGGAACCGGAATGTTAATGGGTATGGGCAGCCCTGTATATCTAATGTCTGTTGTTAGAAAAGTGAATCAAGAATTGAAAAACAATAGCTAAGCTGTTCTTGGAAGCACCATAGGTTAACCTGCATATCTTGAAAAAAATATATATTATTATAATTCAAATGACATGAGTTCAACAGAGGCTTCAGCTGGAGTTAAGCTTCAGTGCCCTTTGTGCTAAGCCTTGGGTGAGGTGGTCTCTCAGTAATGCTGGATTTGGGACTTTAGACAGGGAAACTTCTTAATGACTATGCACTGAACCCACCAATCACATGTGGGGTTTTCTTTTAAGGCCAGTCTTTTTAAAATCTAAACTAATAGCAAAGAAGTGTTGAGTAGTCAATTTTCATTAAAAACAAAGTGGCAAGAAGCTGAATGCCTCAGTGAAAATAGAAGATGGGCCGGCCAAAGTTATTGCTAAAAATAAATTGCTTCGCTTTTTTCTTTCTTGCTTTTGCCCCCTGGATTGGCAGAGTGAGGAATGGTACTGAAGATGTGTGTGTTGGCAGGCGATGCATTAACAAAGCTGAGTAACAACAGATAGTAAAACAATTAGCAGAGTCAGGATCAGGGCTAGGGTAACACTTCTTTCTCATTCAGCCTTAATTCCTCTGATTTAAATTGGTAGCATTTTAGTCCCGTTTCTGTTGCCAGCACTTTGCTTTCTAGAACTTGCTGAACCTTCTTTTTGTGCTCTTTGCTTTGTCTGGGACTCTATAGTCTTGATGGACTTCAGTTGGAGAAAAGAAGTCATTTTGTCTGTGTCTGGTGTCAGTGTAACTTCTGCTAACTGTGAGCCCAGACCCCTTACATGAGCAGAAGAACAGTGAAGTGAAGAAAGGCTGACAGAGCCATCAGCAAGGTCTGGCTGTGTGAATACCAGGGGATACTCTGGCTCTGCAAAACAGAAGGTTTTGTATTTAGGGTCCGAGAATGCAAGGTGAAAAGCTTTTATGTACCATAACCAATGTAGATGACCGCTCATGATGGCAATTTGGTTAATGAGCCTCTTGTTACTGTGCTGTGGTTTGTTTTACTCTCTTTCAAAGCACTGAGTGTGTTCTGGCTGAAAAATCTGAATGTCATGTACAAAGTCTCTCTCTAATGAGTAGTTCAGAAAATACAAATAGGTGCATATATGAATCCCTGTAGATGTTCTTAACTCATCCTGGGTTTTGAGATTTCTCTGATGAAGATGTAGATGATCAGGTTGTTTAAAGGACACCTTCAATCTTGATCAGAAGTCCTTCAATAGGATTTTTGGTTCAAGAAGCTGGCCCATTTGTTAGGTAGTCAGATGTGCCTGGTCTCCTTCAGCCTCTGTGAATTTCCAGCTGTGAAAACAGTGGCGAATTAAACTGACAAACTCATCGGGTTCACCAGACTCTGAAAATGCATTCAGCTGCTGTTTTCAGACCGGAGTTTGAAAACATAGCAACTCTATGCAAAACCTCAGCCACTCACTCTATTCACTCACCTTAATCACTGTTTACAAATACCACCGAGCTTACAAACAGGCTTCAAAGAACAGGAGGCTGTGTAAATGGCACACTACTACACCACCACTGAGAGCTCCTTAGAGGTGATTTTTGTCATCAGTGTTTCACATGGGATTTGCAACTCTTGATTTAGAGTAAAGAAGCTGCTGTGATAGTATTCATCCCAAGAGCAATCGCTGATTGTGACATCTTTAGGTTAATAGCTCCTGATGTCACCATCACTTTTGTGTAACCCCTAGGACATTTGCTATCCTTTATATTATTATCTCTTTGGAGTGTTTTGCAGTGGTAAGAGCAACTAGGTCAGAATTAAATTGGAGCACTAGTAAGGACTCCAGACTGTGCCTTCTGAGAAGCCTCCGCCTTCCATTCAGTCAATCTGCTTTGGTTTTGTCCTGTTTGGGAAACAGTCTTGAACGGCAGTGTGTTCACCAGAAGCAGTCTTTTGGAGTACATATGCATCAAAGAGGAAAAAGGCTGGCTTTCTGTAAAACTGTTCTCAGATCTCCAACTTTCTTGATAATCATACACAACCTTCAGAACGTCTGTACAAAACGCTGTGCAGGGAGGCTCTGATACAGATATGGGGGCTTCTTACTGTGGCTTTGTCTTGCCAGGGCAAAGGGACTTTGTGGCTGAGCTGCATCTTTTACTGACTGCCAGCCAACACCGTCCAGGGAGCTGCAAGGCAGGACTGTTTAGTACTGGGCAAAAGTTGTATAAACTTTAAAATGTATCAGCCTGAGACTAGGGAGAAGCAGAAGGGAGAGAAGGATGGCCTGCTTGCAAGGAGCAGGGGATCCTCTCTCCTCCTTGGGCCTGAACCCCCTGTTTCTCCCAGAGGAAAAGGGCTCAGGGAGGAGCACAGTCGGTCTCCTGCCTGCCTTTGTTTCCGAGGAGTGAAGAGCTGCGCGCACTGGGCGATGCCTCCCTGCACATTCACGGGCTTCTGCTCCCCTCTAATGGCCAAGGAGGCGAGAGGCCCTTGCTGGAGACCGTGCTCTCAGGGCTCTCGTGCCAGAGGGTGCCCATGTGTCACCCAGCTCTGCTGGGCATCTCTGAATCCTCCAAGTCAGCGATTCCTCCTGCGTACACCAGTGGATGAAGCCCTCTGACTCTGATATTTACTGGGTAGCCCTTCCCTCAGGTTGGAACAAGTCATGTCCAGCGCCTGCATTTCACCCAAACAGCTGTAAGAAGTCTCCTGCAGACTGGTGCTTACGAGGCCTCCATGTACCTGATAATGTGTGTTTGTATGCTCAGAGCTTTGGTGTTCAGAGAGCTCCTCTGTTTATTGTGTTGTATGATCTGCTGTTGCCTTTTTTTGTAAAAAAAAAAAAAAAAAAAAAAAAAAAAAGAAAAGCCGTTCATTGCTGCCTACATTCTGTTTTGAATATCATTTTGAAGTGCCAAAAATGTAAGTAATATCTCATTTTACATCAGCATCTAAGGATTATGTGGGCATAAGCTTTGCATTAGCTGAATGCTAGCATAATACTCAGGGTAATTCCTCTAGCATCTTCTGTTAAGCTCTTTGCTGCAACGTGTTTTAAATGCATTTTTAAAAAAGGTTCCTTTTCAAAGTTAGGGAGTCCGCCAGGAGTAGCCATTTGTTTCCTTATCCTCACCATTCCACCCCTTAAATCTACTTAAACTGTATAGGTGTAACAAAGTCATGGTTTGCCTGCTATGCTCTCTCTCTTGTGGTAAAAAGGCATTTTGACCATTTTTGATCATGAAGCATGAAGGTTGTTCTTTGCTTTCATAGTGTGGTGGAGCCCTGGGATGGCTCACAGTGGTACAAGGCAGTTAGCTCTCTTGGGTCAAGACTGTGGCCAGCTAATGATCAATAATACCTTTCCACTGTTATGCAAGTAATTTTATCTGTGATTTTAATGATAATAAAAGTCCTTGGCAGAAAGCAGGTGAGATGATTGTCTGGAGATCTGTATTTCTTAATTGAAATAGCACTACTCTGTAGGATGTTAATAAACACCCCAAGACTTCACATCCAGACCATTATAGAAAAGATTCAACAGGACTGGATCTGGGGGTGTTCCCTCTTTGGCTCAAAGGTAAGCTGCTATAGAAACGTGCCACTGTGTCACCCACACACCCATTAGGGACAACTCAGGTCACTGCTGCCCGAGGGGAAAGGATGGCAGTACCTGCCCACGGGCACCTTCTTGGAGTGGCTGACGTGGAGTGGAGGAGTCTAACAGGTGGAGTAGCTCGGACATAGGCAGCATTTTCCCCACGTCCTTCCATACGTCCTTCCATGCCATATGCAAGCAAAAGCTTTTCCTATGGAAAGTGTAGCATCGTCCTCTTCAACAAACAAACAAAAATTAGTAGCTTTTGACCATGGCAGCTAAAGAGTGGAGCGCAGGAAAACTCAGCAGAGTATTATTACATAATTCTTGTAAAGAGGGAGATAAATAATTATAAGGGCTATGTTCCTGGAAAGATGATGCCCCAATTGCAAGTTCAGGTACAACTGGCTGAGTTCAGCAAGCCCTCTCATCACATGGATGCAGCCCAATTTTATACGTACTGAGCAAATGAGCAGTCTTGGCAAGGTTTCAAAAGATGTTTCAGTTTTCAGGCTATGGACTAGGAAACCACTAGGGTTTCAAGTGCCCAGCGCAGAGATAACCGGGCTTGGGTTGCCCGCAGGCTGCGTGTCCGTGTGTGATTTGGGTGCCAATGCCACCAGAGGAGCCCGCACCACGGCAGGGGGTTACGTACCCAGTGGCTGCACCGGTGCCTTGGTTTTGGTCGCGGTGACATTTGCGGGGCGGCCAAACCTCCCCAGCTCTGGGGGCCGTGTAGGGCTTTCCTGAGGGGCACGCGTGAAACGGTGGGAGCTGCGGGACCGCCTGGTGCCCGAGGGGGCCGGCTGCAGCTCCGCCTCGGTCCCCGAGGGCACCCGGCCGGGCGGAGCCGGGGCCGCCCCGGGGCGGTGCCGGTGCCCGGGGGGACGCGGGGCTCGGCACGGCTCGGCACGGCTGGGAACAGGCGGCATGGCGCTGGGCTTCAGCCTGTCGGCGCTGCCGCCGCTGCGGGAGTACGAGCTGGAGCGGAGCTTCGACGAGCGGGAGGCGCTGGGCTGGATGCGGGACAACTGGTGGGTGAGCGCCGGCACCGGGGCTGCTCGGCGGCCTGAACGGCGGGGCTTGTCCTGCGGGAGAGCCGCTCGGCTCCCCGCCTGCCCTCAATGTGCGATTGTTCCCTCCGCGTCAAAGGAGACGGCGGAGAGCAGCCTCCTCGCCGTCACCACTGGGCTCTCGTTTGAGCTATTTCTTCACTGGTTTCTTTGGAGATTTCTTGCTTTACCCCTTCGTGCGCGGCCGTACAGAAGCGAGCTGAGTATTAAAGAAATGCACCAGGTTTAGCTATATCTCCTCCTTAAGCTTTCTCCGCCTTTCGAAGTGCCAGGGACACCTCTCGTTTGCTTTTCTTGTTGCTCACCGTAAGTTTTCTTTCCCTCGTAACACCTTTAACAAACACACCTCCGCAGCCTGTCCCTTTCCTTGTAGGGGAACCCGCAGCAAGCCACCTCGCTTCTCACAATGCCTTCCTTGTTTTCTGGGCTTGCTTCATAGCCCATCCACGTGACGCTCTTGACTTGCTGCTGTTTTTCTGTTCCTAGAGCTCAGGGTTAATTCTCTTACCCTAAGTAAATTTATCTGGGGGGAGAAGAGGGCTTTCTGTTTAGGCAAGATGTTCTCAGCACTTGCATTTACTCACAGCTATATTGATCGCTGTCCTGCTTCCAGCAGTGTTTGGTACCTGTGCAGTTCTGTATTTTGGGGTGCACAGCCTGTTTGGTGCTTGAGCACCAGGAGAAAGGGCAGTTTTCCCTTTCTTGGCCTTCCCTTCAGCTGGAGGAAGCCTGTCTGTCTGCATTTTTTCCCTTTTACATGTGATATTTATGATTGTGTTAGGCAGAAAACCTCTGTGGATGAAATCTGAAAGGAACAGAGCCCAGCCCCAGCTGAAACATCGTTATACCCTGGGCTTCAGGGGCGAGAAGCAAAATTTGGGTGCAGGAGTGGCAATCGTAATGGGACAGAGGGACATGGTGGCTCAGAGGTGGGGCTGCAGCGGAAGAGTCTGGGATCTGCAGCTTTAACAGCCTATGGGGCGGAGGATGGAGGACGGGGTCGGAGGGCTGCTCAGGCAGAGCTTTGTGCCTCTGCGTGGGGCTCACAGCTGCTGGCCCAGCAGAGAGGCCTGGAGGAGGGCAGGCTCGCCCCGAAGGGATCTCGCTGGTGGCCAGCCTGGGCTTCCAGAGGGCAGCAGCCCCGCTCCCTGTGCAGCTTCACCCCGCTGGTGTGCAGCCCACGAGCAGGGGAGGGGAAGGGGCAAGGTACAGAGGTGGGAGTGCAGTGCCCAGTCTGCCACTAGCTGCTTATTTTGGAGCTGCCTAACTGCTGGAGAGCGGGGTTAAAAAAACATCTCTCACCTGACCTAGAGTGTCCTTCATGTCACTGCCCTGAGTGCCCCTTATGGCCAGCATATGTCATGGGATGAGGGCAGCTAAAGCGCTTCAAGAGCCCGCTTGGATGTTTGCACAGCGCTCCTGTGGCTCTTAAACGTGGGGTACCTGGTGCAGCTGTGGGTTGGGTAGGAGACCCGGATGGTGCTGGGAACCCCGTCCCTCCCTCCTTGCAACCTGTTACGTGCCCCTGGGGAAAGCCACACAGAGTGCTTGAGAAGATAGGCTGGTGCGTAGTGAACACTGGCTGTAAGGGGCCAAACCCAGGCACTTACTAGCCACGAGCTGTTGTGAGGAGGGCTGGGGATCTCACAGCAGATTGCTGGCCTGATTTCCCACACTGTCATGTGGAGGACGGCACACTGAGGGGTTTGCTGGTTGGAGCTGGGCTCCTGAGTCCATGGGGTGGGGTTTCTTAGGATAAATATCCATCAGAGCGGGTGCCTTCCTCCAAGGAGGAAAGGACTGGAAGCGCAGGGCAGGTCTCTGGAGACCCTTTACCATAACCCCACAGTAGTGAACTGTGGTTGCCCGAGTTGACTTGAGGTTGCTCTGTAGCTTACTCAAGCTGTGGCTTATGCTCCAGGAATGTCTGAGCCTAAACCAGCTGGTGCTTTCCTCCTTTCCCTAATGTACCAACAGGAAGATTAGCTCCTGCAGCCATGCCTCGCTTCTTTGGGCAAGTTTTGAAGGAGGCTTGACCACTTTCCTGGAGTACGTGGAAACTTCCTTGCCCTTTTGCTTTTCCCAGTGGCAGTGGCTGGGGGGAGCAGAGCTTGCTGCAGTGCTCGGGGTCATCCACTCATTGAACTTGTGCTGCTCTGTCAGACACACTGCGATGAACTCTTGTCACTGGGCTCCGGGCTGCCAAACCTGTGCAGCCAAGGTCTCATCTGTGTACCTGCTCCTCTGGGACTCTGCTGCTTGCCATGTGTACAATAGTCGGGCTGTCAGGGCCAGGCTGCAGCTCTGGGTCCAATTCTCTGCTTCCTTCTCTTCCCACTCGTTTCCCCCCACCACACAATGCAGCATTGCTGCAGCAGGGAGGGAAGGCCTGCAGCTCAGCCCGTGCCCCACAACGGGCCCTTGGCACCACCCAAGGTGTGTAAAGGGACAAAACGCACCCACGTGTCTGCTCGGGGCCCTGCCCACAGTCAGCCATATCCTCATTCTGCCGGGTCCTGCGGGGGCCTCCCGGGTATGACAGCTCCCTTTCTCCTCTGCCATCCCCAGGGATTTCCTGGCTCGCTGGCAGGACATGTTTCATTTCTTGGGGAGAGCTCTGCCGGGGCTGTCAAAGTCCTGCTGCAAACAGGCACTTTCCCTGACCGCTCCCTCTGCTTTCCTTGCAGGCAGAAGTCCTTCTTCTTCGCTGCGGCTTATGTGATGCTGATCTTTGGAACCCAGCACTTCATGAAGGAGCGGAGGGGCTACAAGCTGCGCGCACCGCTGACCCTGTGGTCCCTCGGGCTGGCCTTGTTCAGGTAAGAGCCTGGCACTACCTGCCAAGTTCTAGCTCTGATTTCTTTAAAAAAGTAAAAATAAAAAAAAAATCCCCCATGCAAGAGAGGAACACCAGTCTAAAATAGTCTTTTGGTGCTGCCTCCCTCCCTGCAGTGACGGTGAGAACGCTGCAGCCCATACTGTGTAATTATGCAGGCAGACTCCACGTCTCCACACCTCTTCAGGCTGGGGGGAGAGAACAAAACAAGACAAGTACCTTGCTGCACACTAACTCCAGAGCAGGCTCTCTGCCCACGTGCACAAATTGGCTGTGGTCAAGTCTAAAGGTCACTGGTTGCCCTCGTGGCAGTGGTCTGTAAAATCACAGCTTGTGTGGAGAGAGGGGTCAGGGAATGACCACTCGTGGCCTGTTTCGAGATGATCTTACGCAAATGAAATATGCAGGCTGATAGCAAAGAAAAGGTGTTTTTTTTTATTATAATTTTTTCCCTTGTAATCTGCTAAATTGTAGGAACTTCCCACCACAGGAGGTTGTAAATGGTACAAGCATACTTGGATTCAAAAGAGAAGTAAATGAGTACCTCTTGATAGATTTTTTTTTTGTTGTGAAACATGAAAGCTCCATCTGAGGTCTGGGGACCACAAACCACAGTTGGTGGAAACTGTGAGAGGAAATGGGGACAGAAAGGACGTGTTTGCCCCGTTTGTGTTCTCCCTGGGCATGCACCGTTGGCCTGTTAGGAGATGGGGTACCAGAACAGCTGCCCACCTCTTAGATCAAACGCAGCAGTTCTTACCCTCACATGCCTTCTCAAGCAGTTGTAGCAGAGGGTATATGAGAGAGAGTGTTCTTTGCTGCTCAGCCCTCCTGCTGCTGCTGTGGGATGCAACAGTTTGTTTAGACATCCCTGAGGCTGCCCTGAGCTTCAGAATGGAGTTAGCCAAATGTTCCTGGGTGCAGTGCTGCCCTAGGGTCCTGTGGTGGGTTGGGCACAGCTTTCAGATCTCTGGTTTTCTTGCAGTGCCATAGGGACCCATCGGTCCTGGAAATACATGGCCTCCATCACGTCTTCCATGGGATTCAAGCAGTCGGTGTGTGATCAGTCCTTCTACGTCCACCACGTCTCCAAGCTTTGGGCCTACTTATTTGCCCTGAGCAAAGTCCTGGAACTGGGTGAGTCTGAAACCTCTCCCTGTGCAATGTGTTCAGAACTCCTTTGCTTTTATAAGTAGTTTTTTTTTTTTTTTCACAGGTGTCTGTCCAAATGTTACTCAGAGAACAGGGCTGTCTAACCTTGCACGCATTGCTCGTTTCCTTGCTTCCCATTGCTCAACCCTATACATCTTCGTGTCCTCTCTCTGCAGGGATGCAGCCTGAGGTTATTGCTCTGGTTTCATCCCCCCAGGCCAACAGGCGATTCTGAAGTGGGAAGCCTGAGGCCAGGGGCAGCCCCTAGGGATTTCTCACATCGACCCTGCGAGAGCTGGCTTTGCTGGAGCAGGAATTGCTGGAAAGTCTGTGGCAATGTTTTGGTTGACAGGTGCCAAGTCTGTTAGAAGGAAAAGCGCCTGCAGCAATGCACAGAGGGTTGAATGTGTCAGTGGGAAGTTTCTTCCCTACAAACCACAGGTGCCTACATGGGCTTTATTGGTACAGACAAATCCAACGTGAAGCTAGGTTTTGGTGGGCTCAAGCCAGGTGATGGCTTTAGCATTGCAGCTCACTCATTCTGCCTTGCCTGAAAATGTGCACGACTGCTGCAATTTACCTGACTAACGATGCACCTCTCCCCCGTCCCAAGGTGACAC
Organism: Cygnus olor; assembly: GCF_009769625.2. NCBI lineage: Eukaryota > Metazoa > Chordata > Aves > Anseriformes > Anatidae > Cygnus > Cygnus olor. The sequence goes on from NC_049175.1 coordinate 17,527,973, forward strand.
TGTGTTCATCGTTCTCCGGAAGCAGAAGCTCATCTTCCTCCACTGGTACCACCACATCGCCACTCTCATCTACGCCTGGTACGCCTACAAGGAGATGGTGCCTGGCGGCGGCTGGTTCACTGTCATGAACTTCAGCGTCCACACATTCATGTACTCCTACTACTCCGTGCGAGCTGCGGGCTTTCGGGTGCCCCGCTACATCGCCATGGCCATCACCTTTTCACAGATCCTGCAGATGCTGATAGCCATAATAGTGAATGTCTTGCTTATCTTTTGGATGGAGGATAAGGTCTGCCCTGTCACCTGGTCAAACGTTTCTTTTTCATCCCTAATGTACCTCAGTTACTTGGTGCTCTTCTGCAACTTCTTCTTCAAGGCTTACCTGACGAGCACCCAGAAATCAAAGGGGGAATAAAACCGGGGCGGGAGGAATTGGCTGGGGTGGAGGGAGGGAGAGGGAAGGAGGAACTTTTAATTCCTGGCTGGAGCTCAAGAACCTGACAGGGCTGGGGTGATGAGGGTCACTGCGGATGAGAGCTTTCAGATTAACTTGAGCAGTGGCCTCTGGCCTGTCCTTCTTGCAGCAGTGACTCCCCAGAGGGGGGCGTGGGTTGTCGCAGGCTGGCAGTGCCAGGAGAGGGGTGCAGTCAGGGGCTGGAGACCCCTTTGCCCATGGCTCACCGTGCCCTGGGCAGGCAGCAGAGCCTGAGTGGCTGCTCTTCACCCCAGCTGCTCACAGAGTACAGAATTTGTCACTGAAAAGCAACACCAACCTCTGAGCTGAGCCCTGGTAATGCCTGAGTTAATGCCTTATGTGATCAGCTGTAAATGCTAAATGCCCCGACACAGGTTGAAACACCACCTCCTGTATGGCAGCACCCAAAAGCACATAAATGTTAGCGGCTGTCACCCCAAGGGTCGCCCTTGCACAGCACCAAGCAGTGTGACCTGGCTGGCTGCTGCCTGAGAGCTGAGCAGAGCCAGCCCTGCCTGGCCTGCAGAGTGAGGCACTGCCCGTGGTCCCACTGAGGGACAGCCCCAGGGCTGGGAGGCAGAAGGGTCCAAAAACTCCTCTCAGAGTGCATCAAGAACTGTTGCCGTAATATGTAAAAATGACTAATAAATGCTGTTGCGTATGGGTTTATTATTTGATACCTTTTTCATGCCTAACCCTTGTTCTGGGCTGTGGGAGAAGCATTGCTTTCCCCATCTGCATCCTGCTGGTTTGTCCGCAGCAAGGTACGGACAGGCTCTGTCCTTTTGTGCTCCCCGTTCAGCAGTCACCGACAGCCCGACCTGCCTCGGTCCCTTTGCTCATCACATGCAACTGAGAACGAGAGGGAAATAATGATAAAAACAAGAATTAGGCTTCTGTGTTACCAGCAGACCCGACCATGTGGCTGTTTGAGGGTGCCATGCTATGTCAGGTGAGCCTTAGAGCCTGAGCCCGTCCAGGAGCAGCCCCAGATGATGGCACGTCCCAGTTTGAGGCATTTCTGTGCCTGGTGCGGTCCCTGCTGGGCCGTTGCCAGCTCTCTCCTCCCCGAGCCTCTGGCTGCCCCAGCAGTGCTCAGCTCAGCCGGGCATCCCCGTGGGCACATGGACGTCTTTGTGGAGATGACTCCTCCTGGCACTCCGTGAAGAAAAGCCCAGCTTGCATAGTGCTGGTGAGCTGCAAGAGCAAACAGCCCTGTTGGAGGGGATGCACTTGATATATTTTTTTTTTGTCTTTGATGGCAGAAATTAATGGCAGCTCCTGTGGGGTAGACGAGCCGCTGAGGCCAGCTGGGGGGCCCCGTGCAGTTGCGAGGAAAACTACCGCGTCCCCCAGCTTCATCCCCTGCTCAGCCCGGGTGGCAGCCGGATGCCCTGTGGGGCCAGCCCCAGGCTGTCCTGGGTGCCGGCAGCCGCTAGGTGACACCACCTCACCTGCTTTTATAGGGGGCCTCCGGGGCCCTGCCTGGAGCAGGCAGGGCCCCGCAGACATGGGGCTGTGCTGCGGTGGCCCTGGGTGGGGACAGCCCAGCAGTGGCATTTGCTGCTGGAGGGCCCCCCTGGCAGGGACAGCTCGCCTTAGCTGGCCCCGGGCAGCACCACACTGCTGCTGACCCCACGTAGCCAGCAAAGGCTTTGGGCTGCAAGGAATCCTCTTCAGTTTTAATGTTATTTAGGTGCCCGTGCAGAAATTTGGACTTTGGCTGGGGTGTTGCTGGCCAGAGGTGGTAAGGGAACGTGCCCAGCCCAAGCCTTTTCCCATGCCTGGATGCAGCCAGGTGCCCCAAGGCAATTATCGACAGGAATTGTCGACAGGAATTAGCTCCATCTCTCGCAGGTAGCTCGCTACCTGAGCCCAGTACTGAACATCTCCAGCAGGAGCTTGGACGTTCACACCCAGCCTGCAGTTTGGAGCTGTGATACCAGACCATGGTAAAAGCTGGCATGCACCAAGCAAGATGTCAGAAAACAATTCCCCACTGCACTAACAGTAAGAGAATAACCAAGGATGGTGTTGCGTGGCTTTTCGGCAGGGAGGGAAAACGCTGCTGGCAGCCACTGAGAAGACCCAACTGTTCTGCACACTTTACATTAGCCTTTGGAAAAAGACAGCTATGAGGAAGTGGGCAGCACAAGCCATGCCAGTGGTGGGGGCTACAAGCCTGGCCTTGAATAGGGAAAGCCCAAGAAAGGGAGTATTTAGACAAACAGGAATTTTTCATGCCATGTGGGCGTGATGAACTTCCTGCTAAGCAAGCCCAGAAACGTTTGCTGTTATCTATGAGAACTGCTGAGGGACAGTGAGGCATAAAGAGACCGGAAAATGCAAGCTTTGTACCCTTTCAGAAGGGACTGGGGCCAAAAGCCGGGACCTGCTGACAGCTAAATCCCCTCACCCACCAAAAACCGCTGGAACAGATAATCTCAGTGCTTGTAAGCAGTGGAGATGAGCAGGAGCCATGGGGACTTGCCAAGGACAGAACCTGGTCAAAGCAATCTGATTTGCTCCTGTGACAGGTAAGGGCATGGTGAAGAAGAGCCCTGGCTGCCATTTCAGTGGATTTTTTAAGGCTTCTGACCCGTGTCACGCTCTAGGCTCTTAAGCAACCTTTAAAACATGATGTGGATGGGATGTTGGGTAGGGACAAAACCCATTGGATAATTATACCCAGAGAGTTATCTAGGGTTCACTTTTGAAAAAGAAGAGTTACGCTGAGTGAAGTTCAGGGACATCTGTTCCGGGTCTGGTTTTGTTCAACATTTTCATTAATGATCTGGATGATGGAGGAGAATGTGTGCTGGCTATATCTGCAGATTGGGAAGTATCCAGTGACAAAGCTTCTTGCCTAACTGGCCTTTAGAATAAGCAGGAGCCTGCTAAACCCCACCTAACTGGGCTGCAGCATCAGGGAGACACAGCTAGGGATGTCCTGGGGACCTGGGGGGAGAGAGAGGTCCTGGGGAAGGTCTGCAGGGTACCCGATGTATTTGTGCTGGACCAGTGAGCATCTCATCCACGTCCTGGGACCCTGGGGAAGGAGCTGAGTGCGGGAAGCTGCGCTGGCTCAGCTGCATAGGGAGGGCAGGTGGCATTTGGAAAGCAGGGGACTCTCCCAGGGCTCTCTGCTGCCAATTTGCTCGCTCCGTTATTTGCTTTTGGCCATCTCTGGTGTCTGCTGATTTTAAGGTTTTTCCCCAAGTTCTGTCAGTCATTTGGTGCCATTGTACAAAGTGCTCTCAGCTCAGAGCTGGTGTGTGGTTGCCGCCTGGTCTGGATGCTGCATGGTGCAGTACCTCTGACTGCAGAGACAGACCCCGCCGGCTTCTCCATACAGGACTGGGGAGGAGAAACTTGTTCCCAGTAGCCCATCTGCAGAGCCGCTGACCATGCACTTGCATGCAGCAGTGGCCTGGTGCAGGTACTGACTGAGTCTGTCCTGCTCAGAAATCAGACTGGTCTGGCCTAAAGGTAATCAAAATGACTGCGTGGAAAATCTCAGGCTGAAAAATCAGTAACTGAACTGGGTTTTGGCTTTCCCCCAAAGGCTTTTCTCCAAAAGGAGATCGGGAGAGCCATGTTCTGAGGTTGGCCTCTCACTCCATGCATGTGGGCTGCCTGTCGTAGGCTGAATCCTGCAACGTTCAGCAGCTGCTGGCCCCATCCGATCAGTGTGGCCCCTCTGCTCCCTGCTCCACCCGTCCCGGTCTCCCCTGTTGCACCCCATCCCACCCCATCTCACCCCAACTCCATCCTCGCTGTGGGACGAGAGCTGGATCACCACAAGTTCATCTCAACATGGAGCTGCTGAAGGCAACGCACAGCTACCAGAGCAGGTTGAAAGGAAGAAAGAGCTCGTGTTGCTCTCAGCTCCAGTTGGGCTTTCCCTCTTTAGACACATCACCCAAGGGAAGGGGAAGCTGGGCCTCCCTTTGATTTCTTCTCCAGGCAAAGCTGCGATTTTATGAGAGATGTTTCTTCTGGCTTTGCCGTGTTCCCACCTGCACTCGAGGTCAGTGTGGGGTGGAGGGCAGGGTGCGTGGAGATACTGGGGGAGCAGCAGCTGCCTGAAGGGCTCAGCGGCTTGTTGTAGGAGCAGGAGAGGGCTGTGGCACCAGCTGGCTCAGGGGATCAGGCAGAGGATGGAACCCAGCTGTGGGAGAGCCAGAGGGGGAGAGGAAATGAGAGGGGCCAGGGCCTTGCTCCTTCTCCTGGGGAGGGAGCTGTGGCAGATGGGGAGTCAGTGGGAGGGCACTGAGGTGAGGCCTTGGTGGGGAGACCCCGGAGCAGAGGATCTAGAACAGAGACCACCGTCACTGAAGCTACCACAGCAGCACTGGTACCCAGCAACAAGGTAAGATCTGGGTCTTGTCTTGGATGTGTGTTTTCAGTGTTTGTGCTTGATCTCTGCGTGTGCATTGCAGATGGAGCAGTAGCTGTTCCAGCACAGGGGTACTTGGCTCCCTCATCTTGGTCAGAGCAAAGCGTAGTTTTGCTACAGTGTGTTTGGCCTGACATCTGTGACTGCTCTGTGTCTGCTCACCAATACCTTCAGCAGCAGCTGCTGTCTGTGGAACAAGCGATGGCAAAGACTGAGTGACTTGCACGCTTTGCTTGTGGGGGACCTCTCCGTGTCTCCTAGCGAGAATCCCTTCTCAGCAGTTTGCTTCCTCTGTGCATGCTAGCAGTGTTGCAGAAATCTTTGCACCAGCTTTGCCTGTCCCACTCACCCAAGCAGGTTGGTTTGTCTTGGTAATATGTTTTACTTTTTTCTCAAAGAGAAAAGTAAAATATCAGGGTTGTGCTTGCCCCTGAGGTACGTGCCCCATGGAGGAAAAGGAGTCTGCACTGAGTGGGGATGTCCTGCAACTCCATGGTCTGTGTAGCTTCCTTGTGCCCTTGGAGAAACCCACCGTGTCCCTCTGCATCGGTTGAAGCAGCAGGTCCTGCTGGTGTGAGTACATCTCAGGAAATCCAGCTCTGTTTTACACCATTCCCAAAAGACATAGCATGGGGACAGGCTAGCTGGCCAGGTTCCTGCAGCCGACCTCTCCAGGAGGTGCTGTTTGGAGCCAGGAGGGCTGCGAGGAGCCTAGAGGCACTGGTCCCATCCAGTGAGCTGGGGAAACCTCAGCAAGGAGAGGTTTCCTCCTGCTCCCACCCACGCTGCCCTGCCTGAGGACGCTCGCTCTCACCCAGGCTACTCATGCTCCATTTCTGAATCTTTAGGTGCAAGGTTGTGCTCTCAATAACCAGACAGGCGGAAGCCTTAGAGGGATTGTGCCAACTTTTATTTTACTTCCTTTTTTGAAATGGGATTTGAGGAAGGGAAGGAGATGTGCAAGGGGGAGTTGATTGTTGCAAAAGGGATGCTTTGGATGTACACTGGCAAAGGTATTCCTGTCTGACTGGAAATGACTGAAGCAGTAAAGCAAGACAGGCAGAACACCGCCTCGGTGGACATGCTTGCTTTATGGGGTTTTTTGGTTTTAAGGTCTACTTCATGGGTTATTTCATGTACAAAACAAAAAGGCATATTTTAATATATATGTCTACATATGTATTTGTATATATACATGATATATATATACATACACATATTTTATATCCGTCCAACTCCCAGTTCCTAAAGGTTTCAAGTCTGAAGGGCCATGCCTATAAATGCACTACAAAGAGATGCCAATCAACTGAAATGCTTTCTCACCATCTGCCAGATAAATTGGCGGGCAAGATGTCTTCCACCAAAATCTCACAGGCGTGCAGGGAGAAGGGGTCGGCCAAGCACTGAAGAGCAGCCCCACGTCGCACCGTCCCTGTTTCCCATTACTGGCTGTCCCGGGAAAGGGAGGGTTTGGGGTCAGACTGAAACATACTGAGCTTGGCTGCCCACGGGCCAGGCACCCTGCCCGCCGGGGCTCCTGCTTCCCCATGGGGCTTCCAGTAGACTGTTTTGGTTTCCTTACCAAGAGGGAGGGTAAGGGGGTTGGTGGGCAGGGAGGGAAGGGGTTTGGGAGGGGAAAGACAGTCAAAATTCACCATACGATAGTTAGACAAATCATAGAGGTCCGTCTGCCCGCTTGCTGCGCACTCTCTCTCTCGCGCTCTCTTGCTCTCTCTTGCTTTCACTCTCGCTCTCTGCAGGACGTACGCTGTTGTAGGGCTAAAGGTCTCCTTTTGTCAGGCTAAGGTCAAGTCCCCGGGTGGTGGCGGGCAGCCCTTCATACAGGCCTGTCCACGGCATATTGGCAAGGGCTCAGGTTGGAAGCAGCCGTCTGCACAGCCGGGTAGGTGAAGTTGGCGTGCTGCTTGGCCTTCAGCCTCAGGCTGGCCAGGCTGGAGTTGCACGTGTCCCTGTACATGTAGGGGCTGGCTGTGGAGGCATACGGACAGGCACTGGATGAGACAGCGGAGTTGAGGCTCGGGCTGTTCAGGTTGTTGATGTTTCCCAGGTTGTTGAGGCTGGAGGCCGGGACCCCAGTCACCGCGGAAGGGACCATGGAAGAAGGCATGGTCATCGAGGCGATGGAGCTGGGCGGGGAGAACATGGGCTGGGAGGAGAGGGGACTGACGTTCATGGAGTTGAAGAATGGGAAGCTCTTGGCCGAGAGCGGGCTGGTGGCGAGCCCCTTGGTGGCCCAGTTGTTGTAGGAGTAGCTGGAATACATGTCGTCGTAAGGCTGCATCAGTCCGTTGAACTGGGCTCCGAAGCTGTTCTTGCAGAGCTCGGCCTGCTGGTTCCTCTCCCGTTTCCTCCACTTGGCTCGGCGGTTTTTGAACCAGACCTGCAAGAGGGAGAGAAGGGAGGGGATGGGGTCACTCCGGGCTGTCCCCTGCAGGGGACCTTGCCCCAGCCTCTTTCTCCGGTGAGCCATGAGTGGGTGAAGGGCTGGGGCTGTTCCCAGGAAGCTGGGAGGCTGGGCACCAGGGAGGGGTGCTGTCCTACAGTCAGTAGTCCTACATCAGTCCTACGCCAGTCCCACCCAGTCCTACATCGCTGTGTGGATGTTGATGCCAGACAGTGGTGCTGGTCCTACACAGGTGGCACATCCACAAACCACCTCTGGAAGTCTTCCTGGTCTCTAATGTAGCTTTGACTCATGGGCCCTGGATGCTGCAGTGAGTTTGTTTGGCATAAACTAGTGGAGGAGATCAAGGAGTGACTAAGGACATGGCCCATACTTGGTTCTTGTTGGCTTTAAAGGGCAGGTCTGCATCTGTGTCAGGGCATGGGCTAACAGAGAGAGCCCCTGCTGCCCGCCTTCTGTGTGCTGCCTCACCCACCACACTGAACAAACAAATGCCCTTTGCATGGAGAAAAAGGAGGAAAACAGCTTCTGTGTTACCAAGTGTGCACAGCCTGGGAGCAGGGGTTGGGGTTGTGTGACTTGGGAGCAAAGCATTTGCGGGATGCAGCTGGAGAGCTGCTCAGCTGAGGAAATAACCTTTCTTGCTTTGCCTTCACCTCAGCATCAGCTGGGCGGGTGCTAGAAGTCTGTCTTCTAACAGGAAAATCTGTTAGTGTTGGAGGGACTCAAACAATATAACTTCCTGGAGCGTGGAAGCTGCTGGAAGGCTATTCATGGTGCTGCTAACTCATATTTCTAGTAGCGGAGAGAAGACCTCGTTCCAGCTGGAGCCCTGCCACGCCATGCCTGTGACTGCACAGCGGTTTGGGAACCCCACAGGGAGCCCTCCAGCAAGGCTGGGGATGATGGTACCACAAGGAAGGGGTTTGCTGGGTCAGGGAGCTGGCTGGTGGGGCAGAGCTTGGCCACTGGACTTCCCTGTGCTACTACTGTAAGCTTGTGCTGGGTGAGGAAGGCATGGCCAGCACGGGCTGTGTGTGAGGCTGGATGTACTGGATCTCGGGTGGAGACCATCGTGAGGTGCTCTCTAGAGGGGGAAGTGTTCTAGCATTCCTCATTCCTTCCAGGGTTCGGGGACAGCTTGGTGGCTTGCATCACAGGTGTTTTCCTGCCCCACAAGCTTGTGCATGGGAGGGTGAGAGGGCTGCAGTCCTACCCGCACTCGTGCCTCCGTCAGGTTGGTCCAGACTGCGATCTCCTCCCTGGTGCTCATGTCCGGGTAACGGTTCCTCTGGAAGGTGGCCTCCAGCTCCTGCAGCTGCTGGCTGGTGAAGTGAGTCCTCTGCCTCCGCTGCTTCTTCTTCAGCGAGCCGTCCTCAGGGTTGGAGTCGTCCGTCTGGTTTTGTTGGGACTTTTCAGTGTCTGTGAGGGAAACAGAGGAGAGTTAGTTTGGGGGCTTGAATGTGTTGGGGAGCCTCTCCTTGGGGTATTGGATGCATGCCCCTCTGTTGTGGTCACCAGCAGTTCCAGCAGCACCCACCAGAGGAGCAGTCCCACCTCCCTCCATCACCCTGCTGACCAAGTGTCTGCCTTGTACCGCACCCACGGCTCCCTTTATAAAAATCAAAAGGAAATTGTCATTTATGGCACAGCAAAAGATCAAATGGTGTTTTTGCAGAGAAGTGAGTGGGGAAAGGCAGATTGCTAGTGATGGCAAGTTGAGGCTCTTAAATTAACTAAGCCAAAGAAACACAAACTTTTATCCTTCCAGTGCTTTCTTGGTTAGATGCGCATATTTTCATTTTAAAAAAGTAGGAAAGAGCCTCTCTTAGACCTTACCATGGATTATTTGAGCATCTCCCTGTCCTTCTCCTCATTCAGAGCTCCCTCTCTGAGAGGCTGTGTCTTTTGTTTCATCACCCCTTCGGTGAACATCCTGAAACTCTGGTGGCTGCACCAATATCTAACCACGGAGTGCTGCTCAGCCTGCTGCCAGTCGCTAAATCCAGACCTTAGCATGCCTGCCTGCTCTGAGCTTGGGCTGGAGGTGGGCAGCTCGGCCAAACCAGGTGCCTCCCTCCTCCCTCTGCCACAGCCCTCGCCCTGCGAGTAAAGATTTCTTCCTCTTCAGTAGAGGACATTGCAGCTGAGTCACTCAGTGAGTGGACAACAGTAAGAGGGGAGAGAAAATGCAGCTTTTTTTTTTAAAAAAAAAAAAAAAGAAGGGGGGGAATTCCCTGCCAGGAAACAAGACAAGTCACCATGGAGTAAAATTATTCCAGATAAAATGAATCACTGCTGATGTTCACCACCACCTTCTGCTGCTCTAGGAGCTTCTGATACGCTTCCAACTGAAAATCGGGATTTCAGCAGGAAGGGGAGGTGTTCTTTTCCAGTGTGAAATATTCCACAAAACCAAGTAGAAATGGTTGCAAACAATGGCCAAACTGTTGCATTCAGGAGAAGAATCTTTTTTAAAAAGCCTGGCATCATTCCACTGAGTTTCAGATGAAAAGGGTTTTTTGTTTGGTTGTGGTTTTTTAAGTGGAAGCTAGCTTAAAAGGCTTCAAAGTCCAGAAAAATATCCTAACATGGAAGCTGTCCTGGGCAGCCCATTAAGACGCAAGGAAGCAGGGGACCCTGGAATACAGCTGGGTGAGGAGAGAAGGTTCTTCAAGGCCAATGGACGTGCCCTTCAAAAAGTAAGACCCATGAAATCCAAATGGCAGAGAGGCCCTAAGAGAGACTGAAAGGCACCCAGACACACAGACGGTCAATTCTTAAACCCCTCCCTGCCATTCCCGGGAAAACCCTGCTTTCCCCAGCACCTGTCTTCCCCCAAGGGGAGCAATGCTGGGGTCCTGGGGAGCGTTTGCAGGGGAGGTGACCACCCTTCATGGAGGACAGCCTGAGCACGAGCCAGAAGAATTTTGTTTCTACAGATATATGATGCAAGGACTGCAGCAGTGCAGAGTTCCTGTATGCTCCCCACTATCCACCTCCTGTTCTGTGGCATGTTTAATGCTGCTGTTGGATATAAAGGAGACCGAGGTCATTGTAATGCAAGTAAAACTTAAGGTGGGATGGGCAGAAATTTTGTTAACTATGCTCATGGCAAGAGAGCATCCACACAGCATCTCCTCTGCTCCTGCAGTCTCTGCTAAGTGATTACAGAGACCTCACCTCCATACTGTTTCCAAAAAGAAGGAGAGGTGAGGAAAAAGCTGTTCCAGTGTTAACAAGGCCAGGTGCCCACCCTAGGACTCATCAAGTAGCTTGCTTGTAGTCTGCAGAGGTGGCACACCCTGCCTCAGCAGTGAGGGCTGGAAACCATCACAAGCTGCTGGCTTTTGGTTGAAAGGAATGGTAGTGCAAACTTCTTAGCCAGACCTCTGAAACCTTCAATGTTAATAACTTTACCACTTCTTTATGTACCAACAGACGGCAGAGAAACTAATGCAAGGAGAGCGAGCTGGCTGTGTAGAGCAGCCCTGAGACTGCTGGAGAAAGCTCTGCCACATGTTGGTTCCCACCAGCAGGGCACAAGCTGGTCGTGCTGGGCAGGAAGGCACCATCTCCTGCTCCCAGAGCCAGCATAAGGCAGTGTTTCCAGACAGGCTGGACCAGCAAGAGAACTTTCAAAGTGCACTCTTGAAATGGAAGAAGCCATAAGACCTGAAAACAGGACCTGTAGGAGCTCTCCTTGCTGCCACGAGCACCCTCATGCAGGGATCCCAACAGAACTGTTGGAAGCATGTTCTTGATTATTTATTTATTTTTTCAGTAGCGGTTATTGCCAAGGGGATAAATCTGATTTCTCTAGCTGAGTGCTCTGAGCCAGTGTTGGAAGAGGGAGATTCCTGCATCACCCATCTCTAAAACAGATTAAAAAGGGAGTGATGGCAGCACGTCTGAGCTAGTTATTAGGAATGGCTCAGTACAGATGAAGGGACAACATTTGGTTTGTTTGCTCATCTGCTAAGTCTGGGTTAATTAAGAGCCTGATGCATACAGGGGATATGTTCCCACAGGAGCCCCTGACACGTGGATTTCAAAAGGGGCTGCTGCCAAACAGGAGGCTGTGCCCAAACCGGGAGTTCCTGCTGACAGCTGCCGTTCTTCACGCAGGAAGAAATTACAGCAAAAGGGTATGACAACGGAGCAAAACCCACTGGCTAATGGGCTGCATCTTGGTGGAAGAGCTAACCAAGTATTTTGCTTTGGTATTCACCTCCTGCATGCCCTCTGGGGTAGGACTTTCCCTAAATCTTGTGAAGTCGAAGCGGATGTGGGAATCCTGTCTCTGAGTCTGGAAAAACCTGCAGCCGTACCTTCCTCTTAGTGTCCTCTCTGTTTCCACACCTGCTGCCTTTGGCTCTTCGTGAACATTGCTTACAGGGAACATCGTCTTCATTTCTGCTTCTTCTCCAGACAGGGGAATGTGCTCTCTGTAAAGGCACTGTGGTGGGGACCAGAAGTGTGGCAGTCCGGGGGAACCCAGGAAAAGGAAGAGCCCCTTGGGCTGCCCTGAATCCACACGAGGAGCTGGCTGTAGAAAATATCCTCCTCTCCCTTGCTCTCCTCCTGCCTGATGAGAGCTAACAGAAGGGGGTGTTGCAAACGCTCAGCACCATTGGAGGGTGCTGAGGATCTCAGAAAGCCCGGACAGAGGAGGTTTCTGCTCTGTTCCCTACCATCTCTTGCTCTGCAGATGGAGCAAAGGAAAAGTGGGGCTGTGTTTTTTGGGGGGAAGGCAGGAATCTCCAGAAGTGACGTACCATGGTGCTGTGCCATGCCCTTCCCTGCCTGTGCTGGGGACACGTGCCTGGTGCAGCTGCCATCAGCCTCCCTGGTGTGAGAGCAGGAGCTGGCAGTCCCCGTGCGCAGGTAACGCTGGCACACGGCCGCCTCACAGAGTGACTTTATTTCTAGACTATGTAAGACAGCCGGGAGTGACGTCGCCAGGCACCAAGCATTTATTATCGCCCTAAAATAAGCTGTGGGATGCATCCCATGCACGTTCACCCACTCAATGAAACTCCTGCAGTCATAGCTGGAATTAGCTGCTCACGCCTAATGGAAAAAAAGAGAAGTCCGCTCCTAAATTGGCAGTTCTGTGCAGGGACTGGGGGGCTCCATCGGGAAGGCCACTTGGATGGAGATGCACGCCATGCATCCCCAGCAGCTGACGAGGAGCCGCTGAGCTTGGGGATGTGCCCAACTAAGGTACGCGTGCAGCGAGGAATTCGACGGGTGGATTCTCTGACCATAGCTACGATGCTCCCCCTGTGATGCTTGCTCCAGGGAATTTTAATCTGCATCATTATGCTGATTAGCTTCTGCACGCGGGTGAGCCTGGAGGCTTTACACAGGGAGCAGCAGGCTGTCCCCAGCCCTCGCCTCCCCTTGCGCAGGTGCTCTTAGGGGGAGCTTTGCATCATCTCATCTCTTCCTTTGAACCCAGGAAGTTGAGCCCAAGGCCAACCTAACCCACAGCAAGGAAAGCTTCAACTCGAGCACTCGGGCAGCTCCCCCTGCACAGGCAATGCTCGCCCCACGCCTCCCCCTGCTCGCTTTCTGCCCACCAGGTCCCACTCCCCCACTAGGGAGGATCGCGGGGCCTCGCACTCACCGCTGTGGTCCTGCCCCTTGCAGCTGTGCTCGTGCTGGGGGGTGCCGGAGTCCGAGAGCGACAGGGCTGGGCTGCGAGCCTCCGCGTCCGCCAGCAGGTTGAAATCCATGGGGCAGGAATGGGCAGCAGAGGAGGAGGAATCTGAAAAAGCAGGCACGGGGTGGTTAGGGAGACGGACCTGTGTTCCTGACCTCTCCCCACCCGCTCGGGGAGGGACCTGCCAACCCTTGAGGAGAGGCCTAGGGAGAGCAAGGGATCCTTGTGTGATCCTCGGACCCCCTCCGAGTTTCCTGGCTGGAAAATGGAGATGCCAGGCTTTCTGCTGAGCTCCCCTATAAATCAAAGATCATCTAGCGGCACTTCTATTTGCAGCCTTCAGAGAAAGAGCCTCCAATTTATAGGTGACATTCAGACTGAAATAGCAACGCCGGAGCATGCTGTGTAACGGAGATCTGAGGAAGTGGTTCTGGGCCAGCCAAGGGCTGTTAGCACCTTCCCCAGACATCCCGCCTCTCCCCAGCCTCCTGCTGCAGCTTCCCTGTGCTCTCCTTCACTTCTCAGCAAGCTGGCCGGGCACAAGCAATGCTTGGAGACCGTGAACGTGGACAAACACATGTGCACACCCAGCAGAAAGCAGCCCCTGCGTGTGGCACTAGGATGAAGGCACATTGGCCTGCACGGAGGCTACCACGAGCTGGGTCAGTGCAAGTGGACTCCTGTTGGTTACAAGAGGACCTCTGGAGCCTGAATTAACATGGGAATCGCATTACACGCCCTTGGGTGCTGGGGGGATGAGTAAGCCTGGCTGCAGCAGCAGCTCGCTTCCAGCTTTGGGTCATCTTGACCAAAGGCTCCCCAGCTCCTCTTCTGTGGCTGTGGGCCACCTCCCTCACTGAAAGCATCCTAGCTGGGGAGCTGCTCCCCACAGTGTGGCCAAGACCAGGACTCCCCAACCTTCCTTTTCCATGCTTTTCTGTCCCAGGGTCAATTATTCCAGTCCCACTCCTCTGGGCCTCCATGCCCTCCACCTGTGACTAGGTTGCCTGGAAGGGTTTGGTTGAGAGCTGCTCTATCCAGGACTCTGTTGGAGTCTCCCGAAGAGGCAGGAGTGAAGCAGTAGGTGCTACCAGCCCAGCCACGTCACCTCAGCAAGGTGAGCAGGCCCCATGTTAGGCCCTAAGTCCAAGTTTCAGCTCACAATGCTGCCGCACACAGTATGATGTGTGGTTGCCAGTGCGCACTGGTTTAATGGTTTCTGAAGGCTTCAAGGAGAGCGGCTGGGCCCAGCAGTTTCTAAAGCTCCTGTCACCCCAGCCAGGCAGCCTGTCACTCAGTGGCTGTAAACACGTGCCAGGACCAGGGACCTCCAGGTACAGGGCTGTGGGACCAGGTGTTTGGGATTTCCGAGCTACAGGTTGTGGTCAGTTGGGAAGGTTGGTGGAGGATTGCACGACCCCTCTAATCCACGCGTGTTGGGGCAGGGCTGACTGGAGGCAGCATTTCATCTGGTCTGCGCTAGCCTTTAAACATGTAAACAAGAGATTAATAACATAGCTTTTGCACCTCCTTTGGAGGTGGATGACAGTGACTAAGAATGTATTTTCAGAGCTGTCTAAAGCCTCCTGTCAATTTGAGCAGGGCTGCTGCTGGGGCCCTTGGCAAAGGCAGCCCCTGTACCTGCAGAATGCCTCCAAGGCCACGGCAAGAGAAGCCATTCCTAGCGGCTGTCCTGCTGGTTTCTGCAGCAGGCCATGGTCACAACTCCCCCAGAAGTTCTCCTCCCTGATGCCCCTCCATCCCCAGCCCCTGCTGAACCTCAGTGCTGGCCCCAGCCCCGTTCTGAGAGCAGCATCCCTTGCTGGTTTCCCAGACCTTTGCCTCCTCCGGGCTTTTTGTCTCCTGTCGGACAGAAGTGGCTCCGTGTTTGCCGTGGGACTGGTTTCCATTTCCCCCCCATGGCTGTCTGACCTTTGGTGTCTGCAGGCCGCGTGAGCTCCCGGCGGCAGCGGGGCACAGCCCTGTTGCTTTCTGCCATGTGTACGCACACAACACAGTGTGACGGGGGCTGTGTTTTCTTTAATACCTTTGCATGGAGTAAGGAGAGTCCATCTGCTGCTGATATTGCCATGGCTTTTAGCATGGCTCTTGGAATTATGCAGAAACGCGCAGTGAATTAATTCGCTGGATTAAGTCTTGATTAAGATGTGTGTCACTTTGCTGTCTCAGAATTTATTAAGAGCCCTTCTTGAGGCGGCGGCAGATGGAATTTCTGCCCAATGTTTGTAGATGATAATTTCCCCTCTTCTACAGCCATTTGCATATGATTGCATCTGTCAAGCACAATTTCCTCTCTTCGAGGGCTTGACTCCACACTGGACCGGATTTAAGGAGGAATTCAGACTCCTGCCTCATTGTAACTGCAGGACAGCATCCTCCTGTGCATGGTCCTGTTTGCCTCAAGACTCTTGCTCGTCTTGCATCGGTTTCATCTGTGCAAACTGGGGTGGAGATGCAGAAACTGTGAGGGGAGCAGTTTTACAGCCGCCTTTATAAGTGTAAATGACAACATAAGGCATAAGGCTTGGGGGAAGCCAGCCCCAGTATTTAGGACTCACATCCCATCCAGCACTGCACCCATGCAGTGGCTGTACTTGATATGAGCTGCTGGGCACTGTAGTCTGCTTGGCCTGCCTCAGGGATGTGCCAGGGATCTGGACTGAAACTGGTTGTAAAGCGTGGCCCATGTTCAAGTTGAAACCAGGACTTCTGACTCAGGAGCAAGTTTGATTTTTTCAACCAAATATAACACTATGAGGATTTCAGAGAGGAAATGGTGTGTGTGTGTGTGATTATGTACCTACTACAAGTGCCCTATGCAGTGGCATCAAGCAAGGCCCTTTCAGCTTGCCATGGGCAGAACAAACAAAAGCAAGAGGAGACCTGCTCCGCACAGCCACGGAGGGCTGCAGGGGAGGTCTGAGCTGGGGTGAGCGTCCGAACTCCGCACTGGTGTACGTAGCTGGGGACACCCCCTGCTGCCGACACAAAGGGCTGTAGGTATTACTCTAGATTATACAGCCCTTTTGGATTTAATTAAAGGAGCTTTCCTCCACACTGGCTAGATCTCGCTGTAGGCAGAGACATTAAGAGAGTCGATGATAAACCTTTGTGGCATTCCTACCAAGTCGTTTGTTCTCAGGGAGTTACTGGAATTGGCACCTCAGAAGTGTCTTTAGATAGCATCAGATTTATTGTTGCCATCTGAGCCTTCATCTCATTTTCTCTTAATGTAAAAGGACCATTTCTTTAGGGGCAGCTTCTGTATTTGTAACGTGGAGCCAGACTCGCTCCATTTTCAGTTTTGTAAAATCACCCCTGGCCCCCAGCCTGCTCTGGCGCGTGTAGCTCCTTCCATCTACATACTTCACTGTGCCCGTGATAAAAGGTTCCCAAATCTGTAACAAACAGGTCTTTTCTTCAGGCCACCACCCATGCACATCCTTTCTGCTGGCAGGGAGCAGCAACTGCTGCTGCCTGGGTGCTGTGAAAGGCAGTGGGCATGAGGTGCAGCATCTCCAGCCACCCAGGGGGGACACCTCGCTTACCCAAAAAGAGCAAGCGAGGGTCCCCGTGACCTTCCTCCTGGATCTCGGTAACATGCTGCTCCATCGCCTGGGAGCAGAGATTCCTCTGCTTGTTTTTTTTGGAGGGGTGGGAAGGAAACATAAAGGCTGACTGCAAGCCAAGCAGGGCTAATTATAGCAGTGGCTTTGGTGCTGTGGGTGCTGCCCACGGCGAGCTACCCCGAGACTGACAAGCGCGCCTTGCCGAGCTCCCTGCGCTGCCACCAGGGAGTGGGCCACAAGCGTGTGCCCACTGAGCTGAGGCACCAGCAGGTTTGTCTGGGGGGAGAGGCCGTCCGTCCGGTCGTTTGATGCTGTTTGCCTTCCCCAAGAGGATATGCAGGGAGCTGGCATTTGGGATCCCGAGGGCTGCCTGTATCCCCTTCTGCCCCTCAAGTTTATCTAACCACGTATACAGGAAGAGGATCTGTCCACATGTACTTTGGTCCTCATGGGGGTTGAGCTAAGGTGGAGCTGCCCCTGCCTCTGTCCCATATCAGAGGGGAACGGGCTGGGGCTGCCCTGTCCCATCCTGCAAGAGATTTTTGCTGTCCCAATCCATGTGTTTGTGCAGGACGGTGTCACGCGAGTGTCCACGGGCTGGGGTCTCCAGTGGCACAGCATGCGTGGCACATGAATTGCACACCAAGCTAAGGGCTGACACACGTGCTGCCTGTGAGGGCTCCTTCCCTGCAGCAAGAGAGCAAGAAGGGTGGGATATGAGACAATAATCTTCTCTTCCTCAAGACTACAGAAATACAGCCACAGGGAGACCAGGGTCATCCGCTGCTAAACCTCTCGGCGTAACTTTAAGTCTCTAATCTTAATGGAATTGCAGCAGGAACCAAGCGAGACCATTAATCACTGGAAGATAAACAGCAGCAGCAAACCGGTTACCCAGAGCGCAGCCCCGTTGCAGGCAGGAGAGCTGCCTGCCTGCCTCCAAAACCCCGGGGCTGCGTGCAGCCCCCGGCTCGCCGAGCGGCGCTTCCAGGCGTGCACTCACCAGAGGATCACGAACCACCAGCGAGGGCTGAGTCACAGTTTATTATAAACTTTATTTCTCGATTTAGTCCTTGCAGTGCGTTGCTAACCCCTGAGCTCTGGCACGGGGTGTCTTTGTAGCAGTGTGTGCTGCTTTAAAGCCTGGAACATTTTTTTCTGCTCTCCCATCGGTAGGAATTGCCAAAGCTCCCCGGGGTGCTTGGTATCTGATTGCTGTTGGAGCAAGCTGTTTTGAGCTGCAAGAGCATCGCAAGCAGCGTGGTGCCACGCTGCAGGGCTTCCCGCTTGGGCTGGCTGCAAGGGGCAGCCTCTCTGTTTCTATCTGCTCTCTTCATTATCGGAGAAGCTCCTGATAATGTGGGCTAGGGTGGGGAGAGGATGGGGAGATAAGCACTGTCGCTGACTTGGCTTGTGATGTAGGTAAAATCACTTGGCTGCTCTGAGACTCCATTCCTCATCTCAGAAATGATGTTAATGAGCCTCTTTGAGCTGTGAGAGGCAATGAAGCAAAATTCCTTTAAGTGCTTCCAGATCCTCAGATAAGAGGTGGTAGGGAAATGCACAGCCTCGCTGGACCCTGCCAAACGCATTCTCCAGGGGCTGGGGGCAGCCCACAAGGTGCGAGCGAGCCGCTGGCTTCCCGGGCCTCCATGCAAGCCTCTGGCTGTGGAGGAGGGTGACGGCCAAAATGCCTGCTCTGGGCAGGCATTAAAGCATTGGTATCATGCAGGATTATCACAGTGGATATGTCCCAAGGATTGACAGGTCTGTACCTATGTCCGCAGGGAAAAAAGTCTGTATCACGGCCCTGCCGCAGGGAAGAGCTGTGGCATACTGTGACCCACGCGTTGCGGATCGCCCTCCCCAACACTTCCACCCAGAGGGGTTCCTCTGCAGCCCCCAGACTGTGGCAGCCCCCGCTGAGCTCAGCTGCAGGGGGCAGAGAGATCTGTGGAGCCAGGGCAGCGCTCCTTCGCTCGGCTTGTGCCAAAGCAAGCTTGGGACCCCACCGGAGCTGCCGTTAGCCTACCTGGATAGCTTCTGAAATGGTGCCCGAAGCTTGGAAATGAAGAGCTAATCATAATACAGAAGGGAAGCCCCGCCACACTTTCTGCAAAGTTGTTTTTTGTTGGTTTTTTTTTTTTTTTCCCTAAATGAAATGTTCATGCTGTGTTCATCCTCGTAGGAATTGCAGCGTGGGTCTAGCTGTGTCCAGCTGCCTTCCCTGTGTGCCTTGCACGCTGCGCCTCGCCGGGGCGCGCAGCACCTTGGCTCCATCAGCCGGGGCTGCGATTTTCTTTCTGACAGACTATGCAGCTACATTAATAAAGCTGCACTTTGTTATGGCTTATTTTGTTTGTTAGGCATCTGGAACAAAATAAATCAGCAAAGGCTTAGTTTTGCCAGAACGAATCGCAGTTGCACAAAGTTGCTGGCAGTGTCAGGCCCTGTAGCACAGGAGTGCTGGGAGCTAAGTGTGCTTTGCGGGCGCAGGGAAGTCCTTCAGAGAAACTAATCGCTTTGGCTGGGGAGAAAAGAGGCTGATTTGGGGGACAAATTCTGCCTGAGAGCATCTCACGACCGAAATAAAGCAGAGAGAGGGGGCTCAGCTCTGCCGATCCCTGTGCGCCCTGGCAGGCTGCGCTCGCAGCACATCTGCCTGCATCTGTACGGCAGCAAGCAGCGCAGCTGCGGCGGCTGAGGGACTCCTGTTTCCCCTTGCACGCACAAAGCACTCATGTTTGCACGTCCAGAAGCCGAGCAGAAGCGGAGATGGGGGCGAGACAGCGGTGGAGCAGCGTCGCTGGCGGAAGCACGCGCCAGGATCTGCTGCTTGCGCAAAGGGCAGCGGGCCTGGCATGGGTGCGCCGGTACGCCGTGCTGCGTTTGTTTGGGTGGCTGTATGAGTTTGAGCGATTATTCCAGCAGTAAAAGGGAACTGGCCCAATGCCCGCGGCGGATGCGTTCACGGCAGAGCTTCGGCGTCCTTTTGGTATCTCTGTGGCTGCAAAGTTGACCCGTTTGAGGGAGGCTGGGGCTGAGAGGCGGCGCTGGAGCTATGCGGCTCCAGCTGCCATCGGGAGCTTTGTATGCAGATGGAGGGCAGCAGATGACTCAGATGCTACCAGGGATGTAAATGATTCTCACAATTAGTAAACAAGCTCAAGAAAGCCCCTAATCAGGCGGGTGATGCATAGGGCTGAAGGTCGGGAAGGCTCCGCCGTGCAGCCGGCACGTCACACCCTTTATGCGTCTCCGACCTTGGCGCGCTGCGAAGCCGCCCGCGTTCGCCGTCAGTCAGCGTTTCTGCAATAAATCCTCGCCGCAGAAGTTTGACTCGGTCATAAACATTTGCTCCGTGACAAAACTTGGCAAAAATGGTGGCTGGAAAGAATCATTTTTTGGGGGGAAGTGCCGCCGGGTTGCTGTTTTAAAACCTGGCAGGGCTGTGAAGGGGAGAGGAGTTTGGCTGGGGGTGCCGCGGTGGCCGAGGGGCAGCGCTGCTGGGGACGCCAACCGGAGCCCCGATGTGGCCAGCCGGCTGCCAGGGCTGCGTCATCCCAACATGCAGAGCCGGCGGAGCCGATGTCTGGGCTGTAAGGTTTCCCTGATAATTATTTTTTTCTCCTAAGCAATTTATATTTAATATATTTTTTTAAAGTGCTCTGGCAGGAACGCCCTTGCAGGATGCGGGCTGCCATGAATAAAGCAAGCAATGAGCTCAGACCGCAGCATCCCGAGCAGGAGAGGAGAGGATGTGCGGCAGCTGCCAGCACCCCTTTGGAGGGGGTTGCTGGGGCACACACACACACACACCCCACCTTTATGGACCTTGCAACATGCCCCGAAGGTCAGCCTGTTTACCCAGACATTGTGCAGAGGGGGATGAGGAGGGGATCGGCCCTCCCCACTGCAAACACGGCTGGATCCAGCCCTGCACCCTTGTGCAAGTGGCCCACGCTTGCAGGATTGGGCCCAGGGTGCCGAGGGAACCTCTCGCCCCGCAGCAAACCGTGCCATAAATCTTGGGGCACGAAGACGTGGGAAGCAGCGGAACCCGGCTTTGAACGTCAGGGTCCTGAAATGCACCGCACTGCTTAAGGACTGTGTGCAAAGTCTGGGCTTTTTTAATTTACTTTTTTTTTAATCCTTAGTTTTTTCCATCTGTTCCACGCTGCATCCCATACAGAGCCCTGGGAGGTAGGCATTTTGGGTGGGTAATGAAGAAAGCTGCAGATCCATAATTACTCATTCAGCCTGGCCCTCGGGCAATCCCATCAAAGTGGTTCAGAGAAAAAAGGGCCGGGGCAGAGGGAAGCGAGTGCTCTGGAAGCAGCTCGGGTCGCAGCCCCTCGGCCCGACCGCTGCGGGGACACGGAGAGACGCCTCGGCAGCCCCAGCCCCAAACCCGACCGGGGACAGCCCAGCACCGGCCGCGGTGTGCCAAACACCCCGGCAGCCCCTCTCCCCCAGCTGCAGACAAGCTCCCGCACTGGCTTCTCTGCACCCATATTAAAATTGTGCTGAAAACCCCTTCTGAGCAGGACATACAAGTACGCACCGCTCAACGCTTCGCCCGTGAAATTTCTCCCTGGTTAAGTACAGCTCCGCACACCGCGTGACTTTTATGGCTCAACATATATCTCTTACATCCAAGATTTTTATTTATCTATTTTTTAAAATCATCACCATCCATCCAACTCTCTAAACAATTTTCCTCTTTTTTTTGGGTGGAAAAAATCCATGAATTTACTTTAAAAAATAACCCTGCAATAAATGCGCATCTCAAAAAAAAAAAAAAAAAAGCTTGTAGAACTGGAAGTTTTGGATATTGTGGCACCAAAAATAAAACTGATGGAACAAAAAGGGAATTTCATGTGGTTTTCATTGTCAAGTCTAAGCTCAGAAACAAACAGGAAATAAAAATGGCTAAAACAAAAGAGATTTCTTTTAAAGTATGTTCAAATCTAAGTGGGGAGCTGGTTTATTTGGGAGGCATTCTCTGTTTATTTGTTTTTCAGAAAGACGAGTAAATAAAAATGTCCACACGCAGACAGGTCAACTTGATTCATGGTTAAGCTCTCATGCTTCTCTCTGGTCAGTTATTATAAGCACTTCTTAAAAATTAGCCTTGCAGAAACGGCACCCTGAGGAGGGGTAGGAAGGGAGACGAGGCTGGGGCTGCTGCTGCTGGAAGGGAGCTGGGAGGCAGGACAGAGGGGGAGGAAGGAAGGCCAGAGTCACCGCGCACTCGCCGACGATGCCTTTCGGTTCATCTGCGCGCTCTTTGCATTTCTGCAGGCAGCTCTGCTGGGGCTGAGCCTCCCAGCCCACGCCATCCCCCCGGAGCCCCGCTAGCAGCAAAGAAAGGCGTTTATTTAATAAAAGTGGTCTCTGGGACCAGGGCTGGGAGAAACAGCCAAGCATGTGCCGCATCCCAGAGACACAAATGTTTCTCGGGCTCTCAGGTTTTGGGGCGGTGGAAGTTGTTTGCTGGGGAAATCGGGGTCTGCGGACAGGTGTCTCATTCACGGGAGCTCTGACGGTAATTTAGGAGTTTAATTGGACAAATGCAGGACCCCAGGTCTGCTTCAGCTGAGATCACGAGTAGCTACAGAACCGTCAATGCATTCCTGAATGCTTTGAATCGTTGAAAAATCAGATGTGCGAAATTAATAGCAGCTTCTGCACTTCTAGCTCTGGTTTCCCTACTCTTTTGGTGGAGAAAAAGGGGGTAAATGTTTACTTTCTGGCGGAGCCGTGCTTTGGGAGACAGGGAGCATCGCATCAAGGGTCAGGGGACAGAGGCAGCATTTCTGGCTCTGTGCTGGGCTGCTTCCCCTCTGCGAGATGGGTAACGTTCCCTCCTGCTAAATCATTCAGCAACCCGCCTACGGGAAGGCTCACGAGGAGAGATCAGAAGGTGCAGTTTGTCAAAAACGGGCACTCCGAGCTTGAACTTGTTCCCATCAAATCAGCAGGAAATTTCCTGTTCAGCATGCGGGGGACCAGCCTCTTCCCAGATCTGCTGGGCAACACCCTGAAACTGGTGGGGACAGCAGAGAAGGGGGCTTCCCTCCCCAGCTCCGTACCTCTATTTAAAGCCTAATAATCATGGAAACGCTTCTCAGCCTCCGTCCAGCTAGATCTCCTGGTTCCTTCCCCAGAAGGACTCAGGATTTAGTTGTTGCCCATGCTGAAAACCAGCAGGGCTGCCTCCAGCAACCCCACAGCAGTACCAGTCCTGGGCCGGGGCAGGGGAGGGCCGAGCAAAGCCCTGCCGGCAGAAGCGACCCGCTCTGCGCTCCGTCCCGCTGCGCCTCCAGCAGCAGCCTGCGGGCTGCCTTAAATGCCCCACGGAAGCCAAGAGCTAATAACCAGCTTCATTCAATTCCCAGTCACATTATTATCCAATCTGCCAGAGGCATTAATATTCAGAGGTGAGCCAGGCGGGAGGGCAGGGGTGCGGGCGCGGGGAGCGGCACACAAAGGGGAGGCGCAGCGAGGCTGGCCTCGCAAATCCTCTTTCTCTGGCCGCCTGTAGCCCCCAGCCCCGATTCAGCCCCGTGCTGACCAGAGAGGGTTTTTCCCCCAGCCTGGAGGCTAACTGTGATGCTGGTCAGTGGAGGCAGAGGGCAAGCTGGGGGTAGCCCAGCGCTGTGCCCCCTGCACCCCGGCCAAAAGGCAGGTCCCAGGTCTGGCTCAGCTCGATGTCCTCGGACCCCAGCATCCCGTGACAAGTGGGGACCACCCCCCTGCAGCCAGGCCCTGAGCAAATAGCAATGTTCAAATGGCCGGATAACCACCGAGCCCACGCAGAGATGCCGCAGACTCCTGCTCCCGACCCCACAGCCTCATCCCGCTGCCTTCCCGAAGCGGGGCGCGTGGTGTGAGGCCACCAGTGATCCCCACGGGGGACTTCATTCCCAGCCCAGGACCTCCCCTGTCCCCAGAGCCAGGGCACATGTGCCAGGTCACGAGACAGAACTCATGTCCCCGGCTCATCTCATTTTCCTTTTGGAGCTGTCTCCTAGATCGGGTTTCTGGCTTTTTCTTTTTGGCAGTCTCCAAAGTCAGCCTCACCTCTCAGTCTCAAGGTTTTGGGTAGCATCTGATGATAGAAAAGATGCCGCTCTTTTTGCCGACTCCCCACAGGGTACACAAACCAATACTTGGCAATTCAAAGTTTTCAGCTCTGTTAATTGCCTGAATTAAGCCCTTTTAGAAATGCAACAGATATCACACTTTTAAACCAGTGCCTCGTACAGGAGAGCCCAGTTACTGGGACATAGGTGGGTTTCATGGGGAGAGCCCAGCCTGCAGGTCTTGTGCAATCCCAGTAACATCAGGAAAAACACTGCCCTTGCCCAGAGCCCTCTCCGGGTCGCCAGGGACAGCCATCTCCTGCGAGGGCTCCCGGTAGGGAGTACCGGGCATGCTGCGGCCATTTGCTAACGAAAACCAAACCCTGCCCCGTTTCTGCAAACATTTGTGGAGCCTGAGAGCAGCTCCCGTGCCCTGCTGGTCCCTCTGGAGCCAGCAGGAAGCTCTTTGTCCCTCACAGCAAGGCACGACCGAAGCCTGTGCAAACACCCATCCCTCTGGCTCACCGGCACGCCACGGGAGCGGGGGGCTCACGGAGACCCTGGTCCCAATCCCAAAAACGCCGTCCTTTTCCTTCCTTTGGAAGCTGGGACAGGAACGCTGGGGACGCTCCCGAGAGCTCCCTTCCAAAACCGTTGCTTTCAGCGTCTCTCCAACTCGCGGAGGGCACGAAGCCACCCCACACGGACACCCCGCAGGGCACAGAGCGGGCTGGGACCCCCCGAAGCCCTGCTGGGGAACACCAAGGTGGGAGCATCCCCGGGGCGCTGCGGCCGGGGGCTCGCTCCCGCACCCCCCGCAGCCTCCCCCGCAGAGCCGAGCCGGCTGGGAGCGGTGTGCGGAGCCCGGGGGGGGGGGGGGGGGGGGGGGGGGCTGCCCGTCCCGCTCAGCTGTCCGGCGGCGGCGGGGGCTCCGGGCGAGGGGCCGACAGGTGTGCCCCCCTCGGCGGCACCGGGCCGGGGCCCCGCCGCCCCCCCGAGCCGGCTCCAGCAGCTGCAGCGCAGCCCCCGGGGCTCTCCCCCCGCCCCGGGCTCGCCGCCGCCCGCAGCCACCGGCACCCCCGCCGCGAGGAAGAGGGCTTCGGGGCGCCGCGCTGCCGCCTGCCCCCGGGCCGGGCTCGCCGCCGGAGCCCGACAGCCGGCTCTGCCCGGAGCCTCCCCCCGGGGGCCGGCCGGGGCCGACGCTCCCGGTCGGGGCCCCGGCGACGACGGCCCCCGGGAGCCCCCGGCAGCCCAGCGGGTTCGCCCCGTCGGCGGGGGCCGGGCTCGCCCTCTCCCCGGAGCTGCAGGGAGGTCGGCCGCGCTGTAAACAGGCGGCAGCCCGTTACATAAATATCATTTATCCAGCTGTCCAGAAGCCGTCGGGCTGCCTTCCTTTTCCCAGGCGATGTCTCCCCGCCTCTGCTCCCCGCTCCCCCGGACCCTGCAGACAGCCGATCCGGCAGCCCGTTATTTACAGCGAGCCCCGGCTAATTTAAACAGCCCCTGCCCCGCTCGCCCGAGTGGAAAATGCCTAAGTTTAGCAACCGCCAGGCGCTCCGGGAGGGGCCCGCGGCGGCCCCGAGGGGGCGGCCGGGGCTGCGGCGCTCCGGCGGCGGGCGGCCCGGGGAGCAGCCGGGGAGCGCACGGCCCCCGGGGCCGCTGCTGGAGCGCGGGGCAGCTCCCGGTGCGCCCGCTGTCCCCCTGCCCCGGGGGTACCGGCACGGGGGTGCCGGGACCGCGGAGCCGGGCGGAGCGCCCCGAGCCGCCCCGCCGGGGATGCTCTCGCCCCGCCGCCGGTTTCGGCGAGGCTGCGGCGGGGAGGGGGGGGGGGGGGGAGGGCGGAAGAAGCGGGGCCCGGAGGGGTCACTTACGGCGGCTCCAGGCGCGGGCTCGGCTGCTGGGCGGCCTCAGTCCTGCGAGCGGGGCGAAGCCGCTGCCCCCCGCCCCGCCGCCCGGGCTGCTCCGCCGCCGTCGGCGAGTAAATCCCGGGGCTCGGCGGGCACTCGGCGCCTCGCTGCCGGCCCGCGGCTCACGGGGAGGGCGCCGGCCGACTGCCTCCCATTCACCCCGGCCATTCACTTTATGGCGGCCGGCCGGCGCCCCCCGCCAGCTGCACCGGGCGCCCCGCTCCCGCCCGCCCCATTCCAGCTGCGCGCCCGCCGCCGCCCGCCCCGTCCAGCGCCGCCCGCCCCGCCCCCGCCCCGAGCCCCGCCCCGCCGCCCGGCGCGACCAATCGCAACGCGGCTCATTTGCATCCCGGCGCGCCCCGGCACGCGGATTGGCTGAGGCGCGCGGTGGGCCTCGCCCGTACCGCGTTGGCCGCGCCCCGTCCCGGCAGCGCGGGTGCTGCCGCCGCCGGCGCCGCGCCGGGGCTGGGGGAGCGGCGGGGCCGTCGGGGGCACCGGCAGCGGTACGGGCACGGGCACGGCACGGCCCCCGCCCCGGGCACTGCTCCCGGCCGTGCCCCGCCTGCTCCGCTTCACGGCTTGCCGGCCCCGTGCCTGCCGTCCGCCCCACCGGCGTGCACCGACGGCTCCGGCCCCCGGCGCGGCGAGCCCCGGGGTGCCCGCCCCGAGGTGCCCGCCCCGCCGTCGGGGCTCGGGCCCGGTGCAGGCGGCTCCCCTCTGTGCCGAGCCCCGGGGGGCTGCAGGAGCGGGCTCGGCCCCGCCGTCGGGCCCCGGGCCGCCGCGGGCGGGTTTCCTCGGGGTCATTTCCATGGCACCGTGCCGCCCGTGTATGGCGCCAAAGGCCCCCCCACCGCGAGCTCTTCCCCCGACGTGTTTTGGAGATTAGGGGATAACGCCGTGAGAGCGGGAGTGAATGTTAACCCCGGTGATTTACGAGCCACGATCGGGGAGCCTGCCTGGTGTGCACCGCGGCGTATGGATGTGATGTACGGAGGGCAAATGCGGGCGAAGCAGCACAGGGTGTAAGGAGGGGTTAAGCAGACACAGGCGTTACAGATTACGGTTCAAAACCGTGCACAAACATGTTAATTCAGTAGAAGCGTGGAGAGTTTGAGAGGCGTTGGCAATGCTGACACGCTCGTGAGGAATTACCGTGGTTTCGTAAGGGTGGCACTCTGAGGTTCATGTCGGCCCCGCTGCTTTTGGCCTGCCAGAAATGACAGCAAACGGGACCACAGCTTTTCCCATCCCTGACTTAAACCCGTGCCGGCACAGGCTCTTCTCCGTCAGGAGAAGCAGGCGCAGCACGGCAGCATTAGCGCTTTCCCGGGACAGTCCATCCCTATCACCACGTGCCTCAGGGAAGCTGAAAACCCAGCTCCGGGGCTGCAGCAACGGAGAGTGGTGCTTTGAATTGCCTGCCTTCCCCTCCAGACCTTTCCCCGTGCGTAGCCTGCAGCTAATACAATTAGTGCTTATGCTTTAAAGTAGTAATGAAGCAAAGGTATTTTTAGCTATTTCCTTCAGGCAACTGGAAATAAGAACCGGCACCATGTCACAAGCTTGCTCCCTGTGAAGTGCAGCACGAAGACTGCTGGATTAGAGGATCTGGGGAGCTGAAGTGGGAGGCTTTTGCTAGGACAACCTCCTTGCAACCGCCCTGTTGCATGAATGGTCTCTTTGGGAGGGAGGGCTCTAGCATTTGCTGTTGAAATGTAGTAGCAGCTCTTGTGCTTGGTGCCAAGACTTAGCGGTAGTTCATCCTGTCTTGCCAGCTGGAGGATTCGCTGCTGGAGAAGAGACCAAGAACTTCACCTGGGTTCGGGAGACAGATGTTACTACTTTGCATTAATTAGAAAATAGAAGGAAAAAGAAAAAAAAAAAGCAAAAGCAAACAAAACCCAGAGCAAACCTGACTCACCTCTTGGCGGAGAGATGGGACATGCAAAAGGAGGGAATTACTCAGCACGTTAGACATACTTTACTTTTTACCAGCCGGGAGGAGTTTGTTCTCCGAGAAAGCCCTGTCTCTGCCACAGCCAAATTCGGCCGTTCTGCTGCTCCTGGAGGGTGGTGGAGTTGTTGATTGTTGATCGTGGTTTCCACCTTTGTGTCTTAACTAATCTTTTAGCCACGCTGGTTCCATGCCCTCAGATGCCTTGAATATCAGGAGCAAGGCTTGCATGTGGCTTGGCCTCCTGGGATAGGTGGCACGGGGAGCAGAGGGTGGGTCTGATGTGTTTGCGGTGGCCAGGGTTCCCACTGCTGCATGCTCTTCTAGCTGCTATTTGCCAGTGTTGTGGGCTTCGTGCCCAGGTGTATCACGTAGCTGTAGTCCAGCCAAGAGGTGACGAAGATAGGACTGACTGAGGTCAGGCTGCTCCTGCCAAAAAGGCATGGCTTCTCGTGGCCAAGTAGAGACAATGGGAAACAGTGCATTGGGATGTTTGTCTGGAGAGTTTCACGTCACGGGGAAATGCAGGAGTGCTCCTGAGACATGGGTTAGGTAGAACAGCCAGGAGGATGTTTCAGCCCAATGGGACTGCTCTGCAATTTCAGTGTTGTGCTCTGTAGAGTTTCCAGAGAAAGATTTTAGTATTTTTGAGTGTCTCAGTTTAGCTCTGTTGCTTCAGTTGTAGGTCCTGGCCTGAGTGCAGATTGCACCAGATGCAGAACATCAGTTTCCATTTGGAGAGCC
The DNA here is from genome assembly GCF_009769625.2 of Cygnus olor. Lineage (NCBI taxonomy): Eukaryota > Metazoa > Chordata > Aves > Anseriformes > Anatidae > Cygnus > Cygnus olor. The sequence continues at coordinate 17,556,223 of NC_049175.1, forward strand.
TTCAGCTGGCTGTGGGCTAGCCTCTACCTGAGCTTGCTCTGGAAAGGAGCAGCTGCTGAGAACAACTGCGTTCAGTGTTTAATGGCTTTTTTTTTTTTTTTGGATTCTCAGCTCTGGGGAGAGTGACTGCAAGTAGTTCCTAGCCACGGCAACTGCTTCTACCTTCTGAGCCAAATCCCTCTTTTTGCCTTTTTTCTGGAGACCTCACTAAGCCTTAGAGAAATAGCAAAAGCCTCCACGAGAAGGGGGTGGAAGTTCAACCTCTCCCAGACTATTTAACCTGGTGGAAAACTTCCGTGTTGCATGTGCCTGCGTGTCTGAAATCTGGCTTCTGTGGATGACCGCAAACTGGCAGGAGCTGAGCAAGAGTAATGGACCGTGCAAAGCTGGTCCCGTCCATCAGTGCAGATTGCAGAGGCTGAGGTGGTTGGCAGCACGGATTTGTTATATTCTCATCAAAGCTTGTGGGGAGCAGGCTATTGCGCTGGCAATCTGGTTCCGAACGAAGGCTGCCACAAGCAATTGCTGTGGCCCATGGAAACTGCTCTGCACAACCAGCTGGCTGCTCGCGTGCCTCCTGTGGAAGGAGGTGAACTGGAGAAGCAGCTGGGCAAGGGCTGTGTGGAGGATTGTCACTGTTTGCAGCCCCTCCATATGCTCCCTGTGGGCTGAGGAGAAACATTCAAGACAAAAACACAGCTGAAAGGCTGCATCTTTGCAGTGAGAGTAAAGCCCAGCTTTCCTGATCACACAGCACAAACCTGGGGGATGATTTGCCCAGAGTGTGCTGTTCTGATCCTGGGTTTCGCTGTCCCATGCTGTGTGTAAGAACTGGTGCATTATCATGGGAATAAAGCAGCAAGGGACTTTTCCATCGTGGTCCTGCACCAGCATCCTTTGGTGCCCATAGAAGGCTCCAATTTGCTCATGTGGTCTGCACACAGCTGTGCACGCCTGTGCTGCCGGATCAGGCAGTCCAGGACCCCGAAGTTCCCTGATGCTGCTGGGCTGGGGCTGTCGGTGCTGCACTATCGCATCCGCAGGATTTTCTGTCAGGCCAGGGTGGTGCTGGGGTGCCTGAAGGCTGAATAACACAGTGCGTGCGGGTGAACTTGCTTCTCCCCAGACAGCACGGGGCCGTGCTGTATTGTTTTCCTCTCCAGACAATGCAGTGCTGGATGGTAAGTAAAAATGCAAAGCACATTGCAATGTTTGCTCTTTATTAATGCACTAAGATGCATTCGGGTGAAGCAGAAGGCTCCTGGCTGGCTCGGTTTCAAGCTCCGTGACAGGCTTCCATAAATAACACCTCAGCAGCTCTCCCGATCGGGCCGCGTGTGAGCCTGAGCTGCGCAGCTGGCACAGGCAGGGGCAAGAAGGCACAGCGGGGCTGCGGCCCCTTCCCTGGGAGGGGAGGCAAGCTCAGCTGACTGGCACCGTGTCAGGGGCTGGAGCCCACGCCACAGAAAGCCCCTTCCATTATAAGGGAGCGGGTGGACAGAGAGCAAACAACCAGCTCCAGGGAGGAAGCGCCACGGGGGCTGTAGGTGCTGCTGCAGCAGGGCAGAAGGGAAGGAGGAAGCACCAGCCAGCAGCCTTCTTGTTCTGCCAGCCTTCGCCTGCCGCTTAGGGGGCTTTTGCAGCCTCTCGGCGCGAGCTGGGTATTTGAGCACCTGTTCTGTAGCTGAGGGCTCAAGCTAAAACCTGCCAGCGGTGCCGCTAAAGGAGGGACTGGGGAGAGATGTTTTGGCTTCTGAGCCGCTGGCGAGGCCACCAGCACACGCTGCTTCGCTTTTGGGGAATTCGCGTGGCCGCTTTCTGCGATTGCAGCTGAAACTTCCAGCCCTCAGCCCTCACGCTGGGGTTGGGCTGCCCAGGGGCGGCTGCACGCTGCCTTGCCCTGCGCCTAACGCAACGTGTGCTTCAGCCCAGCTGCGGCAGGGGAAGCTGCGATGAGGGCAGCGAACACGTTTATGTTTCAGGGCAGTGACCGGTTTCAGGGCCCTCTCGCACCCCGACGGCCGCTGCCCTTTGCCCCCCCCCCCGCCTCCTCCCCACAATGCTTTGCGCGGGCGGCCCTGCCTCCCGGCTTCCCCTCAACCGCCCTTGCTGCCCCCCCATCGGCGTAGCCCCGCCCCCCGGCGGCAGGACGTCCCCCCTGCGATTGGCCAGACGCCCCGCTAGTTCTACCCTCTCCCCTCTCACTGGCTCCCTCCCGCCTGTCACCGCAGGGCCCGCCCCCTCCGCTCGCAGCCCGTGCTCCCATTGGGCGGCTCAGCCGGCCGGCCGCCGCACCGCGCGCGGGTTGGCTGCGCGGGCTGCCCGTCAGCGCAGTAACCAGGCAGCGGGTTGGGGTGCGCCCGTTTCCACGTCAGAGCGGAGCGGAGCGGGGCCGGTTTCGCTGCCGGTGCCCGGAGGACCCCGCGCGGGGCCGCCTCGCCCGCCGCCGGCAGGAGGGAGGGGGCAGGGCCGGGCAGGGGGCGGGCAGCCGCGGGGCCGGGCCCCCCCCGTCGCGACCGATGTGCGGAGCGGCCGCCGCGGGGAGCAGGCGCCGCCATCTTGGATGCGGGGGTCAGTGCCGGGCGGCCGGCGTCTGTCGCGATAGTGTCGCGACGCGAGGGCCGCGGCGGGAGGGAGGGCGCGGCGGGGGAGGGGGGGCGGAGCCGAGGTAGCCCCGGGCCGGCGCGGGGGTGGAGGTGAGGAGGGACACGGCGACAGCCGCCCCCCGGCCCCAGCGGTGTCGCGACGGGCGGGACTCGCCCGCGACAGGGGCCGCAGGTACCCGCCGTGCCCACAAACCCTTGCTTTTTGGCTCTTCTCTTGCAGGCGTTAGGAGCCGGCCTTCGGGGGAGCGGCTCCAGGCCCCCGGCCTGGCCTTGTCGGGGGCCCCTTAAAAGTGAAATATCGCGACAGGGCCCCGCGGGCCCCGCATGGGCGCCCTAAAGGGAGGAGGAGGCTTGTAGGTTGTCAGCTGGCTTTGTGTTGGGCAGGAGTTGTCTTGGGGTTTGTGGAGCAAAGAGGGCTGCGCGTCGTGTTTTGGTGGCAGCACGTTTGTACGGTATGTTACGTGCTGTGTTGGGTGAGGGCTGGAGCGGCCACATCTAGGTCAGACACCGCGTGTCTGTGCACTGTCATGAGCAGTGCAAATTCAGGTCAGCAGAAACTTGCTTTCCTTCGTATGAAAGAAACCACCTCTCCTCCATACATAGCGAGTATGTCATTGCTCCCTGCTGCCCTTTACTACAGCAGTTTCACTACATTTGGGTCCTTTAGCATGGCTGAAGGGTAAAGTTAGCGGTGGGAAGAAATGACTTGATGGAAGCCGGCCAGACTTTTACTTCTGATGCTAACTCTTGCCTGTTTTCCAGAAGAGTTGCAGATGTTGCCCTGCAGGGAAAGGAGCGTTTCCTAAACATGTACCTGTGGCTTTCTGTGGTAACACCCAGAAAAAAAAAATTGGGTTCCTGTGCGCTGGGACAGTGTGTTTCAGGGTTGAGCAGTGGAGTGTTCAGCGCACGTGTGAGAGAACGTTTGCAGATGTAGATGTTGTCATTGTTTTTACATGAAAGTTTTGCATCTAATGCTATTTCAAGTCTCAGAAGAGCGATCGTTCCTGTCCACAGAGCATTGGTGAAGGTTTTGACAAGCGTGTGAGTGTTAGCCTTTGTTGTTCTATGAAATGCTCAGGTGTTTATCTTTTTCCACTTTTCTAACCTTGTTAGCAGTGAGGCCATGAATGATGACAGCTTCCCTGTTTCTCGAGGTGGGCTGGGCAGCTGTGTTGGTTTGGAGCTGCCTGTTGAAGCTCTGAGCAGGAGCAAAATCTGAGGACTGGTCTGTAGGCTTCAGCAGATGCATGAACCCACCATGAGAGAGAAATAAGATTTTGTGCAGGATTAGCTGAGGAAATAGGAAAATAAAATGCTTCTGAAATGTAGTAGGTACTTTTCCTGATTTTTCTGTGTAACTAAGACCACAGAAGTTCATCCGTTTGTTCCTGTGCTAAGTCCGCTGTCTTGTGTGTGATTAAACATTCCTTTTGAGAAAGGTATCCCATCTTGATCTGAAGGCATCAGGAGCTGGAGGAACCACGGCTTTACTTGGGAGTTTGTTTCAACGTTTATTGATCTTAGCAGTTCTGGCAACCTGTCCAACAGTTACAGGATACCCCACTCTTTAGAGCATACTCTAGTAACACGAAGCCTGTTTAGCATTTTTTTTGTAGTTGAACAGACATTTAATGGTTTTGTTTGACTACCCCCAGGCTCTCCTAAACCCAATGCATCATTCAGTGCTGGTCTAGTAAATCTTAACTTTCTCTGTGCAGCTTCAGAGCATTGCTTTCAATCTTAAAACTTTTTTTCAATATAGAACATCTACACTAAGCTCTGAAGTGAGAGCAGTTGTTGCTCGAATGCTGAAATTGTCTTGACAGTTTAAAAAGGGTAAGCTTCAGGAAGTACAGAGTTTGGAGAAGCTATTTCCATTCCTTGAAATAAACTGTTAATCTGTTTTACAGGGTGGACGATGCTTTTGCTGAGTCCAACATGCAAGGTGAATCTCTCTGAAAATAGTTCTCTGGCCTTTTTCACCCCCCTGTAATTATTTTCTGTTTCCTTCTCCAGCACGCAGCTGCAAAGATCTCTTCCATGACCAAAGATAGTTGGCTATGATTTGCTTTGGAATGTGTTCGTACAATTTCTTGGTTGGCTGCAAGCTTAAATGTGGAGCAAGAGTTTCTCTCATCTTTCATCTCATCTTCTCTCATCTGTGTTTGTGGTAGATTGGGCTTGATTTTGTTCTTGATATTTTTTTTAGCTTAAAGGCAGAAGAAATAGGAGTACCATGGGCAAATTCTACAGTGTGCAGAGTAGTATTTAAGCTTTGGTATTGTTTTCAATGGAACTGTATCTGTTGAGTATCAGTGCGTGCGCAGGGCATGTGATACACGTTTGCTATTTCTTTACCTGCTTTTCCAAATCAGGTTAGGGGAGCCTTTGCTTCTAGAAGTCAGTTTGCTGAATGCCTCGAATGGCACTGCGAGGTTTACGTGCTCAGCATTAGCTCGTAACAGTGAAGGCAGTGAAACTTGGGTTTTGACAAATTTGAATGTGCAGCATTTCCTTAAAAGTGCCTTTGTGGAGCGGTGTTCTGTTCTCTGAGATTTTCCACGTAGAGATGTGGAAAATACTGGAATTGCTGAAAGAAGAGATAAGGGAGGAATTTTACAGGGGAGATAAAATCTCCCATAAATGTGTTGTACTGAAACAAAGATGATGTGCTGAGGTAGGAAAAAAAAAAGCATAATATTATGGATCATATTTTAAAGCAGTCATATAACTAATACATGAAATAAGTTACTGTTGAGGAAGGGGACATCTCTCAAGCATTGGACAGATGAGTAGGAAAATGCCTGGGGTTCTGTTACCTACAAATGTAGAGGGAGGTTGTAAACTGTTGTTCTTCAGGGCACAAGCACACTGCTTGGCACAGCTGTTTATTTTTCTGAATCATCTAGCAGTGAATGAGAAACTGTTGATCTGGTCTCTTATGCCAGTTCCTGTATTATAAAGTGTTTTTGTCTTTGCCCCTAATTTGTTGTGTAACTCTCAGGAATACCGTTATTTCTAACTAACTGAATGAAGTAAGAAGCAGTGTTGCTGTAAGATTGTTCATCCTGTTGCAAACGTACAAAATCGAAACAACAAATCGGATGCTCTCCCCTGATAAGGCATCGTTTTATATTTTTCTTTCTTGTTTACAGAGTCCTGAAGCAAATTAATCTCTTTTGCTCAGAGGATATTTGTATATTTGGAGTGTTGTTGATAATTCAAACATGTTAATTACAGCCAAGCCTGACAGATCCAGGGTGTCTGTTCTGACATTTGTGTGGCGGTGTTTCCGAAGCTTGGGGTGATGGACCAAAATTGCATCCTCCCAGCTTTGCTTTTGCTACACGGGCAAAAATCCTTATATTCTTTCTTCTCCCCCCCCACAATGGAGTCCTTTAAATGTGCCTCTCTGATTTGAAGTGCTGTGATTGGCGTTTCATCTGTTTTCAGTCGTTTGCTTTCTTATGGATGTCCTGATGGGATTTAAAACTGGATTCCTCGTGTTCCTTTCATATCTTCTGAAAAAGTCTCATTATCATCTACCATTTCACTAAGTACTTCTTGCTTGCAGACATGGTGTCGTCTGACTCTGGACTCTTTATAAGTCCTGTTTATTCTCTGTAAACAGTGATGTCTGTTCATTCCTCTCCATCGTTACTTGTTTATGCTCCACTATATCTGGGCTATAGCTAGTGGAGAGAGAACAATCCTGTAGTAGACTACTCTTGGTTTCTTTTTCTCAGGCTGTTAAAAATATTTCTCTTCTTGTACAATTCTTCTCTTGTGGCTTTCTCTTTGGGTACATTAGATTTAAGCTTTTCCCTCAGGCTCTGTGAGTGTAAACGTCTGCTTTTTGCTTTCACACTTTCTCCCCATGTTCCATCTGGTTTTGCCCATTTGTGGGATCTTGCTCTTTCCTTTTTGTGCGTGTCCTCTTTCTTAAGAAGTCTTCTTCCTGAAGCAGGTGTGAAATCAACGCGTTTCATAAACGATGTTATTTTGTCGAAGTTTCAAGTCCCAAAGAGTTTTGTTCTAGGCAGCCTATTCAAGCCTCTGATGCTTATTTAACGGAGTACAAGATTAGCTTTGTGTTCTGTTTAGAGCTGCAGGACTTTGCATAAGTGCAGGAGATGAGTGTGTTGTGGCATTGTCATGGGGGTGCCTGCTGGTACCCTGACACTGTATCTTTCTCTGAACTTACTTATGCTGGCAAAAAGAGGGATGTGCCTTGATGAAGTTGTCTTGCTTTGCAGATGTCCCGTTCTAACTAACGGTCTGTTCTCATGTTCTTGAAAACATGCTTTGTGGAAAAGTACCTTCCTTTTGTCTTCTTTTTGGGGAAAAAAAAAAAAGTGTTCGCCTGCATGCGCAAAACAAAGATCTAGAAGTGGTGGGGTTGTGTTTTTTTTTTTTTTTTTTTTTTTTTTTATCTCTGTAGGCCTCCTGCTTGACTAGGGCCAACTCGATACTTTGTCTGAGGAAGGGAATGATTCTGCGGGGCTGAAAATTAATTGAATTATCTTTATTTTCAGGGTCGTCAGGATGGTGGATAAAAACATCTACATTGTACAAGGTGAAATCAACGCGGTGGTGGGAGCCATAAAGCGTAATGCCCGATGGAGTACTCACACACATCTGGTAAGTTACCTGAGGTTGTTGCTACCTGTTCGTGCTATGGCAGAAACCGTCTGGTTTTAGAAAACTTCGTCCATCTTTTTGGCACTCTGAAGAGTACTTTTGAGCTACAGTTGGAATGCTTTTCTGCATTGTTTCACGCTAAGCAGTTTTGGCTTCTTGAGTGTCAGTGACTGTTAGAGGTACGAAGCTGGAAGTCTCCTACCTGTGTACCCTGAAAACAAGCAAACAAAACCCTGATTGTATTCCACATGAGAATCATCTCATTTAGACTTTCTATCTTGTATCATATCAGGAATTTTAAAGGTATTGTTTTTATTTATTTATTTATTTAGGGGAATGTGTGTATATATTCTGTACCCCATTACAGATGATGGTCCTGATCATGAAGCCATGAAATAACAATTGGGGAAGTCATTATATACGGGGGTAGTTTTAAATTTTTCACGTGGCAAAGTATATTTGTTTTAGCTCTGTTTTGTGAGTGCTAGTCGCACTCTTGAACGGAACCCATTAATAGTTTCATACCTGTGCTATTAAAAGCACACCATTGCTAAGTAATGGTGCCTTGGTCAGTTTATGGTTTCCACAACGTAGATGTGTGCCTGTGGTGCGCTTCAGAACGCCATGTGAATAGCAGGTGGCTGTCACCCAGCCCAAGTGCTTTCAGTTTGTCAGAGGGCAGGGTTCCTTCTAACGGGCATTTCTTCATTAGTGCTCACTGCCACCCCGTAGGAGGTGTGGCTGCAGATGTACATAGCTTGGAGAAACTGCTGTTCCTCCTTATTTTAATATCCTAGAGATAAACTAAGGCTAAAGGATGCAGCTTTTCATATAAATTTCATACCGTGATTCTTTCTTCAAGTTATTTTAATGGCACCAAATGTCATTGTATTTCTGTTCCCATTACAATCTGCATAGATTAACATTATAGCAAATCCAGATGAGCCATTTCAACATGGTGTGAGGTAGATCTGCTCTGAAATTTGTTGAACAGTGGAAGGCTAATCAGAAATACTTCTAAGGACAGTAAAACCAAAGTAGAATGCTCTGTCTTGAACGTACTCTTTGACATTTAAGCTGTACAGCATTGGGTAGCACGAGAAGGAAAATAAAAATGCTGCTCTTGATTTTGATGGAGTAAACAGGCTGACAGTGATAACTCAACCCACAGTACTTCTTTGAATGTGAAGGTGAGATCTTTACATACCCATCATTAAGATTTGTCTTCTTGCTTTATTAATGACTTCCTTCCTATACATAACCTATAGGATGAAGAAAGGGATCCCCTGCTGCATAGCTTTAGCGTCTTGAAAGAAGTGCTGAATAATATAACAGGTAAGCTTATGCAGAAATCAGCAGGTACGTGTACCTTCTAGGGTACGTGCAAATAAATGTTATATTGTGTTCTGTGTGCAGGTGTACTTTTTTATTCTATTTACTACCTAGAGATCATAGACTGAATAATGAGAAAAGAGTTAATAAGTATATGCTTTTCCAGATGAAAATATGAGTACTAAACTAGCATACAAATACTACTGTTGCCACTATCTGGACATATCCATCCCTCCCTCCGTGTGTGTGTATTGTGTGTGTATGTATATATTTGTGTGTGTTTACGTATGTGTGTTTTTTTCATTATACTGAAGCTTGTAGTAATGTGGGAAATCTGCTATATTATTATGTATAATCTTTTTGTGCTTTGTTTATGCTTTCTGATCTGTGAGTGACTAGAAAAATCTGCTTGGAAAGGTGGCTCCCATTATTGGGTTTCTCCTTAAATTCTTTGGTTTGTTGGGTTTCATCGTTTGGTACCAGTAAGAAGTGAAGATGAGACTTCACTTTCCATTTGCACCTCTTGAATCTTGAGGTGAATGACTCAAGGTCTGAGTGTTTTACTTTGTGACCAGTTGCACCGAAAGGAGCTGGGATTCTGTATTAATTACAGAAGTAGAGCATATGGCTGCGATGTGGATTATAACTAGGTTTTTGTTCCCAGACAGTTTTTCCCCCGTTTCCACCCACGTTTTCTCTGTTTATAGTTTCAGGAGTAGCTATTTAACCCCAGTATATATTGAGAGTCTGGAAGTGAGGCTCATGCTGAGCTGCATGTGGCATTCTGCTGGTTCTTCCCAAAATTTCTTATTGATTGCAATATTCTAAAGAAAGCCTTATTTCTGATCACCTTATCACAGTGAGTGTTCAGAACTACAGCTGACATTTGAGATGGTCTTTTCGCATTTCTGATTGCAGAGTGTGCCTGTTCTCGTGTCAGTGCTGAGCCTGGAATCCCTTCAAAACTATGTTCACTAGAACCACAGTAGTGCCCCTTCCAGGTGCTGAGGACCTGTGCTAGCTCTAAGCCCTTATTCCTTCCTTGTTCGTGGCTGCCTGCAAGTGTAGTGCTTTATTTTTCTTTGCCTGGTGAACATCCCCTGAGTGTGAGCAGAACTCTTCTGTGAGGTCGTGACATCACAGGCAACTCCTGCAGTTTGTATTTTTGGATAATATCTTTGTTGTGGGTGTTACGCTTTTCCCCAGAGTAAATGAGTGGATTTGTGTATTTCTGTAAGCTCACTCATCTTCTGTAAGATATGCATACAATCATCAAAATTGTTTTAGGAGGACGATTTCCTGGCACTAATCTGTCCTTCTATGAGATAAAATTTTGAAGATGAGACTTCTGAAGTTCTTTGCCACTATTGCAAATGGCACTTCTTATCAACAAGGTGGGGAGATGTCGGGATGCTTGAACAAATGCAATATGAGCAAATGTCAGGGGCTGGCCATTTATCTGTGGTTCCTGGATGCAATATGCTGTTGACTTGTTGGGAAAAAATGTAAGCTGAGTATCTGCTCACGTTAGAGAAAGCCAAATTCCACGTACTGAGAGACTCTCTGTGAGTATTAGTCATCATGTAAGTAGGTTTACGCTGAGCTAGTAATTGCTTATATATGATGATGATAGCATATTGGTTTGATTACATGGGGTTCTTTTGAGCAGGTAATTTCAGCTTCAATGACTGTTATTTATAGACTAGTGTCTTGAGATAGGACATCGTTGCTATGTTCTTTTTTTTCATTTTAGACAGACTGGTTTTCAAGCAGTACTTTGATACAGAGTCTACTGCCTCATCTTCCAGGCAATGAAAAGTCCAAGCTTATTATTATTATTTTTAATTATTATTATTTGGGGGTGGGGGCAGAGGTTTTTTTTAATTTTTTTTCCTAGACCTTCCTTTCATGTCTCTTTCATTAGCTCATGGAAACACATTGCTTTTATATTTAAATTTATTCAAGCTGTAATCTTTGACATTTGAGTTAGCTTTTAGTACAATTTTGCATTTATAGTAATATATATTATGTATTTTCTCAATCCCCCAAGAACCCATTTTAATCTGTTCCGGATGCAAATTTCAGGCTGCCTTGTCCCATCTCCCCTCTTGCTCTCGCCCCCCCCTTCCCCTCCCCCATGGAGCATGTTTGATCAGGTGTGGCAGGAATATCCACTGTCAAGCTGCGCCCTTTATATTAGTCAATATTATCCTTCCTTCCCTCCCACTCCCTTCATTCTCCTCCGGGCTTTACCAGTTGATTTATAATTTTGGAATTCTCATCGGAGTCTGTAATACAGTTTGTTCATTATTTAACCAAAACCTGTTTAATGAGCAAAGAGAGGCAATGTAAATGTTAGGCATGTTGCAGTGGAGTACCTTTTGTTCTCCTCTGAGCTAGTGGGTATTAACTCTGTCGTGACTGTGATGCTGAAATACCCTGGTCAAGGGTATAAAGACGCACTGTATACCTCCCACAGCTAAAGATCCCCATTTCAAAGTGTTGCTCCTCCAGAGTAAGTAAATTACATAATGTCTTTTATTTGATTACCAAAAATAGTAAATCCTTGCCTGCAACTATCTAGTGGTATCCCATCCCATTGTAATGTCTAAGTGGGCTCCTGAAGGAAACATCTAGAGAAGATGCTGTTGCTCAGCACAAACAAACCCATGCCTATGGTAAGAGTAGCTTCATTTCTGCAATTCAGCATACCTAGTGAAAGGCCTTGGACCTGATTTACAGGGAATGATGTTACTCTCTAAAATTCTAGCAGTGAAATTTAATTTTATGTAGATTTATAGGAGCTGATTAATAATTTGAAAATGAACAGCATGTCTTCTCTGATCGCCTCTCATTGGTTCTATTTTATGCCATTTTTACACTTCTGCGTGCTGGATATGTTTTAATGTTGATAGTTGCTGCGTGAAAACCAGAAAAATAGATGTTCTCTCATCTTGGGTGGCGCATTTGTTACTCCAAGATAAACTTAATAGTTGAATCTTGAACTAAGAGGAGCAGCGTAAGTCTGTCTGATATGATGTCTCATGTTTCCAATGCTCAGAAAAAAACGCAAGTTACTGTCCTGAGTTATGACCGCATGCAAACAATGACTATCAAGCTTTGTCTAGGCTTGCAAAATTGAAATTGAGGTCTTCAAAGGTTATTTTAAAACTGATGGAAGCCTCAGTACTGATACAGATTCCCATCTAGGGTAATTGCACCACAACTTTCATTTGACTGCTTTTTAAAGTACATTGAGTATCTAGAAAACATGTCTGGATGTTTAAGTCTGTTCACTTTGTCAGTTTTGTTATGGATTTAGGTCAACAAAAGGAAGCTTCTTTTTGACATCCAGTGGTAACGGAGCATCTTTTCTTTCCTGAGTGTTTCTAAGTTAGGATGCTCTTGAGCTCAGCTGGGAGAGGTTTTGTAACCAAAAATGACTGTAAACACAAACTCATTATAAGCTGCTTTTTCCATGAGCTGGTGAGGATTGGGTTTTCTTAAATCTTGCTGTTGCTGTTGGAGTCTTTAGACGATTCCGGCTTGATGTGTAGGTGAAAGCAGGTACTTCTGTAGTCCTTCTCCTCAAGGCAGAATTTGTGCTTTGCTCTGACTGGGAGGATGAGTCAGTAACCAGGATTTTTGTGACTGAATTCCTGCTTAGTGGTGTGTAGGATGGTTTTAGGACAGAAAATAACTGAATGCAACTGCCTTGTACAAGCCAGCAGTGCAGTGGGAGAAGCAGGTGTTTGTGGAAAGTGTGTGCATCAAGAGTCTATTTAAATAAGGTTTAAACTAGGTAAACACACCTGTGAAGAGGTGCTTGTGTATATTTTAGGGCCATGAGTGCCAGACTGGAAGGTTTGAGTCCTTTTATCCTCTTGTGGTTCAGAGTCAGTGCATTTAAACAGAAGCTGCAAAGTAAGCTGTTAGAAGCACTCAGATTTCATGCACATTCATGACATTTTAAATGAATGCTTGTACAGTGGGTTCAGAAGAATCTTTTCATGGCTTATTTCAGACAAGAAGCTACTGCTGCAAATCTCCATCTTTAGAGGGTTGGCTGGGGCATTAAGAGCTGGCTAAAGGTCAAATGACTGTAACCATAGGAGAACCTTTGCCCAGTGTACCGATTTAATATACTTGTTACTGTAGCCATCAGTTTTCTGGTATGTAGATTTGATTGCGCACTCATTTTCTCATGTCTGATCTCTGGAAACTCAATTTTTAAGGAAAATCTGACATTCAGATGAAACAATACAGAACTTTTATCCTGATTTGGGATTAATGCCTGAACTTTTCCTCTAAGATCTCATTTTAAGAAGTGGTAAATGAGTAGTAAAAATAAATGTAGGGCCTTTTCTCAGACCAAGCAACTCTGGCTAACATGTAGCTTTTGTCATGTTCTCTCTCTATTTTTTTTAAGAAGAGTGGAAAGGGTGTAAGAATGCTTAAAAATTGAGAAAGTAAGGTTTCTTCCATAACTTTAATTCAGCCTTGCTAATTAGCAGGTGGAAATGCAATTTTAATCCATGTCAGATGATCTAACACAGTGTACAGAAGTGGTAATTCATTTCTTTTAATATTTTATATCATCTTTTTACTATAAGAAATAGGAATATTATGGTGACAACCTTAATCTGGTGCTTTGCTTGCAGGCTGAATCCAGACTACTTGATTCTTGTGTATTGTATTCAGACTTTGCAGTAAATATGTCATTTTTAAAGCAACTTCCTAGTCTTCAAAAGGGCATACATCCTTCCAAGTGCAGAGAGAATGTAAATCAATACACTATTTTTGCTTTAAAGCTGCAAGTAGTTCTAGATACTGTCTTTGAGAGAGGTGCATCTTTGTTCCAATTTCATTGTAGCATCAAATGAAGCAAAAGGCTGTTTTATGGCTAAGGTCTTTGACTTTCCCTCTGATACAGGTTTCTTTTGACGTTTTTGGCGTAGATTTTCTTGGTGTTACTGGAGAAATCGTAAGCCAGACTCTTTCCAGGTGGTTGCTAGTATTTTTCCTTTACTTTCTAAGTGAGTTTCCTGGAGTGACACTATTGTGTCCTGTGAATGATGACTGCACTGGGAGATTTCTGGGATGTAAACTTCTCAAGCCCGAAACTAACGTGAAATTGTGTTAGTTCAATATAAAGGAAGAAAGAGGAGGAATGTGCTTGATGAATAACTTATTATTTTTGAAGCTTATACATGCACTAAGGCAAGCACTGTAACCTTTTTGCAAGGCTTTTCTATTGTTGTCTGTGGGGCAGCATTTGTGCAAAGTGTGAGGAGTCAGGTGCAGGGTCACTGGTCTCACTGGTCGCTGAGTTGTTCAGTGAGGCTTTGAACACAGGGTACTGGGTGGAATGGGACTCCTGGGAAGGGGAAGCTTGTAACAGAGGATGTGTAATCGAGACTGAACAGGCAGAAAGGGCTAGAGTGAGGCTGTGTAGCAACCTTAGTTTGAGAACACTTTAGCTTTTATGTTTCAATTCTATATTGTGTTTCTGAGTTGTAAGAAACTTGCTGAATACATTTAAAAGAAATGGAGTGACTATGGGAATATCTAGAGGAAAAAATCCACAACCAAAACCATTAAGATGGTCTTCACACAAGGTATTTCTGCATCTCTTTTCAAGCCAGGGCATCTGAACTGTCCCTTCTGCTGCCCACCATCCTTGCAATGCCACTTTAGCATCCTTTTAATACGGTTCTTTGTGTGTAGTGTAAGACTAGAGCTCAGAGCTGGTCTCCTGACTGTGCGTGGCTAATGACTGGCAGGTACAGGCAGGAGGTGGTGCTGTTGGAAGGAATTGTTTCCTGACCCCTAATTCTTAAGGACCCTAGGATTTAGATGGACAAGCGCTCCTGGCTGTTGCTTGGCAGAGTTCCTGTAGTGTACTTGTTCTCTAACACCAGCCTTCTGTTACCACTGCAGGGCTGGGCTCTGAAGAGCTGCCACATGTGCACGGTGCGCAACTGACTCTCTCTTGTTCCACGCTTGTTGAGCAATTACTTTCCCACTTGTTGGGCACTCCATTATTTCCTTCAGTTACCGCTTCTGTGTGAAGTGGAGCCATAAAGGAAATGGCCTAATGTACATACATTAGAGGGCTATAAATTGCAGTTTGATTTGGTAGAAGGGCAATGCCAGATGCTCCGCTGAAATTAAGGTTCCTCTTAAGTTATCCATGGAGGTTTTGTTCCAGGTGTTTTTGACCCTGCTGTCTTTGTGGTTGTTTGAGACCAGTTAAGAGTGATTGTGGCCAATTAAGAGACAGTAAGGCTATTTGCATGGTAGTAAAAACCTGGAAGGAGAAGTGTATGTGAAAGTGTTGAATTCTAGTAGGAGTTCATTAAATATGTAGCCCTTCTTCTGTTCTCGCAGCTTTCCTTCTCTTTGCTGTCCTCTTTCTTCACTAAATCACTGCCATCTAACTAGTTAAAAACAATGGCTCACAGGTGGTCAACTTCAAGGAAGCAATACCTGTGGCAGAAAGTGCAGGTGCATATTTATATAGTTATGTAATAGAAATGCCACGTCTTGGTCACATATATGCAGCATGCATACAGAAACATTCCTTGTCTCAAAAAATCTGTAGCTTTAGAGGGTGGAAGTAGAGAGGTCATTAAGTATATAAAGTTGTTAAACACTTGAAGGTTTTTCTTAATGACTACTTCCATTTGTCCTTCAAATAGGCCATTGTTGGCTGATCCCTAATAAGGTTTATAGCAAGATGTGAGTTTGAAGGAGAGGTTTGAAAGAGGATTCAATGAGGCAAAATGTCCTGTTCTCAGGGGTAGTGCAGGGATGTGTGATAAAGTGCAGCTTCTCACAATAATTGTTGCAGAAGACAAAAGCCAGCAAGAAGACAAGTAGAATGGGAGGTATTCAAGGTAAGTACAGAAGTAGCAGAACGATGGATAAAATTGTTATTAAAATACCAAATTGATTGGTATGGGGACATTAATAGTGAGTGATGTGCACTTGTGAGGCTTGCTTGTTTGTTGCTGAACTTGCATGAGTTTTTTTTCTTTAAGGTAACTGTACCTAGCTTGTCTGCTGAGTGTTGTACAGTATATATTTGCTGAAGTTTTTGTGTGTTTTTTTTTTTTAATTTACAGTCAGGAAAAAAACATTTTCTTCGCACTTGTTTTGGACCTTCTTATTGTAAGCTTTTTTTAAAAAAAGACAGGTCAAGATAATGCTTTTGAAATTTGTCTTTAGAAAATGATACACGAAAGCCACTTTGTCCTGGAAGTAGATATTAAAATTTCCAGCTGCACCAGTCCTTTAATAACTCCTGTCATCTTTTAGATGGCACGACTTGAACTTGTTTTACGGCACCTCTAAATACAACAAAGAATGGAAAATTTGTTATATGTTGTCTGTAATATAGTGGATTAAAGGTTGGGTCTTGGGTCTTGTGATATGATAGATACTGAGGTGAAAGAGATAGAAGTGATATGTCATGGATGAGTTTGAAGAGCGTTCAATCAAGTGTTTGTGTTGCCAACAGATACTTTTTGGGAAAAAAAGTTTGAGAGTGAATTGAAATCTATAAATTTATTAATACAGTGAGGAAGGATAAACTGTGATTGATTTACTGTATACAAGTAAATCTTCTAGGGATGGTGAATGAGTACAGGTCATCACAAAATTGTAGAAAATAAATGTTCCTTTTCAAGATGTTTTATCAAATAGTCTTAGTTATTGTGGGAAGTTGATGATAAATCAGCATTTGTATTGCGTCATATACCGTATTCATGTGACTTGGAAATGCCATTTTAAGTGTTAAGACAACCTGCTCTTCCTTTAAACTCCTGATTATATTGGGACGTTCCTCAGTTAGTTTAGGGGGTGTGGATAGACACACTCTTCATCAGTTGAACTTCCTGAACTGAATGTGCCTGTGCTCTTTGCATGGTGCAATCATGAAGTTAAAACTTGTCAGTTCAAGCTACTATTATTTGCCAGCGCATTGTGGAAGAAAGGTGTGCAGTTACATGACAGTTGAGGAACAGGGCACGACATTATGGCAACAAAATAAAAACCCAACGTGTCAGATGAGAGCTTGCGCATACATGCAGTGCAACTGAAGTTCAAAGTGATGTTGGCTTTAGCTATCCCATTAAAATCCATATTTTAGTTTAAGATAATTTAACTTAGGTAAATTGTTTCTGTGATAGTTTACATGGATGTATTTTGCACTGTAATCACAATTACACAATTGTCATGCTCAAGGGGTGCACTTGATTAATGCCTGTTAGCTGAATATGATAAATTGTTTGGTGATGGTGGTGGTACTTTGATTGTCTGTATGTATATAAGCACTCCAGAAGTTCTGATTTCCAGTCTTGTCCTTGGTCTACTAATTTACTGTTCAAACATGGCTAGGAATAAGTTAAAAACAGAGGCAGTCTTTTTCTGAACATGTATGCCTTCTTTCCTTGGTGCAGGAGTGTGAATTTCTTGCATGACTGTTAGTAGTTCTTGACCTATGTGTGCGCTACCTTGTTACTTAAATGAGATGAGAGATTTCAGAACAATGCTGCTTGCTTTTGGTTGAGTTTAACTTAATTCTAGGGGGAAGTTTATTATTAAAATGTATCTTTGTGCCCGTTACTTTTCAATAAATTGTGCTTTTTCTTAATACAGTGAAGAAGTCTCCCAAGCGGCTGTCAAATTAGATTCCATTTACCTCTTGATTAACTGCTTAAATAATTTAGGTGGCAAATTATAAATGTGAGGTATTGTTGATGTAAATCAAGGTGAGGTTGTCATCTTGATCATTGTGTACTGAAGGAGAATAGTCTATGAGGTCTAGGGGAGGGGCTTTATAGAAATAAAACGTGGCGATGGTAGAATATGGTTGCTTATGTAAGCATCTTTACTAACTGCACTTAGGAACTTGGACGTTCTTCAAAGCTGGATTAGACAGTTTATAGTGGCCTGTAATAGTTCTGTAATAACTAAGATGGCTGTCACAGCAGCATGGGAGGAGAGAGACGTCATTAGCTGGTTTTCACATCAGTCTGAGGTTTACCCATTTGTTGTTCAGAAATGCTTTGTTTTGCTTTGTGTGCATGGCTCTTTGTTAAAACATTTGGGTTTTCAGAATCTGAAATGCAAATACATTCAGTCAGCCTGAAGATCTAACAAGCACTATAAAATGTTGTCTGTGCTTCTCCTTTCTTAAGTACATTGTGCCTCAGTGTGAAATCACCTCAGACGTGAAGCAATCACACTGATACAGGGTGTGGGGAGAATACAGTCCTGGGAATATTTACCTAAGTGGTGGTGCTCATGGTGAACACAAAGGTGTAGGAAGTGTGTTTGCCCAATATGTTTGCCAAATATTTACTGGTCTGTTAAAATATGTTACGGTCAACAGGAAAAGGCTATTTCAGTTGAAACAGGAGTGCTGTGATATTGTGGGAAAATTAGCTTTTGGTTTGGTGGAGAGGTACAGCAATGGTTTAATGAAGGTAAAATAAAGCTGAATTGTGGACCGTTTTTCCAGAGTTGAGTGTGTTTCTGTTGACCTAATCAACACTCGCTGTATGAATGGAAGGAACTTACACATCTAACCTTCTGTGTTGGCACTGCTAGCAGTCCTGAACAACAGTCTTTTATATAGCATGTAACTTCTTTGCTTGGTGCAGGAAGGAGTATGAACACTTGCATCATGAAGGCTTCTGTTTCCTTAAGAACATAAGGGAAGAAATGTCTATGTTTTGTACATCTGGAAAAAAAAAAACCAGTCATGTTTTATTAGGGTAATGGTTTCCTCTTTTTCAGAGTGTTGGATGCAGGAGGGGAATAAAAAGATTCAGACATTTTAAAAAACAACAGAACAACTGACAGCTATTGTTTTCTTTAAAGAAAAATAAATTGCTGACGAGATGTAGAATGAAGTAATGGGGGGAGGCCACAGTAGGCATCCCGGAATGCTTGGTTTAATGGCTGTTTGGTAACTAACTACTAAAGCTTGTGTCAGAAGCAACAACTTAAACTTGGCGAGCTGTTTTATGCCCTTCTCTTTTACTAACAATGCATTAAAAACCTCAAGGTGAAGTTCATTTTCATTCAGCCACCTTTAAACTGTACGGTGTCATTTTGGATGGCGGTTCTTAATGCTATTGGGTTTCGCAACCCATACTGGTACTTGTTCACATGCACCGGGCTCGTGTGCTGCAGCGGAAGGTCACACACTCGCTTTCACTCTGCAGGAACAGCAGGTGATGGTACCAGCTGTTCACATCCCCGTATTAGATGCCTGAATTTGAGCAGCTGTACGAGGCTGCTAATAAACTCTAAAATGTAATGCAGTTCATATTTTGCCTACATTTCACTTCATCCTACTCAGCACTGGCCATTAATTTTTAACATCTTTCAATACCACCCATAAGATGCTTATTTTCTTTCTTGTCATGCTGGTCTCCACTCCTCTTGTATGGTGTGCCAGTTAGATCCTTGACAAGTATTCCAGTGTTACAGATTTGAAAAACAAAGTGTACAAAAGCACGGTGGTGTATGGGATTTAAGGAAAAAGGAACGGTGTCTCAACTAAAAACACTTTACAATTTTCAGGTTTTAATGTAGCGAGAATAATTTAAACTGTTCTAAAGGATGTACTTGTCTTTAAACAATACTAGCTCTTTTTTCACTTGTTTGTTTTAGAAGAATGGGTCAAAACTGCCTTTTTTTCTGAGGAACCTCTGCTTGTGTTCAACTAGCTGAAGAGGTTTTACGTGAATCTGCTGTTAAAAGAGGGCTGCAAATATTTTTAATTCCACTTTGAGCAATAAAATTGGCTTGGCCATCAGTTTTGATATATCCACAGTTGATTTCAACTTGTGCTTTTTATTTAAAAAGCTTATTTGTGACCTGTTAGGACCCTCTGTTAAGCCAGTTAAATAAACCCTGGAAAGGTTGAAACTGCCTGTCTGTGCTTTCCAGAAGAGGGGAGGAGGGAGCCAAAGGAAGGATATTTACAGTTTAAAACCTTTTCAGCTCCTCTGTTCACCTCTTCTTGCTGCATCACTGATTTAGCTTCCATCCTCTTCTCTGGAAGGCTCATAGTACCTACAGCTGAGAAGTACCTTGGCTCCACTGGCTGACCAGCAATGTTAACAACAAAGTTTTCCTGCTAGTAAGATCCTTAAGGGTGACTTTTTTTTTTTCCTCCATTGCCATAGTCTCAAAAAATGCACTTTGGAGCTGAAGTCGTATTGAGGGAGGCAGGAGCTGTGAAGAGGATTTTTTAAAAACACAGAGGTGGAGAAAAGTTTGCTTGGTCCTTTGTTCAAAAGAAACTCGGGGAACTTAATTCAGCAATTCAGAGAGAGACAAGATAATTGCATAAGAAGTAGACTATGAAACGGAAAATATAAGAAGCTAGCGGTACAGTTAGGGCTGGAAAGAGATGGGATGAGATCAGAAGTGTATCATAGAATATAGGAAGAATATAGCTGTTAAAATAGTGAAGGGGCTTAGCTCAGAAGAAACAAAGCTAGCTTTTAAGTTGAACCTAGTTTTATTACTTCACAATTCAGCTTATTTAGATGGTCAGCATTTTTAAATTGAACTGTCTTGAGGTCTAGAACTGATCTTCCTTGCTTATGTGTTGCTTTCCTCCAACAAAGATTGCAATTTTTTTTCCCCTGGATGATGAGCCAGTTCTCCCATGGCAGGTTAGAGCCGTAAGCTCCTTGTTTAGAATCTAGCCTTTTCTCAGACAGCCTTACAATGCTTTCTAGACAACCAGTATTAATTGGTTGAAAAAAACAGTTATTTTTAACTGCATGCTTCAGATTTTTTTAATTTTTTTTACTGTTCAGGTGTCTCTGTCAGCCATAAAGAAAGCAGTTGAAGTAAATAGCTGTATCAAATGAAGTACCTCTTGTCCCCACAACTGCTTCCAAAATAAACCGAGAATAATGCTTTACACATTTTGTCTCCTTTAACTCTAAAGGCGAGCAGCAGAGGAAGCATGGATTAACATGTAGTGATTTCTAGGAGCTGCTCTCCGCTCAGATTCCACTGTGCTTGGGCTGACTGACAGCGACATGTGGCTCAAGTGCATCTGGAAATATATCGCTGGCAAAATCTGCTTGGGTAAATATAGCAGGAACGGGTTGTCAGGGCAGGAGACAGATTGTTCTGGGAAAGGAAGTGTTGTCTGCCTTTCGTCTGAATAACAATTTCCTATATTTCTTAGACCTATCTCTTTCAGTATAGTGAAGGTACAAGCAGGATCTGACGCATTTGCTGGGTTCTGTTTTTATATGTTCATATGGTGGGAATATTCCCTGAAATGGTATGATCGATAGGAGTAGCTATAGAGAATTGATGCCAATATATCCTGAGGTGTTTAAATAGCAGTGGCACACGCTTTGTTCAGGTTTAAGCTCTTATTGAAAATAGGGCAGAGGAGAACTCACTGCATGGACATCAAATGTGGAAAAAAAAATCTAAAAAAAAATCAGGACATGATCATACAGAAGAATTCTGACTTTTGCTTAGAAGCACAATTGGTTTTAGCCCGCCTGGTTCCAGGAAAAAAAAAAAGCCCATTTTAAAATTTCTTTCTTTTGTTGGCAGTTGCTATTTAGAAAACAAGCAGGGGTAGAAAATGCCAATTACAAGGCTTTCCTCTAGCAAAAGCTGATTGGCAAAGGGATAAAGGCTCTCGAACCACCGTGGTACTGGCCTAAGTCTCAAGGCAAATTGAATTGTTTGTGAAGAAACTTGAGAAAAACAACAGTGTTTAAAAACAGCAACAAAACCCACCCTACAGAGACATCAGCAGTAGCTGATACTGCTTTTTCCCTCTCCATAAAGCATGGAATAATTTCGTGTGTACCGCTTGAAGGGTATTTTTTATACAGTGGGCAGTTTTTCCATCTGCTTGCTCAAGAAGGTGTGAAAGCCGGACCCCCTGCCCAGTTTGTGCGCCGTAGCTGCCCGAGGTCCGCCGCTTGCTCTGCTGCCTGTGCCGAGAGGTTGCGTGCTGCTCCCGGTCTGCTGCCCCGTGATGCAGCTCTGCCTGGGGTGGGGTTAGCAGCCGACAGGTGCACAGCATACCACACAAATGTGGAGGCAGAGAATTCGCGTCCAAGGGCATTGGGGGTAAATAACTGCACTTACAAAAAGTGTTAGATGAATGCCAGCATTTTCCCTGAGCAGATGAGTCTGTTCTAAATTCTGTCCCACGAACCTCCGTGTAATAAGCTTAGTGTTTTTTTCCTCAGAAGTGCTAAACCGATGGTGGAATCTTCTTTGGCATATAGGAAAAAATGATTAATTTGCTGGAGGATGCAATTGAATTAGTCTAGAGGCTATCCAAAACTTTCTCTAGTTAAAAGCAGTAGGGTAGAATATGAAATTGTTTGCTTTAAACTTTTTGGATAAACCCTGTGTGCCTAAATAAAAAACTGTTCTGTCCATGTATGGAGTTCTTCAAAAATATTTGCAAGCCATCAGGATTGTTTTATTATTTCTCCTGATTGTACCAGGTACAAACATTGTGCTCTTTGCCGTGAATTCAGCAGGGATGAAAATCTCACCATTTCTCAGTCACAGAGGAGACCTGGGACTTGTTATTTCATTTACTAGCTGTGTTACATAGCACACCTGACTTGGGTGTAGGCCATTTGCAGTGTAAACCTCAGCAGAAGGAACAGTGTATCTGAATGGTGCATTTAAAAGAAAAGAAGTCTGCGCTGACCTTCCCCCCCCCACCTTGCCTGGCTCACCCTGGAATAAAACTGAAAGGGCTGAACTTGATGTGGTTGCAAGGTGAAATTTTATGTCAAAAGATACCTGTGTTGACTGCTCATCTGGTACTAGTAAACAGTTGTTTGCTTTTCTGTGCATCAGCTGTTAGTATGTCCTACAATTAACTACTTTTTAATCATGCATCTAGTACAACAGAAATTAAACATCATATAGTCAAAAGATTATATTTGCTCATGTGTTCACTAGCATTTAGTAAAAGGATGTTCCTTTCCCCAACATTTGTATTTTATTTTAAAATGATGAGTTCTGTGAACTAAAGGCAAAACGCTGAGATTGTCTGCAGCATGTTAAATGAATCGCACACAGTGATACTAAAAAGAATTGCAGTTACCGAGATACTAAAGAAATCTAGAAGGATGAAAGCAAAAGATTATTTGTTAATGGCTTTGAAATTGTGAAGTATTACATGTAATGAAATGTGGAGTAGTATTGGGAGGCATATGGGAATGATGCTAAGTTGAATAAGCATGAGGAATGGGATATCTTATTTTAAACTTCTCATAAACCATGTTTCTGAATGTGAAGAGGTGTGAAAGAAAAGCCTAACTATTTGTAGTCTGGGAAAGGTAGTCCATTTTCTTTATCTTGTTAATGTGCAAGCTGGCTGGAAGTCTTTAAAGCAGTAGAAAATGTACAAATATTCTCTTGCTTATTTTTAATCATTACGTGTCTCTTGCGTGGAGTGCTCTGCAACATTAAGTGAACCAGATGTGGGTTAGAAATTGAAGCTGAAAGAACAACAGTAGAGAATTTGTAGTAGATGAAATTGAAAGGAAAGGATAGATATATATTCAGTAAAAAGATAAAAACAGGAAAAAAAAATTCTCAGTCGACAATTCTGGAACAATTATAGAAGTCTTTGAACCTGCTGCTGTGAGGAAAGAAAATGACTTGGAATAGTTATAACTGTTCTGGAGGAACTATTTTTCCTGCACGGATTTCTTCCAGGACCACTGTTCCACAGTAAAAATGGCTTTGCTCTGGATGTGTCCACATGATGATTTATTCAGGCTGGCTGTAGAAGTACATGTAACTCTGATCTAGCTGTGTTGATGGGTGTTGTCACGTAAATAGGAAACATTTAATCTCTGTAAGTATAACTATTTTGCATTCTTCAACAGTCAGTTGCAACTGTCTAGGTAATACTGAAAGCTTATATGGTATTTGAACCTCATTTACTGTCAGTAAATGCTGAATTATTGACCTGTTCTGATAATAGCAGTTGTTTAATTTTATGGAAGACAGAGATTTCATTTTAAATCTTTAGAATGCTTTGCTGTTTTAGTTGCTAATTCTGGGACAAGAATGCAGGTAAGCTTATGAATGGAGCAAACAGGGATACGTAGGTAAATAGAATCTAAGTGGGAACATAGATACTTCTTTTTTTTAACCTTTTCCTTCCTCCTGAACACCTTCTGGGTGCTGAGCTGCAGGGGAATAGGGGTGATGCTTGCCTTTGTGAGATACTTCAGTGTCTGTTATTTTCTGAGCTGATATTCCGCTTCATGAAAATCACCCAAAGCATTAATTTATCTTAGTTTTTGTGCCCACAAATTCAAATTACACCTGACGTTATTGGCTATGACAATGTATTGTAAAATATTTATGCTGCAGCTTTATTCTTGGTTTTGAGAGAAGAATCGCTTTTGCTAAGCGATAGAAAAAGTGGTGAAAGCAAGGCAAAACTTGTGGCACGGACATAGACATCTGGAGCATACTCAGTGCGTGCATAGCTTAAGTTCTATACTGCAAAAGCTGCCTGAGTTTCTTGTAGTCTACAAACAGTACTTAGGGGCAAAGGCCCTAAATGCCACAGAAACTTCTTGCAAAAAGAGCATACTTTTCTAAAAAAAAAAAAAAAAAAAAAAATCAGCTTTGTTTTCCATGACTTGTGTTCCTTTTTTCTCTCTTGCCGTTACTTTCTGTAATGCATTTTTGTCTGTTCCCATGTAAGCCCATTAAGACCATAACGTTTCTGTGTCTAATTTACAACTACTATAACTTCAATAGGAAAACCCCTGTGTTTTTTCTGACAGTTCTTCTCGCTTCTTGTTCTTTATGTTCCTTTGCACAGTCAGCACCAAGTTTTGTTGGACTTAATATAAAGGGGCTTAGAAAGGCAGGTGCTTCTGGATTTGAATTTATGACTTCCAGACATGGAGTGTCATGTGTGCCTTTTTTTCCCTCTCTCCTCTTCTGTAATGCTCTCTAGTCTGTAATAGGTTGAGTTGTAACATTCATTTAACCATTCCTCACATTCCCTGCTTTGAAAGCTTATCAGGACTGCTTTTGATTTAGTTATCTGGAACAAAAAAAGCCGTTTATGAAGGTTGGAATGGAGCTCTGGAGCAATAATATATTGGAGATCAGATTCAGGTCCCAGTTGTATTATTCCTAGGGATTTATTTGCCTGTGTACACACAGGAGCAGAGTGGTGTATGGAAGGCTTGCAGGAATGCAAATTGGACACATTTTGTTGGGACCTGTAGGGGATTTTCACTGCTTCATAATTTTTCAAAGGTTTGTTATACATCAGGCAGCCACTGCCTCTTCTTTAAACCTTTAAATCCCCCCTCTTTTTCCTGTTATAAAGGTCAGATTTTTTGACAACTGTGTGCTGGAACAAGATTTGTTAAATCCCTTCATTTTTATTCATACAAATATCGGCGTTTAGTGAGCAAGAGTCACCCCAGGATTCAGAGGCAGATAAAGCTCGGTATAGTCTTCTGAACCTAAATTCAATTCAGCAATGCATCTCTTCATGACTAAACCTGCCATCTGAATATTAACCCCCTGACTGTATTGGTTGGGGACAGCACTGCCCAGCGCTGCACACCAAATGCACGCATGGTTGAACTTTTATCTTTGTGTCGTTGATCAGGCTGCCTGCACAGGGCAGCTGCGGAGCTGCCTTCTCTGTCTTGCCTGGCTGCTTCCTGGGTGTGAGGCTCGAGCTGTGTTGTATCTGGACATACAAGATACTCATCTAGCACTAGTCCGTAATGGTGAGGCAGCAAAATACTTCATTTTGAGCCTCTCCTGTTCTGAACAAGTCATTGAAGTAAAGGAGTTCCCATTGTTAAATCTTCATGAAGCTCTTTTTAGTTTGCTTTTATATGGTTTTATGCAGCTCAGCTTTGAAAAATCTATGTGAGTGCTGCTGATCTTTGGGATGCGAATAAAGACTTGACTGAAATGGGTGGCCCCTTTTTTCAGGGCTGACTGGCAGTGATTTGGTCTCCTGACAACCGAGACTTAGTCACAGGCATCATTAAGTTCAGAGCTAGCTGTGAAGTCCCCATCCTTGCCTGCCTTTCAGTGTGGGTGAAGGAAGAAGGTTGATGAGAGGGAAGTTCCTTTCTTTGCTCAGGATACCTTCTGTTAAGTACGGAAGTTGAGAGATGAGATCTGGCAAGTCATGCTGTGGTCTTTAATACTGTAAGCCGTTTTGTTGAGCTGTGCTGGCAGGGTGACGTTTTTGTTGTGTAACTATCCATAACAAAATTGTGTGTCTGCACAGGGGTAGTGGTCGAGGTTGTGCCTTTTTATAAGCTGCTGGACTTCATGATGAGGTGGCTATGGAGTGGCTGTACGTATCCTATGTTTAAGTCTGCTGTAGGGGTTGATAATTTTAGAGGGAGATGGAGTAGACAGCTGGAGGGGCTGGGCCAAGCAGAAACTGAGTGCTTGTTTTATCACAGCAGGTTTCTCCAAAGGTAGACTGTTGGCTCTTCAAGCTTACCTCTACTGCTATGTCTATACATAACTATGCTAGTTATGAAGAAGAACTGTGTTCCCTAACAATTGTCACTGCATTTATATAGACTTATGATATAGATTGTTAGATGTGTTGAAGTCATTTTACTTGAGTAGCATATTTTGAGTAGTTTTATGTACAGAACAGTTTTGTTAACTTCTAGCATGCTAGGTTTTGCCAGTACAATCTACACGCTCAGAGTGCAGATACGCAGTACGTTCAGAACCTTGGGAAGAATTACAAGTTCCCTTCTATCACAGCTGGCAGTACAGTGTGGATGTACATCGGCTGGGTAGGTACAGGCTTAGCTAGTTGCCTCCTGCAGAGTTCCTAGCCTCACGGTGAGAGTGGCAGACAGTTGTTTTGGAGCCCCAGGGTCTGATGTCTGAGGCTGTGCTTGCTTGCTCCTGCTTAGAAAATGTCTTGATTCGGACTGACCTTAAAGCCAGAATGCAATTTAATTCTTGAGTGTGGTGTTCTGAAACAGAAAGGTGATGGTCCAAAGCTGAAGGTAATTTTAGCATGCCGTCTGCTAGCCAAGTGATGTCCTCTCGAAGGCTGGCTAATGAAGAACTATTGTGGCAACCGCTTGCATTAAAGTGCTGCTCATCTCCTCTCTGTGCAAATAGCTTTTTGCTACGAAGTGGAAAAAGTGGTGGGCAAGGATGTATTAAGCTTAACAGCAGCAAAAGGAAGTTTGTCACCATGTTTAGTAACTGTGCTGCAGTGTTTATACTCCTCATTCTTGGGGTGGGGAAAGCCTGGGATGGGTTCCATATCCTCCACGATGAGGAGGAGTGGGTATGGGAGCTGAAGAAAAGGACATAGTCTGCTTTCTCAAAATAACAAGACAGCTAACACCACCTTGGAAAAAGACCTGCACTGTGGAGGAAGCGTGTTCAAACAGCATTGCTAGAATAGCTGAATGGGCTGTAATGGAATCTGTTGAAGATTAACCTTGGTGCTTTATAGGCGAGCCAGGCCTTCTGAAGGGTTTGACCCGAGTAGCAATTTTAAGCGTAAGGTCGTGGTTAATCAGTCAGAACGAGTGGGAAGGGAAGTCAAATGCATAAAGCTGGTCCTTCTTGGTGGTTGCATTAAAAGACTTTGGTATCTCAGAGGCTTTTCTTTTGTCTTTTCCACGATAAATGTAAATGTGTTCTGCCCAACTTTCTGGAGCCTTAGGAAACTGGTGAGGAAGGGCGTTTGGCGGGCATTAAGGTAACAGCTACCTAAAAAGGCATGGTAAAATTAAACCAAAATGAGAAGTAATTGCTTTTGTGTAGATAACCTGGCCTGCAGAGTCTTGATTGTGCTGATAATAAAGGCCAGATGTGACTGGAGATAAGCCATGTAAGAGAAAAAAAATTTACATGGTTAATGAGCTGTCTGGAAGCATAAAGGATTAATTTGTTAGAAAGTGGGATGCAGTTTATTTTGATGAGATGCATACATTTATCTCTTTGAGTAACTTTTGTCTCTTGTCTTTCTTGGAAAACACTTGGAATGATGCCCCCACCCATAGCCCCTTGAAACGGTGGGGGACCACTTCCTTGGTACTTGAGTAGGAGTGGAAGCCGATGGCACCTGCTTGACCTGAGTCATCTCCAGCTTCATCCTGGTTGCTTCTCTTACCTTTTTGGAGAGGGCATAGCAAAGGACGTGCTGTCATTTTCTCTTCCCTTTTGAGATTTCAATCAAATTGGTACATCCCTTCTATTGTTAATACTACATGTCTATAAAGTAGGATGTATCGTGCAGTCAGTGTGTAAATTGCTGCTCAAAGGATGATGTTCCACAATTCATGGACTGGTAAGTGATCAGGTGTGGAAGGGATAATAGTGAATTTTCTTTTAAGCCACCCATGTAATGCTGAAGGCCATGTTTTTAAAGTGTTTTTTTTTTCTTTCTTTCAGTTTGGGCTCTTTAATGTCTGAAAATTTTATTTCTAGACATAAATCAAGTGGTTGGAATGATACTAGAATTCCTGCTGCTGCTCATGTTACCAGAAACAGCGACAAATGTACAATTCTCCTGCCTGTGTGAGCTTTGAAACAGCTTGTGGATGAGAGCAGAGAGGTAGTCTTTGGGGATGAGATGTTGTTATCCGTGTAACCCAGAATAGAAGGAGCAAGAGTCTGCAAGTTTCCATGTGACTTGAGGTAAATTGTAGTGATTAATAGAAGTCCTTAAAATGAGCTGCCTTGGAGTAGCTGGTTAGGAGCTGTAAATCTGGCCAGTTAATGGCACTTTAAACAGGGAATGACAGGTTTGGCTTACGCCTGGTGTGAAGGAGGGTGCAACTGTTGTCCTGCTTCAGCAGCTTTCAACAATATGCTGGGTGCATGGAGGGTCCCAGACAAATGTCATTAATCAGGTTGGGGTCTCCGAAGTGCTGACAGAAGCATTGTGTAGGATACAAAACCAGCTTTTGAGCTGCAGCCGCTGTATTGCTGGATTAACTTTGACCAGTAGGGTTTGCAAGCAGCGAACTGGCAGTTGCTTGACAATTGGTCTGCCTATGGGTTTTTGGTGGTCACATAAATCAGAATGGTGGTAATCCTTATTGTTGTTGATGAGACACTGGTGGAACAGGGTCTGTCTTCTTCTGGAGCACGTTAGCTTTAGCATGCATGTTGTTGGCTACTCCTCTGTAATAGGAAGGAGATGTGTGCTGTGTTGTGTTAGCAGGGCAGTGCAACGCCAGTGCTGGACGGCACTTGCATTTCATCCGCTGTTATTTATAGCGAACAAAAATTGCGGCGTTTGGGGAGGGTAATGATTTATAGGGTAACCAAATCTGACTTCATCTTTTTGTCTTTGCTCACGTTGAGAGTCTTCTCTCACAACTTTTAGTTTAGTCCTAGGATGGTTGGTGGTATGGCTGAGCAGTCAGTATTGTGAATAGTCAGCATGGAGTCTATTGGGCAGATTATTTGGTGACAGGATTATTTTTTTGCCTTGATATGATGGAGTTAGACTTGGTGGTAAGGAGAAGCACTGAACAGGCTACCTGGAGAATTGCTATTTTTACAGAAGAGGAACAGTTTACTCTTTAAAATTCAGCATTTAAATTTTTGAAGTTTATATGTGAGCCAACTTATGGGGGGCAAGGGAGGGAATTGCTTTTCTTTACAGGAATATCTAGTTTAGAGCTTGAAGTGCGAGAGCAGTTTGTGACAGAAAAGTGCGTATTTTATATTTTTTCCATTGCAAATAAAAATTGTCTGATCTACCAGTGCTGTCTTCTCCTTCAACCAGAAATAATTACAGCATTTCAGCTTTATCTGGGCAAATACTAGCTCTGGTTCCCTACTTAAGAATAGGTTTTTAAAAACAAGGGTTTAGGATTTAGTTTCTTGTGTGACAAGAAATTCAGTATGTCCTCTGTGAATGTGTAAGATACCGAGTATGGGATGGATTTCTGAGAATTTCTCAGTAAGCTTCTTTACACTGAAATTAATTAAAAATGGAGTTGTAGGGGTCTTGTCGTGAGCTGAGTGTGTTTTAATAGAAGATGACTTTTTTTTTCCAAACTTGGGTGCAGGGAATCTAGGTAGCCTAGGAAAAAAATGGCAAAAATAAGTTCTAATAAAGAAGTTGTCCTGTATAAGTGACCAGAAGCTTCTTCAGCCCAGCGTGAACACTGTTAGAACAGCGGAGGTAATCTTTGCTCTTTCAGTGCAGCTAGCATCTGTGCGGAAATTTCAAGTTGCTCTAAAGGACCTTGGATATATCCACTAACAAGATATTTAGGTGAATTGACCTAATTGTCCTTACTAGCTCGTTTGTTTATATTTCCATTGCAGAATACTTCTTCATGCATCAGTGTTAGAAGAGAATGCAGTAGAACTGTTCTCCCCTCTGTTCCTGTTAATGGTCAGATCGGCTTAGTGCACAAGTTTATACTGTTGTGATGTGATTGCTATATGTGATGCTGATGTATTGGATTAGGTGTCATGTCAAGTCGTGTCCTAAGCGTTTATGTAATAGAAAAGTTAAGTCATGCTTTTTTAATCTTTCTGGATTTTTTGTTTGTTTTTGAAGTACACTGATGGCTTTGGTGTTCCATGTGCTATCCAGTAATTGCATACCTTAATCACGACTATGTTAGTGTTTGTGCATTTAGATTTAAAGAAAATCCTGAAAAAAAAAACAAAACACTGTAATGTTTTTCTGCAATGCTGAAGACAGAATTATAGAAATCTTTAGGATATACTTTTTGCCCTTCTGTTTATGGTACTTGCTGTTGGATACAAGTTAGGCTTACAATGTCTCAGCGTATTATTAATATTTGAGAAAGTGGTTAAAGAAGCACAATCAACGCCTTCCATTTTATTTAATGAAAGGTTTTATTAAGGGTTTTGGTAATCAAACAGAACAGTCCCTCGCACGTTGAAATAAATACTCACACTGCAGCCTACCCTGCTTTAACTAAAGATATATCTTTTTTTTTTAAACTCAGCTTTCACAAAGATGAACTATAAGTGATCTTTTATTGTGTCTTAGATTTCACATGTGAAAAAGTAGGTAAAAGACACCAAAGTTTGTAATGCATTGACAGATACAGGGTTGAAAAATACAGTAACGTGTAACTGGTTGAAGCTCATAGTTCTTAGATTTCCGTTCACAGAAATCTAAAAAATTTTGTAACGTTGCAGTATAGCAAATTGCTCTGCTATTAGCTCTGTCTCTAATTAACCTTTTCTAACCTGGGAAACTATAGTTTGATCGACTTTGTATACTCTTAGCCTTCGGGAACAGCCAATAGCTCAGTCATGTGATGTGGTGAATGGAATGTGGCAAATAGCTGATGGGTCGCTCTGAGGGGCATTGGGTATGGGCCCCGTGCCTCCGAAAATTAGACAGCCCTATTAAAACAGTCATGCGTTAAATAACACATCACCAGGTCCCTTTGTGTTTCTTTATTCTCATCAGGTGTCGGAAACCATTAGGATCAAAGTTTTCCTTTTCAGTTAGATAATAGGCATTATGAAGTGGAGGAGAGGGAGGAGAGGCTGAGGCCAGCAGTCCTGCTGCTGATTAAGGGTGCCTTCCTAATTTCATTTTTTGCTAGGCAGGACTTGGTGATTTGCTGATGTGCAGCCTGCAGACACTAGTATTAAGTTTTCATTCTAGACTCGTAAATGTCAATGAGTTGTTTTCTAGCGCTGGACATGTCTTGGTAGGCAGACTAAGTAACTGAAGGGTAAAGTGTGAGATGAAGGACAGTATGTAAGAGTAAAGATGAGTAGGTACTTTTGTTCCCAAATTAGAATTCTACAGGTGTTGTTTTTTCCATTCTTCCTTGAGTTTTTAAAGATTATTGGTAAATTAGGTGTTCAAATGCAAGTCATGCAGAGGGTACTACAATAATGTGTTTGTTTATGCATGAAAATACTCAATTTTCTGTTATCTTTGCACTATTGTTGTATTGTGGGCAAGTAATTCCCCCCACTCCAAACCCCTTCTGTAAGCAATCACTTCACTCCCAGCTAAAAATTTGTCTATACTTTAAATGGTAATTAGTTTTAAGGGAGGAGGTGAATTTAAAGCACAGCAGCTTTTCTGCATAATACCACATATAGATTACCTTTCTCCTGTTTATCATAGTCCATTTTGAAAGTTAGTATTGAATAATAATGTGTAAACAAACCTCTAATGAACGTCTCATTCTTATTCATTAGGCCGTATCCCTTCTTCTCTCCCTTAGAGGAGAGATGATGGAGGAGGTATTGGGGGGTAGTCAAGTTTCTACGTTAATGCTTTCTTTTGATGTCCATTTTGTGTGTGAGGAGGGCTGAATGTCTCCTTCCTGAATATACGGAGGAATTTAACCAGCATTAGGAAATGGATATTCTTATATTTCTTTTCTATACGTATAAGCAGTTCTGTTTCTGAATCCTTACATATTATTGTTCAGACATTTAGGCATAGCTGTTGCTCGTACTATGGTTCATCATTGCAGATTTTCCTAGCCTGATGGAGCAGAGTAATTGGGGAGCAATTTGACTGTTTTCTGTTATTTGGGGATATATGTGGATTAAAGTAATGCACGTGGACTGGATGGGGGAATTACCCCCGAGTTGTCACTGAATATGTCCAACAGTGATTGCAATGAAAAGAGTTTGCGGGAATCTGGTGACTAATTAAGCCTGACTGATTAAATTAAAGACTGATCTACTGAGTTAATGTATTTATTTTATAATACTATTAGTACTTTGGTAGTTCTCAGGGACTCCACCTGTGGCTAGGCCAGTTGCCTTTAAGTGCAGAGCATGCATAAATGTTTCGGTTAAAATAAAAGTGCTATACAGCAAGATAAAGGAAGTACCACTGCCACTTTACAGATGGGGAATAGACACACATGTATAACCTTCTCCTGGCTCCTTAGGAAGTCTTGTACACACTCCAAGGAATCTTACCCGTGTTTCTTATGGATCTAATTCAGTGTCAAACTGCAATGGTAACTTTTTGTGTGTAGCATGTTGAAGTAAACTGATACGAAAAGGGATTTCTGTACTGACAGTTTTTGCTTTTCTATTCCATTATACATTTTCACTTTGCCAGCAAGAGCTAAGAATAAGTGATGAAAACAAAATTTAGATGGAGGTCCTTCTCCACTCTGTCTTTTCACTGAGATTGGGTTTTATTTTTTTTATTTAGAGAAAGAAACTGGATGACAGTTGTGGGCCAGGGACTTTAGTGACTTTTTTTTTTAATATTGGCTAGAAAGCATTTAATAATCTTCTTCCTCCCAGTGGCATCAAGTCTTTATGGCAGCATGGATTTGCAGTCAGTCACTTCTGTCCTAAAATTTTTCTGCCATAAAGAACAATAGTTATTCTGTGTTACACTGTGATGGACTGTACTGTACTGATTTTTTGTGAGCCTTTTGGACTGTTGAACACGATTTGTTGGTAGAACTCTGTGAATGTGTGGTGCTACTGAAGTAAGTGTAAAAGGAGTTGAACTCTAAGCAGGTGGATAGGGAGGTAATGGTTCTGTCACAGACTTTCTCTGTCTTTTGAAGTGGAGATGTGAATGGTGGAAATTTGTTTGTTACTAGCAGGTTTGCGGCATCATCCCTTTTTAGTGGTTAGTTTTGTGCACATTGATCAAAGAAAGAAACGAAGTAGTTCTCAGGGCTGGAAGATGCAGACTGGACTCTGCAACAGCTGTGGCTTCTGGAGTCATTTCCTGCTGCCAGGCTCATGCTCTGGATTAGAAGATGACAGCAGTGGGCAAACTTGACTCATGAGCTAAAAAAAATCTAAGGTCATCCTGGCATAGGCTTTTTGCACTTGTGGTGGGAAGAAAAGTTTTGTGGAGCTTTGACATTATTACTGATAAACTTAGTACTGGCTGGACCCGTTTTATTGAGGCCACGTTGCTTGTTTTGAAGTGATTGGTGCGAGCTGGAAATAGCACGGTGTAGTACTTTCTGGTCTCAGTGCTGCCTTGGGGCTAGGGACTTGCTAAGGGGACAGTGTCTTGACAAGATGTCTGTGTCTTCCTCCTGCTAGCTGGGCATGCTAGGTGGCTTGGATGGAGCCCTACCTGACACAGACACAAGATGCTGGCAGCATTAGAATTCTAAATGTGAATTCTAAATGACATTTCATTCATTCATATGCAGGTCAGGGAAGAGGTCGCTTAAAAAAATATTCCATGTGGAAGATTTAAGTTTCAGGACTGGCCTCTGAACCTCTAAAAATGCAGGCATGAATGAAAACTCTCAGCTGCTCAGTAGCCTCCATAAGGTGAATGATACCATTTTGTTTCTGCTAACATTTTTCTGTTGGTATGTTGCACTTTTTGTAAAAAAAAAAATAAAGTACATTTGGAGAGAGACTAGTTTAGCTCCAAGAATGACTACTTTCTTCATCATTGTATTGAGACTTCGTAGTGGGAATTCAGGCTAAAGATGCTCTTTATGTCTCCTTATGTTTCTTTACTTCCTCCCTGATTACACAGAGGACTTCTCATCCTCAGACTTGTTGTTAAACATTTTCAGCCTTAAATCATTTGCGCACAGAAAAGGAGGAGGAGTTTCTTGCAGCTACTGCTGTTCTCACTGGCCTGTTTTTCCCAAGTGTTTGCAAAGACGATAGCAGCTTTGTCATAAACAGCAAAGCTGCCTTCTGCTAACGTGGGCACGCATTTGTTAGGCTTCGGAGGCTGATGCATAGCTTGGACTCTAATCAAGTCTGGTTGTCAAGAGAAGGCTCTATCTGATTTCTGCGCCTGATCAGTCACTGACTGATATGACAGTCCATGTGCCCAAAGTGTTGAGCAGCAGGTAAGTGCTGACACTTTGATTGGACAGGCCACGGTTTGGGGATTGACAGCAATGTCTGCAATGACGTTGGAAGAGCAGCCAAGAATTTACTTTCAGTGGACAAATGGGATTAGTTGCTATGTTTAGCTGACATTAAGCTATAAATTATCTGAAAGGTGGAAAGAGATTCCGCTCAGAGTTCATGTTGAATTTCCATTTACCAATCTAGTTGTGCTGGATCTGAATGTTTACAAGGGTCCTCCTGTACCACGTTGTGTGTATTTTGGTGGATGTTCTTGCTTTGTTATTCCATCCAATGAACCCAGCTCATAATGAGGCCTGGTCATCCCAGGTGCTGGGTAAAGTCACAGACTCAAGCACTGAAAAACTTACATTGCATAACCCGTATTCTGAAAGCAGTCAGGTATTTGCTTAAAACTAGGCTGAGTATTTGTGGCAGTGGGATTTTCTTTTAATGATACTTTTTACGTGTACTGTTTGTTACGTTTAATTCTTCTGTCATTGGGGTACTTGCATCCACACACTTGTTCCGGTAATTCTTAAATTCTTTTCAGAAGGGGAAAACAGTCTGCCCTGTTCAACCGTCTGGTGAGATCAGTGGGCATGGGCGCTGTGTAGGCCTCTCTGTTGTTACATACCTGCTTGTAAGAAACTCTCAGTACTGAGCCACTCTTCATCTGTTAGTCCAGCTACCAACCTCAGTGCTACTCGGCTTGAGCTTTAAATTTTTTTGTATCTAATGTTCAGCCTCCTTCATTAGTGAAAATAAGTAGTTATCTACTTTTTTAAGATAATGAAAGCAAGCATAACAGAGCTAACATCTTGTACTTGTCAGAGTTGATCTTCAGGGAGATGTTTATTTGTTTAATTTTGTGTGTGTACATTTTGAAGGATGCCCCCTTGGTTTGAATGAGGATCCTTGAGGATCCTCATGGAGCAACTGAATAGGAGGGAAAGGAGAAGGGGCTGTTTGTATTTACAGTACACAGGTGGCACTGTCTTGCCGTATGCTTTTTAATGGATGTGTATTCACGGTGCTGATGAAAGTATGTCAAAGGGAAATTTATTTCAGAAAGGATCCATTAATAAACACATTTAAAAATTGGTATGTTATAATTCTGGGGTTGGCATACCAAACTTTATAGAGGTTTTGGTATGTTTGGCTAATGTGGTATTCTAGCGATTCCATCTTATTGAGAAAAATTGGAATTTTTCATTCAATCCGTTTCAGTTATTGGCTTCTTAAACCACCCTTAGTTATCCAGAGAGGCTCGAAGTTAGAAATGACTGTCATATGAAGTTAGAAATGACTATCTAAAATGAAGAAAAATCTGAATTTTCTTAAGCTCTAGCACTCGAACATTACTGCATAAGAATAATCGTTTACGCAATGCAGTTATTTCGTGCATGACCATTCAAAAGGACTCTTGAAATTTAGACAATTGCGAGTATAAGAGGCATGTGGTTTCACTGAGGCAGATTTTCTCTGCAAACGGTTTTCACTTAGACTGAAGGTCTAGTGGATATCAGCTTGAGGCAGTATATGAGACAGTGTAAGCGATAAATTAATGTTCCCTTTTGTCCCTGTCCTTAGGGATCACTTGATTTAAAAAAAAAAAAAAAAAGTGGATGAAGGCTTCCCCTGCACTTCCAGCTTTACCCACTACCTTGCACGGGCAGTAAATAGCCTGCAAAAAATGTCATTCGCTGAGGGTTTGTTTTTCTGTTTATTGGAGGTGACATGAGCAGTGGGGCAGCGGCAAAGAGGCCGTGTTGCCATTGCTAAATATACATCCCTGACAGTCTGATAATAGGTTCCAGGAAGTTCAGTGGAAAATTAAAACAAAGCAACATTTATAGCTGATTGAACTTGAAAAGCAGTTTTCATGTTGAATGGCAAATATGTGGACTTCAGCATTCCAGGAGACTGATGCAGCTCCACTGGATGGGCCTGACCTTGTGTGCAGAATGGACTGTGGACACAGCAGCAGGCAGAACGGTTTCATCTATAGAGGACTTCATGGGGAGGAAAAATTTGCTATCGTGCACAGAAATAGTTTTCACATACGCCTATATTTATACAGTGTCCACAGGTCTGAATAGCATCTTTCGTATGAGGGTTTTGCAGCCTGTTAGCACTACAAGTATGTCTGGTACTGGGACTGTCTTTGTCCTTGCCAAAGTGCTAAAAATACCCTGCCATCTACCCCTCCTGTGAGGCTGTAAGCAGTTTGCTTTTATTGGTTTTGTAAAATCAGGTGAAAGTTGTAAGTTGTTTTTCTCAGCAGCCTTAAGGGGGGTTCAAGTGTAGAAGGCTCTAATTTACACGTCTTCTTTTCCTCATTTAAAAGAATAGCTCCCGCCCTTGAACTCCACAAAACTAAAAACTTAGAAGGTATTTGAGATGTAAAAGCATTCTATTATTTTTGTTTTTAAAGACCAAACACTTCTAGAAATGAAACTTAGTGCTTAGAAGAAAGCTAATTTCTTACTCATACTTTTTTGTCAGCCAAGTTACAGGATCTGCAGCTTTCACTGCTCAAAAAGCAAGTTACAAGGCTGGATGGCTATCTTGCATTGAAACTTGTTTTTTAAAAGTACACTTGACAAAGACTGCTCTGTTTAAGAGAACACGTTCACTTTTTTTTAAGTGAGGTAGTACAGTTTTCTGAGTATTTCAAATTGGGCAAGAGTAAATGAGGAAAGAATATTAATGACTAATGGTTCCCGTTTGATCACAAGAGTATAGGGTATACTACTTCATTTCTTTTGGCCAGTACTCTGCCTGAGTGTGTATCACAGTATTAGGGTATACGTAGGTGAAAACATGTAAATGGGCTTCAGCATTTGGGGGATGTTTCTTTGGTTTTGGACTAAGCTTAATGGTGCTTGAGAATAGCTTAATATGAGCTTAAAACCTTCAAACATGGGGACAGGTATTTTCTCTTATATTTCTCAGAGTTTTTGTTTTATAGTCGTTTTGAAT
Source organism: Cygnus olor (assembly GCF_009769625.2). NCBI lineage: Eukaryota > Metazoa > Chordata > Aves > Anseriformes > Anatidae > Cygnus > Cygnus olor. The sequence goes on from NC_049175.1 coordinate 17,593,656, forward strand.
CATGAGAGATTCTAGATTTGTAGGGTTTTGAATATCAAACTCAGTGTTTGTCACTTTTTAAGTTAACTATTCTGGCATTAAAAACTGTTAGCCAATACGTCTGTGTGTTTATCTGGTTGCCTATCCTGAAAAATACATTCAAGAGCCTGCCTATATGTCAGTGTGCCTTTGGGATGTATGTTCCATTCATTTCTAAATAGCATGGCCCACTAAACAAAATCCTTCCTCAAGCATCTGAAATAGTTTGAGCTGCACAGCCCTTAGCACACCTTTTAAAAGATGCACTGGGACTTGAGTTCTCTGATTCCTCGGAGCTGGTGGAGTATAAAAATTGTGTGCATTGCATCTAGTTGGAATCTGGATTTTCCTCCTTTGTGCTTTTTGTTTTAAAAAAAAAGGTCTGAGATTGTGAGCTATGCCCTTCCTTGCTGCCAGATATTTCTTATATGAAAGAACAGCAGATTGTTTACAAATACAGAAAATGTCAATTCCATCTCTGCTCCGTTCTGCCCCGGAACAGCCAGGCAGTGCACTGAACGGATCCCTTCTCATCCGCATGTGATGCAATCCCACTTGAAGTCTGTTTGCTGGCATTTAGTTCATAAACCTGAACAGATTGGCACCAGCCCCTTACATCCCTTACATTTTGGTGTAACAAAAATTGAAGACTTTTTTTCTGTCATGTTTAATGCAGCGACACTCTCATGTTACCTTAGTTGTGGGCCCTTGCTTCCAAGCAGAGGTACCGTGTTCAGCTCTGCACTGTATCCATGCTCAGTTTTTGAGGCTGCTGTTGTGCATGGAGGACCTGCTGAGGTGTTGATAGCTTGGGACAGGCCTAGGCTCCAGTTCAACCTGATCTCTGACTAATTTTTGAGGGTCTAGAGTGTTTCAGTTAAGGCAGGGAATACCGCCAACTCAACTCCTCCTTTTCCCTCTTAATTTCTTTCCCATCTAGTCTCCAGGATGCAGCTGCTGGTCTTGTGCAGCTTATATGGTGGGTTGAATTAACAGTGAGCTATAAAAGGTTTTTCCTTTTCATCACTCAGCTACGTCTAAATCTGCAGTAGACCAAGATTTACTTCTGGAATTTTTGCGCTAGTGGTTACGGCTGATAATATCAATGAAAGTGAGGTGGCATGATGAAACGCAGCACTCTGTCAGAGAATCGGGTTGTTTAGTTGTATCCAGTCCATTCTTATGCATTAATTTAATGCAAACACTGTAGAAGGGGCTTTCTCTCAGTTCTTAAGAACTTCTTTGGTTTAGTAATGGTCATTCTTGCCAGGAATAAAGCAGGTCAAATCTGTTGAAACCGAGTCTGACATCCGTTTTAACCTCAGTGCAGCGAGTTACCCTCTCATTCCCCTCCTGCTATTCTCCTGCTCTCTGAACACAGGCAGCTCGTTTCAGCTTTTCGTTCCACAAACTCATTTAAAATGAGTAATTTATTATGAGTAATGAGGTGCGTGCTTTTATGTGAAAGAAAACAAATCAGCTGCTGTGCAAGCCTTTCAAATTCCTGAGTGTGCTCGGAGGTGTGGGTTACAGGAGAGGCAGATAGTGAGTGAAAACAAGTCTACGCTGGGCTCAGCTGCTCCAAGTATTTGTGGTGGTGTGTGTTTATTTATGAGCCTGTCTTTGCTGGGGATTCGCTGCACTGTGTCCTGGTAGAGAAGACTCACAGGCAGAATGAGGAAGCCCTCATTAATCTTCCTGCTCTTGTTTAGAATTTCTTGTGTTGCCTGCTGCGGCTTCTGTTGGAGCAGGGACTGGCCTCTCACAGTGAATTGAAATGGCTAAGATTAATATTAATCCCTTTAATACTGCAGCTCATGATATAGTCATTAGGTGACTTGGAACTAATCCTGCCCACCTAACTAGTGTGATTTATTAAATACACATGGAGGATTTAGTGTGAATACAGCTTGGTGGACTAGGCATCAAATAAATACCGCTGTGTATCTGTGTTAATGCTGGCAGATTGGGACACAATTGCAGGACAGGCCAGGAAGAAACAGGAGTGCAAAGGGTACTTACCATACAGTTCAGTGCCATTTCCCTATTTTGGATCAGGAGTAATGATTTTCCTAGCTGGATGCAGCATGTGCTAAGAGGTAACCTCAACCTAAATGAGGCTTAAAAAATAAAATTAAGAGATCGGGTGAAGCATGGATACATTTATGCGCTGCACTAAACAGCAGAAATCGCTCAGGTTCTTTGCTGTACCGTGAGGAGATAGCAGATCCTTTCACTTCTCTGCTCTGATCCTCCCGGTGCGGTGTGCCAATTAACATCTCTTCTGCAAACATTCAAGCTACAGAGTAGGAAGACAGCTAATTAGTACTAAGCTGATGAGCATTAACCCGCTATTCCAAAATAACCAAGGCCTCAGTTCCAAAGCTTTGGAAAAATAGCTCTCTTCTTTTCTCCCCTTATGTGCATTATGGATATCTCTGGAACTGTTTTTGTGTTATTTATTGGTTTAGATTAAGGAAGAATAGGTTAAAGAAACAGAGCAGAAAACAATGGTGTGGGCAAGGAGTGCCTGCTATAAAGCTCTGAAGAGATGACTTTCCCACCTAATCTCTGACATGCCCATTTCAACGTGGTTGGGAAGAGATCAAAGGTAAAACTCACCAACTGCTAGCTGGTGGACCTGGACAATGGTGGGAGTTCAGGGGATGACCTCTCTGATCAGTGTCTGTTAAAGCTGACAGGCTGCAAATACTGCATTGTGAGCAGTGCAGGCTGCTTCTCTCATCCCAGAAGACCCCTTAGTACGCACTGAAGAGGCCGTGCAAAAGCTGGCAAGTAAAGGTTAAGATCTGTATGTAAAGATTTTAAGCTCTTTATGCCTATCATTTGCTTTTTGCACTTTCAGTCTGAAATGTAAAGCTTAGTGAGATTGAAAGCAACTTGAAAGAAGCAGTAACTTACTCCCCATGTGTCAGAGAGGATGAGAACAGGGATCCAACAAGGCTGGGCCACCAGTGTTTAACATGGTGGGAAGTAAACTGGGTTGTGGCTCAATTAATCCTTCCCTGAATGTGGTGCAAAGGCTCAGACTTACTAAACCAGACCTGTGGGCTGGAAAAGCAGAGCCAGTGTGAGGGACAGAGTGTGCTGAGCTGTATTCAACATAAAGTCAGAAGCAATTTCTCAGTAGTCTTTATTTTTCACTTAAATTTTCAGAAGTAGAGTCCTATATCTAAAGAGTACTTGGACTGAATAGGGATTATCTTTGTGGAAGGCAGACTTTGTTCATATTCATACAAATGGCAAGTTGCATTACAAGCTGAAATGCGTACCTAGGCAGAGATTTGGGAGATGTCTGTTTAGTGCCATGTTGGTGTTTAACAGGGTAGTCTTTCTGTAAAATGGGGAAAAATAAATAATATTGACCACTTGCTAACTCTGTGCCAGCCTGTTACTCAGAATATCAGTCTGCTGGTTATGTTAACCGTAAATCCTTCCAACAAGATATTTTCCTTCCTTGTGCTCCTGAGCTTTCTTAAAATACTTTTTCTAACCGGCTGTTCTGCTTCCACAACATTTTAATCTTTTTTTTTAAATTTATTTTTAGATTTTAGTTTTTGGACCTGACTTTTTTCTTTCCAAATTCAAAGACTTCTGGTTTTGGAGTGAATCTTCTTTGAGACGTCACCCAATTCTGACCATACTAAGATCTGTGGTGCCAGGATGTCAGCCTTTAAAAAGGGATGTAAAAGCCTTCACCATATTGTTCTTACCTCTTGTCACTTGGATCGGAGTCTGAAGTTGTCTGGCACTTCGTTTTTTTTGTTTTCTGTTGTTTTGAACTGTGTCATAGAAACCCAGAAGTGTTTAATTATGATGGCAGCAAATCATTTTTCAGTGAGATGAGTTAAAATGTCTGGCCTGTTTTGAAGAGGGGATGGGACTCTGCTTGCCTGTTCACTTGTCTTTATCAGTCAATGTCGGAATACAGCTGTGACTTCTCATAAGAGATGCAAGGTCATGCACTAGTTCTTCAGAGACCATATACAATTTCTGATAGAATAAATCTGGTTGTAAAGAAAATTCAAAGTATGCTAAATATGAAGCTTGCTGAAATGTATGTTTTGGTCTTAAATGTTTGGTCTTTTTTGTCATATATTGACATTGGTTCTGAAAAAGGATTGCACTATACAGAATTCTAAGGTTATTGAATGAATTACTGTCCATTTAGTGTTTTATCAAATTATTTTGATGATTTGTTTTATCTAGATTTTCAATTTCAACATGTAGTAGTAATAGACCACTGACATTCTTGCTTTTTCTACTCTGACTTTTGAGGTACCTTCTCCCCAGCCTCACCCAGTGCTGCTACATCTCTTCAGTGGCTAATGGGATAGTGCATAATATTTGTTTGGAAGACACTGAATTTCCAGTTTGTATAGGAGGATTCTTGTATCTTCTGTATTCTGGCTTGCTGAGTTGATTGTTATTTTGACAATGTACTAGAAAGCACAAGAACCAATAGGATTTATGCCAGAAGATTAAAATTTTCAAGTACAGCAGAACAAGATACTTAATCGTGGCTAATAGAAAACTTCCGTGCCTCCTCATTATTAGGCTTTTTTGTTCATACATTAGTTGAATAGTTTCTGAGATATTTGCTTAACTCAGAAGAATGTATTTTTAATAAGCAGCAGTTGTGATTTCTGTTAGTCTTTGAAAAGTGCTTTATTTTGTCTTAGGTTCTTGTGTACAAATAACGCACTTTTGCATATGCTGAGGTTTGTTCAGTGGTTGCAGGAATTATTTAGGATACAGTTAAGCAAAAAAAAAATATTTTTTAAGATGCAGCATTAACTATGCAGCGGATAGCAGCATAGCTTATTGACCAATGATCACCCGGTTAGTACAGTGAGGGCTGATGCAAGTCCCAGCTGAATTCTATCAGAATGTCATCATATACTAATTTGTGTATTACCAAGTAAAATAAGGATCTGATATTTCTTAAATGCTCCCTACCAAAGACTTCCTAAAGTAAATAAATGCCTATAAGTTCAGTTACTAAACAATTTATAGCATTTTGAACAAAATGGATGTAGAATTGAGTGAAGTTTAAAAACATTTTTTTGGTTTTGTTTTGCTTTAATACAGTCTGAAGAACTTGGCTTCTCTCTAGGCAAGGCAGCTGCTTACGGTTTTAAGGAGAACTGGAAAATGTAAGGGACTGCTTCCCATGAGATAATGGTTATTGAAAGAGAAAAACGTGAAGGGGGTACAAGAGCTAGTTTCAAAGTTACGATGACTTCCCTCTTCTCCTTTCTAAGAGTTACCTTTAGTGCCCAAAATACTGGAAATTAAAAACAAACAAACAAACAAAAAAGCCACACACCCCAAATCAAACATATTTGTGGAACTTTCCTGGATGACATAATAAATATTGATGTCTCGAATTATAGATTGGTTTCTAATCTCTTCTCAGATTTGTTTTGCCAGGCAGCCACACTCATCTGATCATCATGCATGCATATAAGTGCCAGAATAAAAGACTGCAGTGATATGTTATGAAGTAATTTACCTCCTCCCCTTGTGAATCATAGCATGAGGTACCTAAAAAGACCAGCTGAATAAGCTGGTGTTTCTATACATTGATGAGATCCCCCCGACCTTTCTTTTCTCTAGGCTGAGCAGTCCCATCCCTCTCAGCCTCTCCTCACAGGGAAGATGCTCCAGTCCCTTGATCGTCTTTGTGGTCTTTCATTGGACTCTCTCCAGTAGCTTTGCATCACTCTTGTACTGGGGAGCCCAGAACTGGACCGAGCACTCCAGATGTGGCTTCAGTGCTGAATGAGGGGAAGGAACACCTCCCTTGACCTGCTGACAGCGCTTTGCCTAATGGAGCCGAAGATACTGTTAGCCTTCTTTGTGGCAGGGGCACACTGCTGGGTCATGTTCGACTTGGTGTGTTTGTTTTTTTTTTTTTTTTAAAAAGATTTGTGTTCCCATTAATGAAAAAAATTTGGAGTGTGAAAGTAGGTATTTAATGTCAGCAGGAATGTCTTTTATGTAACCTTGGTGAGAGCAAGTGATTAGTATGTTGCTTTGAGTGTCCTTTGAAACCTTTAAAGTTAGTTTATGTGAGGAAATACATAGTGAAGACTGGAGCAGTGATTGACTCTAATCTGACCACCCTGCATATACTAGCTCCCGTCAAAGAGATATGGCTAGAAAATGATCCAGAAAATGAGCAGAATTTTGTGGGCATTCAGAAAATAGGGGCAACAAAATAATGAATAGTGTAGTAGAAATTTTCTGTCCGTTCCTGGCAATGTTGGGCAACCTGGAGATGAAAGTAATCATATGTCTATGTCTATTTTAGATATTTCGTCTGTTAGCTTTCTGCTTTTCCCTGTGTAGTAGGTAAAAAATGTTTTGATGAGACGAATGTGTTACTGTATATTTAATCTGTACTTATTTACTAATAGATAATTATTTACTGTTAAAGATAACAGTAAAAGCTAGTCTCTCTATGCCTGTCTTCTGGCATTGATAGCTCCTCTTGAGATCTCCCCTGTCAGTAAAGATGCTTCAATGTTTTTCTACCTTTTCCTTTTTAAACCCTTTCCTGCCTCTCTGTAGCATAAGTCTTTTATTAGAATAAAAATCTATATTACAAACGTTGTTGGTTTAATCTGTACAGTCTCCTAGACTTTCTCTAGACATGGAAGTATTCACTAAAGCACTGATCTGGCTCTCCAATAGAAAAGTTCTCAATTTCCTGTAGTCTCCATACTAATGTGGAAGAAAACCATGTGCCGTTGTGCCCTCACCATCTTTCTTTGTGAAGAGGCTGAACAGGTAGTAACCTATCAGTTCTGATCCTTAAGAAGCAGTCTTCTGCAGCATGCTTAACCAGTTAAAACTTCTGAGGGAATCATCCACACCATGAAATACCATGTTCCTTTCAGTATTGACTCCAGAGGATCACAGTTTGCTTTGCTTGTTCCTGTTGCAGTACACTGCTTTCAAACTCTTTTTTTTTTCTTTTTCTTTTTTTGCACAGACCCATAGCTATAGTCTTAATATGAAGGTTTCTTTAGTCTGGAAAAGGCTGAGGGGGCCCTAATTGCAGTCTTCACTACCCAAAGGAGGATCACTGAAAAGACACGACTACGTTCTTCTCAGAGGGGCTGAGAGATCCACAGTGATTAATTTTTAACAAGAAAAATTCTAGTTGGGCATAAGGGTAAAATCTTCCTACAGAGTCTTAAATATTTAGAGCATGGGAAGAGAGACACTGTGGAATCTCCACCCATGGGGACTTGGTGTGTGACTGAACAAGGCCTTGAGCAATGTGATAAAACTCCAGAGCTGTCCGTTTTCCATGGGCAGGAGGCTGGCATAGGTGACCTCCAGAGATCTCTTCTACCCTGAACCGTTCTGTGATTCAGTGCTGGTCGATCTCAGTAATTCTTAATCCCCACCATGCGGTTATCTCTGACCAGCGAAGTGCTACGTGTTGATTTAAAACTTGTGGTTGATCTTTAAAATCCACACACACACATACACACACAGATGTGTGTACACACACTTGCCTAGTCACTTCGTGTAATTTCTCTTTTTATGTACTTGGGGAGAATGGATGTGTCTTAAATCTCAGCTGAGGTGACTTCTGTGTTGACATGCCTACTCTTAAACAGTGGAATCAGCTCTTTGAGACCCTAGACATGACTTTCCAGTATGTTCAAAAAATGTGGGAGCAAGGAAGGGAAGGACTGCTTCCTTCAGTTTAATATATTCCCCAGCCCGGCCTCAGCTCTGCTTGAAATGTGAAGTGAATCTGAAGGATTCTGCTGTTCCCTAGAGCATGTCATTATCCATTTGAAGGAACCTAGCAGGTGAAGCTAATATATAAGGAACATTTCTTTTTCTCTGACTCTCTCAAATGCACACAGTTGTGGATGTTTGTACTCAACAGAACCAGTGTGAAATTTAGTCACAGCCACAGCATGTGTTCCAATTTTCCAGGGAAACTTTCCCCCAGCTGTGGATTAACCCCTTCATCCACTCTGCTTTCTGGCTCCAACATTTTGTGAAATTACAGTGAGCAATTTCTGTGGCCGAGGAGGCCTTGAGAGCTGCAAGAATTAGATCTCACTGGTCATACAGGGGAAGGTGATAAAATAAATAAGGTTGGGTATGGATGAGTTGTGTGTAGGACTGGTGTGGTTTTTTTTTTAGTTTCCTTAAAACAGTTGAGACACTTGCATTTCTGCATGCTTGCTGAAATTCCAGTACCTCTCCATTTTGCTCAGTGCTAGTGGCAAATATAAGCTGAAGTTCAACTGCTCACAGTAGCCTGCAAGTGAAGCCTGCTTACTGTGAGCACTGCCGTACTTCTGCAAAAGTTCTTAACCCAGTACAGCTGCAATTCATGCTGGGAGTTTTGCCATTATAACTCTCAAGCTTTAATCATACTCTTAAGGGAGGTGGTAGAGATGCTCTGCATTGACCAGGGCTAAAGATAAAGCTTTGTTTTTTTGGGGTGGTGGGGAATCTGGAAGCAGAAAGTTGTGCTAAGCGTGTGGGTTTCTTTCCTGTTTGGAAGGAATCTACCTGTAGGTATATTCTTGGTTCAGTTTTGCAATCCCTTGTTAGAATATCCCTTATAATGGGGAATGTGTCTGACTTCTTTGTTTCTCTGGATGAGGAAAGCATGCCTTGAATTATATTTGTGCATTACCAGTGTGTCCTTATGTATACTAAAAAAAAAAAAAAGAAAAAGAAAATAAAAGCTTCCCATCAGTGTGCTGATACAACACGAGTGTGCTGTCTCTGTTGACTGATTTCTCTCTTAAAAGGGAATGTATCTTATATTTCCAGATTTTAAATTCTCGCATTACTGAAGTAAACAACCCTAGTCAGTAATGTCCTAGTAATGAGGTGATTCCAGAGCACACAACGACGTGGGGTCATGGGTTAGACCGTTCTTTGAAAGAGTGGTGTCACAAATGTGAAAAGATTCGGCACTGCCCGTAGCAGTCAGCTTTAGGCAGAGGGTGAATTAGATGCTCAGTTGTAGAGGAGACTTAGTACTTTGCAGCACGCTGTCTTCAGCTGCTTTTTCTTTTGGGCCATGTTAAATTAAGCAGTGCCATCCTTTGTCCGCTGCTGCTTCTCCATTTGGACTCTTTTAGCACTGCGATTCAGCCCTCATAGAGCAGGAAAATGACATCTTCAGCCTGCCTGCTGCCAGATCACAGCGCTTTCAGTTGGACACTTAAATGCTGAAGCAGGTGCTGGAAACTCTATTCTCCCTTTGGTCTGATTCATGGAGTGCCAGCCTTCAGCAGAGGAATGGGGAGGGGAGGAGAGCTGGGTTTTGTGACTGAAATCACGGGCTGATTAATATTTGCAGTGCTTCAAACACGAGTGTAAAGGCTCCCTGAATTAACCCTGAGCTTAGTGGAGCTGGAAGTGGTTGCAGTGTGTCGAGGGGAAATCTTCTAGACCCGAAGTTGTGACCGTGGGCCAAGGTGCTTTGTGCTTGATCTTAACACTTGCAGCAACCGCCATATATTTTTAAGAGAAGGGAGGAATGATGTGATCCATTTCTGATCATTTTCTGGAAGCCCCCACATTTGGTAAACTGTGTGGGGTTTTTTGTTTTGTTTTGTGTGTTTTCCAGTTCAGTCCCAGCCTGAGTCTGCAGCTTCTATTTAGAAGACTGGGTTAGAAAATCATGAATGTTTTCTATGGTTAGTTCTGGAATGAGCTCCTGTTTTGGATTTCCTTATTGCCAATACTGACCAGTAGGAGGTCTGGGAAAGGAACCTCTTCATTCGGTGAATGTTAGAATGGCTACAGTTGTAGTGTAAAATATCAGAAAACTTTTTTGTTTTGTTTATTTTGGAGTAAACACAAGTCAGAACTGGAATAATACAAGTAAGAGGAGACCTCTGGAGGTCATCGGCTCCAAACCCCTGTTGAGGGCAGGACCAGTCTAGAAGTCAGATTGTTTTCAGGGATACAGTGAGCTGGACTCTGGGTATCTCTAGGGATGGAGCTCCCACAATCTCTCTGGGCAAACTCTTCAGGTGTTTGACCACAGTTTTGTAGAAAATGTCTTTCATAATATCTAGTTGGCATTTCCCTTTTTGCAGCTTGTGTCTCCTGCATCTCGGACTTATCTGTATTTTCCATTGCTTTGTTATTGTTTAGAGAGACTCTTTTCCTAAAAGCAAAAGGTAATATGAGGATGAAAAGGCATTCTGCCATGTTTGGATTGGATTAGAAACTTTTTCATATGCTAATTTTGAGAAAAGCACAATGAGGGCTTCTGCTGTGGTGGGCTTTTGCCAGGGCTTTCAAAGGCTGGTGTTGATTCCAATGTGTTCCTGTGAGCTATGGGGCTTCTTGTCCTGCAGCATGTAACAGCAGTAACAGTCGGGTAATACCAAGCACTGAATCTTGAACAAGGTTATCAGTTGAATTTGGGGGTTTGCTTGCCAACCTTAACGTAGAAATTGCAGTAGTCTTTGAGTGCAGGGCATTTACTTCCCTGGCTTATCACTCACCGTTGACAGGTGGGAGCAGTGCTAGGAGGATTAATAGCTGATTGAGGGTTGGCTGAGGAATGATTTTGGTAATGCTGGTAAGAAAGCATGAGAGAAAAGGATTTTGAAAGGTTTATCTTTAGACAGTGCATAGTTAATAGCCGTACCTTTGTGGAAACCTAATTGAGACATTACAGACCAAACCCTTTTTGTAGAAGCCTTACATACGCACGCCTCAGTGGTCTAGCCCAGGACTCTCATGGCGGTTTTTTCAGAGCAAATACTGGCTCGTGCATCATTTCCACGTGCTGCTGGAGAGCAGTGAAAGAGTTAAGTGAAACATCACTCGGATTTTTTTTTTCCTTAGCAGGAATAACTTTTGCTTCTGCTCATCACCGATCCTCTTGTCTGATGCTTTCTGTTGTTGTTGTTAAAAACATTCTTTTTAATTCAGTGTGATAAAACATCCGTTATTTGTAAGTTGACTGAGCATAAAGTATTTCATTGTAAAATGGTCATCCATCACCGAAGGCTGGGGGCTGCAAAAAACATTAACTGTGCACTTTTGGCTGGAATGCAGCTTCTCCAGAATAATACAGCTTCTGTGTAAAGTATGCAGCATAAAAAAATTGACCATTCAGGAAAACAGGTGCTCGCCTTGCTCTCCCAGAGCTTTGGGATTTCATCCCAAGTTTTTGGAAGGGCCCTCGAAGTCCTTCTGTACCTAGGGTCACTTTCTGGCTTTAAGCACTGGCCTCAGAGCTGAACAAGATACTGCTCTGTATCAAGTGGTTTCGTTCTGACAAGACTAGCTGTTTAACTGCTGGTTTTGAAAAAGGGATCTACATTTCCTCCCGTAAAAGTTAGGGGTTTTTAGTAGAGTTCCTTAACATAGACACCCCAAAAGCGAGTGACCAGATAGTGCCAAGTTGTTTCTAGACACGACACCAGCACGTCCCTGTTAATTTCCCCGGTACTTCACAGACTGAACTCTGAGCTACTGGTTCTCTGTGTGATGAATCATAAAAGTTATTTTCAACTTACGTTATACAGTGCTTGTTGAATTTCCCTAACTTACATGTGGACTTGAAAAATAGTTTCCTTCACCAAGAGTCATAGCTAACTTTTGGTTTGAGGGGGAAAAGTGGGATGATAGGACTGGTAGGACTTGAGAACTCCAAATATCTTCCCTTTCATATGAGGAACTGTAGCAGAGATGAAGTGACTTGCCCAAAGGTGGGAAGGGGAGGTGAGCAGCAGAGTCTGAGAGCAGAACTGCTTCACCTACCTGCGATCAAGAACCTTGCTACCATCTAATGCTGGTTATTTCCATATGTGCTTATGTCCTTTCAGAGCAAATCCTATCAGGTTTAGGCTTAAAAATCTACAGGAAATTATTCTGTCTCTGCCTTTTAACCAGCTCTTGGGAACAGACACTGTTGAAGTATAATGACTCTGTCCCGAAGGTCATGGCAGCAGAAGTGCTAGGGGTGCCAGGTTAAAGCAGAGTAGTGTCCGCTGACCTGTTCTGTGTGTGTTGTGTGTTCCACTTGGAGAGCTGGGCTGCTTTGTGCCCAAAGGAGAGGAGAGAAGGATTGAAGAAGCCTATGTAAGTGTGTGAACTGGAGGTGGCTTGCCCAAAGTCATATTTATCTGTGTGAATTAAAGTTCTGTGGTGTGCCATCATTTTTAGATCACATGCTGGACAACATGCAGTCAGTGATGGTCTTTAGAAAGTTAGGATAGGATCACTCAGCTGAGCTTCTGAGGCACTCTAGTGCTTTCTTCTGTCATGGGTATATAGTATATCAGAAATTCTGAGGGTAGTCTGAAATAGATCTGTTTGGCAATTTTGTAGAGATGGGAACCAGTGTTGTCTTTCTCAGGTAGTGCTAGTGGCCTGTATACCACAGTTACTCATGTTCCTTAAAGAAGCCTGCTGCTCAGTATACTGGTTATTTGTTCATAGAATCATAGAATCATAGAATATCCCGAGTTGGAAGGGACCCATAAGGATCATCGAGTCCAACTCCTGGCACCACACAGGTCTGCCCAAAAGTTTAGACCATGTGACTAAGCGCACAGTCCAATCGCTTCTTAAATTCAGACAGGCTTGGTGCAGTGACTACTTCACTGGGGAGCCTGTTCCAGTGTGCAACCACCCTCTCGGTGAAGAACCTCTTCCTGATGTCCAGCCTAAACTTCCCCTGCCTCAGCTTCACAGCGTTCCCGCGGGTCCTGTCACTGGTGATAACGGAGAATAGGTCACCTGCCTCTCCACTCCCCCTCGCGAGGAAGTTGTAGACTGCGATGAGGTCCCCCCTCAGCCTCCTCTTCTCCAGGCTGAACAGGCCCAGTGACCTCAGCCGCTCCTCGTGTGTCTTCCCCTCTAGGCCCTTTGCCATCTTCGTCGCCCTCCTCTGGACACTCTCCAACAGTTTAATGTCCTTTTTGTACTGTGGTGCCCAGAACTGCACACAGTACTCGAGGTGAGGCTGCACCAGCGCAGAGTAGAGCAGGACAGTCACTTCCCTCGACGGACTAGCTATGTTATCTGTTAACTTAGTACCACAAAGAAGCTGTTGCACTAAGGAGCAGGATGATGAGGTTGTTTATGTCAGGCCATGTACCTGAGTCTTTATTTGGTGTTTGGAACTTTACCAGGAGAGAAATGAGTTGTCAGTATACGCACGTACGCTCTCTGTCCTGAGAAACTCTCAGGCTAAACTGGGAATGTGAACAGAAAAAAATTGTCCCAGATTGCAACTGATCATTGGCAAAGGTGTTGCAGTGGGAGCTTTGACTCAATCTGATGTTTCAGAGTAGTCTGGTGTTGCCTCATGGAAATAGTTGCATTCGTAGGCTACCCATATTTGTTTGCATTCTGAAACAGTAGCATAAGTAGGATTTTAGTGTTGCTTAGGCCTCCTGATGGAAATCACATCAAAATGTTGGGTAAGCGTGTTCTTTCATCAGTAATAGCAGAACAAAATCAACTGTATTTAACTTTACAGGTTAAAATGTTAAACCAGTTGTGGCCCTTACCAACAAAGATCATCTCTTGCCTGGAGAAGAGCTGGGTCAGGCTGAACCCTGAAAAACACCAGAGTCCTGCTGATTGGAAGGGGTACATTTGGAACTGTCTGTGCCTTTTTTCTGCTGAAGGCATATAGCTTCTATTCAACAAAGTATATAGATCCTCAGAGTCTAGAGGAACAGACAGAATAGGAATCTAAAAATACTTTTCCACCTCTTACTGTTAGGAAACTTTGCCTTTTTGGGATGGTGTGGTGACCCTAGCAATTAATATGTTTTGTTAATGCAGGCAAAGTTGCTGTCTTCAGGTAAGGGAAAATAAAATGCTTAGGCTCCAGCTGGTATAGAGTGTGACGGCTTGTGTATTCCTCTGTCCAAGCTGCAACAAGGGCATCGTACCTTTTATGAATGTGTGGAATCCCTTCGTTTCTTCACAAAGGTTTTGAGGTCATTGCAGACGTTTTTTTGAATTGTTTTACAGCTGTCTTCTGATGCTTCATTACAGTATGTGGGAAAAATCCTATTAGATGGGGTTGGGGACAGATGTAATCTTGTGTCTATAATTAAGATACATCCTAGCTGGTGGTGACTGATACTGAATTGTATTCACGGATCTCTTCAGTTTCAAAAACTGTAAATAAAAAAAGCAAAAGGCCAAGATTTGACACTCATGTTTTGTACATCAGCACCTTGTATTAGTAGATCAGTCTAGCATTCAGCAATATGGATAAATTCATTTATCCACAGTCCATTCTCAAGGACGTAATGCTCACCTGTTTTCATTGTTACAGGAAATGAGCTGTTTCAGTAGTGGCAGTACAGATTTTTACTTTTGTGTGCATACCCTCACTGCTTGCTTCAGAGTTGCTGCAGGAAAAAAAAACAACAACAAAGTTGCTTAATGTTTTTATTGTTAAGATGTCTTAAGGCAACAGCAGGATTGACTGCCACCAGCCCATTTTTTCTCCCTTTTGTTTCTGTTCTATAGTGTCTCTTTTCCATCTCTGTAGGATTGCAACTAATACTCCCAAGATGTCTGGCAGCCTGCTCCCCTGAGGCTTCTATTTTGCTTCTGTGGTAACTCAGGGTATTGGTACTTGAGCTCTGGGCAACTGTGTTTTACCATTAGCACTTGTAAATTTTACTTTCTGGCAATATTGGGTTGTAGCACAATGACTCTGAGATTGGTTGAGGTCAAACAGAAGAATTTGTGTAAATCATAACAGTAGGGTGTACTAAAGCTTGGAGAGGTTTTTCTTATTAAAAGATTCTCTTTCCTGTTGGGCCGTCAGACCTTTCTTCATTTCGCTCCTTTGGATGTTGTCTGTCTCACTGATCCTTTTCAGGTTCTCTGGCAACACAAGAAATGTCTTAGCTTTTTTGGGATTTGTTCTTCGATTTCCTTTTAATTTTTCCCCTTGGCACTCATTGGCTTCCCTCGAGGAAGAGGTAAACAGAACAGGGTAACATCCAGACAGCTAATTGATGATAACACTGTAATTCTTTTTGCCAGCCTTCCAGAAATAGTGAAGCTTTCCTTTGCACAACAGGGTGAATTTGCAATGAGAAAGCTATTCATAGCGTGGTAGACACACAAGGCTGTGGAGAATTACTGTGCTTTAAAATACCAGGGAAGAAAGTTTTAATTTCTCCTGGGCTTTTAAATTGCCTGCTTAGTTTGGGCCTGGTACCGTGCAAGACGTGTAAAATAATATGGCGGAGCAAGTACAGTGCCTGAGCAGGGTTCTGCAGAGTGTCACAACCTAATTGCTCTTCCTTCGACATGTGCCAATTTCTTTTAGAGAGGAAAAAGAGTGCTTAAACTTGACACACATCAAACTTGTGCTGTCAGGAAGATGGACGGATCAGTCCATCCTCTGGACTTGGCTGTGTGCGATGCAATTCCCCGTAGGTTTCATTTAGCCTAGTCGGCCTTGTTAGAGTGGCTGTGCTGCCTGTCTCGTATTAGGAGGGAACCTTGGGAAACCTGGCCCTAATTCACAATGGCAGCAAGATCAATAACTATCAGTGTTTGGTCAAGGGCAGATGAGTTTGTCATGGGATGACTGCTTTTTGCTTTGGTTTAGTTTGATTTAGTAATTTCATTTAGCCGAGTGTCTCTGCATTTGAGGACTGCCCGTGGGTTCTGAAGCTCAGAGCCTGTGCAGGTTCATCACGAGAACTGGTTTGTGTCATGTGTGTGTTGATTTTTTGTAAGAAATCTTTTTAAGCAATTTGAGCCGATTCTAAACAGAGATTAAAGGTGAAGATCACCTGCATTTCGTTGATGTACCTTTGTCAGGATATGCAGATGTTTCATTTTTTTAAAGTTCAGTTTATAAAACAGTACTTCTTTTTCCCCCGGTGCAGTAATGGGAGCTGCGTACTTACTGCTGAATACCGACTGTTCTTCGGAAGGAGTAGGAAGTTCTTTGTCTGGGATTTACATAAGCAGCTGCTGGGAAGCTACTGTGGGCTAGGTGCGGTAACTTTGATCCTAGAGCAGTACTAAAGATGGTTGTTTCCTATGCTGGAAGACAGTGTATCTTATGCAGTGCAGTGAACTTTTATGAATCCTTGACTGCTATTTATCAATAGAAAAACGGTTTGCTTATTTTCATGCTTTAAAAAAAAAAGATAAACAGTGGTGGAGTCTTAAGAAAACAAACCTTAAATTTGGTATTTCACAGTGTTTTTCATTGTAAAATATTTGAGCTAAGTGCAAGTCCAGAAACACGGTTGCTTTCCATGTTCGCGATGTAGAAGGACACCAGGTATCAGCAACAATTTAAATGAATGGTAAATAAATGGGCAGTGCTGATTTTCTACATCTTTGCTGATCCTACCAAATTGTGGAGGAATGCTTTTCTTGCATCCACACTTGTATTGTCTTGTTCCTTTTAGCTGCAGTGTAATCTGCTTGTAAAAATAGCTTCCCTTCAAACCTGCTGCCAGGACACCAAAGTGCACGGACCCAGAGGTGAAGCTGGAAGAGTGTGTAGGTGTTGGTGATTTCCAGCTGTGGTGCTGTTCTTCCACAGGGGAAGCTTTTCCTTCAGGGGAAGAACTTGGCATGCAACTGACACTGCCTTCAGTTACCACTTGAAGAGCTTTGCTGTGTACCAGCAACCAGAGCTATGCTGAGCCTAGTAAATGAGGGAACTTTGTGTAGGGATTAGTATATTTTTCAGATCGCAAAAGCTGCTGTAAGCACTGTGGTGTTCCTTCAAAGAGATCTGGCAAGTTGTTCGTGCTGCAGTACTGTCTTCTACCAAAACTATTACACT
Organism: Cygnus olor; assembly: GCF_009769625.2. Classification (NCBI taxonomy): domain Eukaryota; kingdom Metazoa; phylum Chordata; class Aves; order Anseriformes; family Anatidae; genus Cygnus; species Cygnus olor. The sequence goes on from NC_049175.1 coordinate 17,610,511, forward strand.
GAAAACTGCTGCAATGAGTGTAAGTCCTTTTAAAAAAATACTGGTTTTGTTGCTTCTTGGCCTTCTCATTCCATTGCTATGAGAGTTTTCTTTTGTTTAAAAAGAAAAGAAAAAGTTAAACTTCCAGCCACCTGTGAAATTAATTGAGATTTAGCTTACTGAAGGACTTTTTCCTTAGAGGTTTACGTGAAAGTTGATTTTTCTTCTCTGGAAGTTGTTCAGGGCTTTGTATTGAATAACTTCCACCTATGGGAGAAAACCCTTCAGAAACGTATAGGATCTCAAATCAGTTTTTGTAGAGCTATTGAGCCATTCAGTTTTCTGGAGTAGGATTAAGTGCCTTTACAATTGGCCCTATGAATTTAGAGCTTGCATCTGTCTTTGAGAAAAAGACAGAAGTCATGGTGTATTCCTTTATACCTGTGGTGTATTCCTGTATACCTTTCAGAGGGTCTGCTCAGCTGTGTCCACTCATCTCCTTTCCCAGAGAGCAATCAGTCTCTCTACAACTGAGATCAAAGTTTAAGTACTTCTGAATTTGTATATGTGGCTTTACAAACCATGTGTCTAATCTTTCTTTGGAATATGCTCGTGTAATCAGGTGTTGCTCTAGCACTTGTCTTCTGCTATGATGTAGGAGGAAGAGTTTCTGAAAAACAAGTGTGGATGAGCATTGAAATCCCACTAAGGTAGGTGGGCTCTAAACACCCTTAGGAAGACCAATATGGAAACAATAGGCTTGTACTATATAGTACAGTATAATTGATTTGTTTGCTTTCATCAGAATAATCATTGTTCTTCCAGAGGTGTTCAGGTCACAGAGTGAGAGGAAACATTCTAAGATTCATAGCAAGGCCTTCTCCCAGTGACCTTCAACCTCACTATGCCAAATTACCCCTCAGTTCATGCCTCTAATATGTGTCAACTACAGCTCAGAAAAAAGTTTGTCAAGTACAATTATTCTAATCTCTGCGGTCTCTTCAGTGGTAGGAAATGAGATGAGAATTAAACAAATTCTTCCAACTTTAACTTTTGAAATAAACTGCTTCTCCAACAACTTAATTTCTGCGCTCAGCAATCTGATGACTGCTGATAAAAACTCAGGAAATCTGAACAGTTGTGTTGGGCTCAGAATTCATCCCGAATCTTTTTTTCTTCTGTACTTTAAGTCTATCTGGATAGAAATCACAAAAGTTTGTGCTTTGTGATGCTTCCTGTTGATGGCATTTGTTTTCCTTGTGAATGAAGTGAGCATCTTCTACTTCTCATAATATCACTGAAGCATATCTCCCTCTGGAGTAGAACACAACGGCTGGGTGAAAAGCACTTGAAATAACAGCAGAGAGACAGCTGGAATTTTCAGTGTAATTTTCGCTGAGGGTACTAGAGCAAGTACCTGCTTATGAAAAAAATGTTCAGGGATTTTTAATGGGCAGTCAGAACAGCTGAATTTGAAGCGTGGCATTGGATGAAACCCCTGATAACTAATGGCTAACGCTGGTGGGACTGTCAGTGCTCCTGCTTTGCTGGTAGATGTAAATAATTCCTATAGGAGACAACATTTCAGTTGAATTTATGCCACCCTGACCAGAGGATATCAAGACTGCCAAATGCTCAGTATGCATTCTGTCATCCTTCCCCCAAATAAAATCTCAATTCTGAGGGGCTCTTGAGATCTTGGCACTATGGAACAATCATTTGTAAAAGTCATGTTTAATGAAAGGGAGATAAACACATGAAGCTGGAGTGTGACAAATGAAAGAATTTGTGCCATTGTAATGAAATTAGGCAAACAGAACAGACTTGACAGCTCTGGGTTCCCCCTGTCAAACTGCATTTGTAATCCTAGTCTTGCATTCATGTGTGCCTGTGAATGGCACCATTTCCCTCTTGGTATGGTGGGCCTGGGCCCCCGAGTGACCATTTTAATTCACAGAGAATTAGGTTTGAAGAGTGTATTTTACAGACACACTGAAAAGGATTGGAATTTATTCTCACTGCTGTTTCATTGGCTTGAATATCCTTAATTTTGGATCTATATTTACGTCTATCATAAATAAAATTTTTGGTAGCGCTTACTGTGGTGAAGAATTGATTCCAGAGATGCACAAAGCTTTCTTCCACACATCCCCATGGTGAGCTTGTATGCTGCGGTGGACAATCCCCGCAGTCTTTTAAAATAGACTAGTATTTATGTGGTCTGGAAATGGGGGTGTAAGCTCCCAGCCCCTCAGCTTCTCCTCAGCTGTCAGCCTGGGCAGGTGTAGAATGCAGTTATCTCCTGTATTCAGGGCTTAGATTGGGATGTTGCAGTGAGGTTTGGGGGGACCTGTAGGAAATGTCAGGTGACTGGTCTTTTTGATGACCCCCTTCTGATGCATTGAGTGTAGTAGACATTGTCATCGTTATATTCAGGAGGTGGGGTTATAGATTTCTCTGATTATATTAGCTGCTAGGTCAGATTGTATAAGTAGCGATCCATTCTTCTCTCACGTGAGAAATTATTCCGAGAAGTGCTTCGTCCTAGTTTAAACACCGTGTTGCAATGGCTGGTCTAGACCTTGCAAGAAAAAAAAGACCAAAACAGTAACAGCAGCCCCCCTGCCCTTGTTGGAAGACAGGACAGAGGTGTCTTTCCACTGAAACCCTGACTACATACCAGGCCTGTGAAGAGGGAAGCGTAAGTCCAGGCACCAATTAACGTGGATCATCTAGTTTAGCTTTTTTTACACGTGCTAACTATCTGCCAATTAATGAAGGGTAACTGGAGTTAAATGTTGGACTAAACTTGCTAGCTGGTAGAAGTCAGGGCATGTCTTTCATTGCAGATGCAGATTGGCATGTGTGACCAGTCGGTGGGCAGAATTTGTTTTCAGAGTGGTGAAACGTGTGCCTCCTCCATTCATCAGCTGTGGAGCTGATGAAATTGTAGTTTTGCCAAGGGACCTAGAACCAATATGCATATATCGTTCTGGGGCTGCTGCCTCATTTATTCTGTGTGGAACAAATTCAAGCAATGCAGATTTTTAGAGAGGGACAAGTTACTGTAGTTCTGTTTGCTAGATTTGTTAATCTCTAAATTAACTAATTGTCCTTGCCATGTGGTCCTGCATTTGGATCTGAGTGAGAAGGAGCCGCTACTTATTCCAGCAGTCAGACTTTGGAAATGTTTTTTTTAAAATCTGAGAAGTATGGCTGCTGAATGCTTTCACATAGTTTTAAAGGGCAAGTCCAATTCTGTCCTTTTTCCTTGTAACTTTACTTCCCTCTCCAACTTAGAGACTGCAGGAATTTCTCATCTTTGGGTGAAAAGACAAAAAGGTTTGGTGTTTTTTGTGGGTGAATCAAGAATAAGGCTCATGTAGTGTTGCATAGACCAGAAGGGCAACGTTTGCAGGAAGTGTTTTAGATGGTGAGCCAGGAAGTGCTTGCTGCTGCCTCTGTTTTCCATGGCATAATTCATAGAGCTCCTAGGCAGGAGTCCTAAAGAGCTGGACTTCTTTGTTATGGTGGTTTTTTTTTTTGTCTTTTTCTCATCTTAAGAAGAGAATGCCTGTTTTTTTGTACAATTCAGTGCATAAACAGGGAAGGTAATAGCACATGCTCAAGCATCATTCTTGTCTGAGCTCGCCTGCTTTGGAGGGTGCGTGGGATAAAATTCAAACAGCCTTTCTGAAGGCTGAGCGTCAAAGGCCAACAGCTGCTGCATAAGAGGAGTCCAGGTCATGTGGTTTGGGTTGCAGTTGCCTGTCCTGGGGACAAATGATGTTGAAATAACTTGTCATAAACAATTTTTTCTCGTTCATTTACTCTGATTCGGAACGCATAGCCGATCCTGATAAGAGTCATTCAGGAGTGAAGAGTTGAACTGCCAGAGAAAGCAGCTTATGTGAGCGTTTTACATCAGGAATGTGCCAACAGTGTGCTAACAATAAGAAACCGCTTCTGAGAGGGACCTGCTCCTGTACTTCAGGAGAGAGGGGACACCAGGGGTCTGCTAACGCTTGTTTGCTGAAGTGCCAGAACGGCTGGATGGGATTGCTGAAATGGGAGCTAGGTGCTTAAACATGAATTAGTTGTTTAAATATCTTTATAGACATGTGTGTCTAAGCGCAAATAATCCATAGGATGAGTGAAGGAGAGCTCTGTGGTCTCAGCAGAATTCCGTTCTCATATTAAAATCGCCAGCCCTGGAGTTGGCTTTCTGCTACTTAAGATATTCTTTCCCTACTTTTCAATCTCCGTGTACTGCTTTGGGCTAGCTGAACTTTTTTGGGAGCACTTTTCTTGCTGGTCTCTGGCTTCCCTTCAACTTAATTGAAGGGGCCCATGGATCATGGGTGAAAAGAATGGGAAGGGCTTTCCTGCCAGTCCCTAACGCAGCTCAGGCTCTTCATGTAAGACTAGATCTTGTTTTAATGTATTTTTTCATAGCCTTGAATAGATTTTAAAGGAAGGCTGCATGTAGGAATCCCTAGTGAAGTTTTGATCTCCTTGTGGACCCTTGTTCCTTTTTTGCTCTTGTAATATCTTAGACTGAGATCAAGCTTAGAGGTTTTATTTTCAAGTTACAAGTAGCCTAAGCTGAGAAACGTCCCATGTCTTGTAATTCAGATACTGAGAAATGTCTCTTGCTGGGAAGAAACAACTCCATCAGCAGTTCCCAAATTTCTCACTGGTTATGGTTTCCTCACTTGTAATGCCTGAATCTGAATCTGGCAGAGCAAGATCCAAAGAAATGAGAAATCAGAGCTGCTTTTTTGGAAAAACTTTTGTAAGGCTCCAAGTATGTATTTCCAAGCATTCAATATTTACTTTATATAGTCTTTGCTTTGGGAAAGGAATTGTTAAAATTGTAATTGATTTTACTGCCCTTTCTGAGGTTCTCTACATTTTTTTATTATTTTTTCAGGAGAGCATGGCATTGCTTTCAGTTAGGTAGCCAAGAAAGATCCAGACTTTATGTAACCTAACAGATTGTTTTTAGGTGCCTTTAAGTATCTCTTGTATGAAGTCTTAACTTATGGGCAGAACAATTTATTTTTAAGAACATGGTTCTACGTTACCAAAGTGTTATGAAAAGAGTCTAATTCATTCCTTCTGCTCTGCGCTCCAGATTAAAACTTGAGCCCCAGTAGGAAAAGGTAGGAGCACCCCGTGCAGTTACAGTAATTGACCTGAAGGTGGTGGCAGGTTGGTTCTGGACACTGCAATGTTCAGCATCAGGCTATAAAAGCCTTTCAGGGAGATTTTCAGTGATCTTCTTTGGCTTACTGACTTGTTTGCGACATTTTTATTTGGTTAAAAACTTTGGTTTTTAATAATTTTCGGTTATTTGGTTAAAACCAAGTAGCTTTACTGCCACTTTCAGATGCTGAATTTGGTATTTTAGGCAGTGAGAGTAATCTGCTTGAAGACAGCGTACAGCAAGAATAGCCACAGCATGAGTTTTTTTCAGTCCTCTTATTGAAGCAAGCACTGCTCCTGAGGTTGAGTTCTCTTTTTGAAAGGAGAGCCCGTGATCCCCTTAAGTCCTAAATGTCTGCAAATGCTGGTAAGAAGGGCTCATTGTAGTAATAAGTGAGTAATCCTCAGACGTGAAAAAACTTAGCAGCGTGATTGGTATTTCACTGACATTTAGATCTCTCTCAGAAAGTAGTTGTTCAATGGGTAAATCTTGCACTAAAAATACTCCCTTCTTCCTTAGTTTTTTTTTTTTTTTTTTTTTTTTGATGACACAGCAACAACTAACCGGTCTGAAACAGTTTTACAGCATACACAATGAGTTTCAGAGAGCTTAATGTAAAATGCTGTGTTACCATAAAAGCTGGCGTCTCTGAATATCAGGGAAGCTGGCCAGAGCTGCTGTGTAATCAGCAGCATGTGCCTAAGTTAAACCCTAATTATTGCAAGCCGTTTTGTGATCTTCATGTGAGCGGGGACGTTCAGTCAAATTGCAGGGGAATTGAATCTTCAGACAGTTTACGTGAAGTTTTGTGTCTGCCTTGTTTTCAGTAGGACTGAAAAGAAAAAAAAAACTGATCCCCTCCAGCTTGTGAAGTTAAGTTCTGTTTATTAACCAGAAATGGGATTAATGGAGAGTAAGATATCCTGTGCATCCTTTGGTAGTAAATTTGGCTGCTTCCTCTCATTCCACCTGTGCAGCTATGTGCATACGTAATGCCATGAGACAAGCTGTGGTGCATTCGGAATGCTACCTGGCGTGCTTTCCCTTTTGCCTTGGTGCACTTGTGTTACACTTAACAGCTTAAGAGAAGTACTGTTAAGACATTTGTGGATTAGGGGAAGAAACATCAGGGGCTCATGCAAGGTCTCTTGATGGGCAGGATGCGTACGGTTGTTGTTCATCTCCTTGGGTGGGGTTTAATGTTAGCTTCCAAGTCCTAGATCCTGAGGATGTGGTGCCTGTGCTTTCTTTGCTTACCACAGTGTCAGTGAAACAGAAACTGAATGATCATCTTCTGGTGCGAAGGGAAATGGTTCAGTTCTGTTGGCTTGCTCTGTGTGGAATACCTGGAGTTGGGAATGTTAATCCAGGTGTCTCTGAAATTCCATCTTCTTACTGGCCAAGGTGCAGCCTTTCCATCCTGGGGCTCTTTGAGTTGAAGGATGCTGAAGGAATTGACAGCATTGTGATGGATTGATTAGGTGGTGACTGTTCTATGGAAAGGATCAGCTTTGGGGAAGACGAGCTTGAGTGTTGATCCCTAGTAGTCTTATTATATTTAATGTTGTCCAGATGCTTGTAACCACAGACAAGTGCTCTATAAAGCACACTTAAATAAACATTGATGAAAGCGTGTCTTATGATCCTCTGCATTTCCATGAGCTATTGAGAGGTGACACAATTGTAATGCCACACCAGAATATTATCTGACGAGTTGGGGGAGTTGTTCTTAAGCCAAAAAGATTGAATCATCACGTTCCTTTTAACCTCTCACAAGTTAATGGTGTTGGCCTGATTTGAACTGGTAGCTGAAAGGTAGCTGAGACTGCAGAATGATTCCCAAGGTTCCTTTTTTCACTTACAGTTTTGCTTTAGTTAACCACAAAACTATTGCACTTGGATACTGTTCCCCATGGTCTTAATGTAAAACAAACAAACAAAAAGCAACCAAAACCTACTATTCTTCCTCTTTTGCTGCCTGACAATGTCATGTCATCTCACAATGGTTTTTCACAAGTATATGTTAAGATGCTTTGTTTGCTTTTTGCTTTACTTGGAATTTCACTTATCTTAGTATAGGAGGTTTTATATTATTTTATTTTTATCTTACTTTTTAAGTAAAAATAATTGTGTTGGCAGATACAAAACCAGTAGCTTGTTTCAGGATCCAGGAATCGCAGGCTTTTTCTCCCCTATGCCAAAGAAGCTCATATGACAGCTAAGTGAAATATTGTGTCATCAGGAATGTAAATGCCAGCGTTCCTGTGACACTATTAGCTGTTAGACTTGTTAACTTTGATTAGGAATAAAATGTAGGTTTCAGCAAGTTGAGCCAACTGTTTCTACTTACAGAGACCTGTATTGCAGAATTTCTTTTCTCAGGATTGCCCAAGTTACTTCTAACACACTCTTATTTGCCTCTGTACTGGCTGTATTGTGGCTGACTTCACCTCCTGCTTACTGCTTTTTCTCCTAAATCCTCAAGACTCCTCCTATCTAGATCCCTTGTGTTGTTGTTGTTATTGTTTTTTCCACTTTGCCTAGTTCTGAGCAATCTTTTCTGTATTTCTTTTTCATTCTTGAAGTTTCTGTTGATCATCTTAAAAAGTTTAGGAAGCTCGTCAGTTGTTTCCCCAGCTCAACAGCTCAGTGCATCAGCTTTTCTATTGCAGCTTTAGAGAGGATACTTGCTGTCCAAAGCAGCAAGTAGAAAGAGTGCCCTTCTTTTTCCTTTGGTTCAGAGGCTTATATAGCTGTTCTGAGAACAAGATTAGAATTGTTTTCAAGTTTGTTTCATCTTTTTTTTTTTTTTGTCTTTTACAAGAAAACGTAGTGTTACAGAAATGCGATTTGTATTCAGGCAAATTGCTGCAAGAGATCCATCTAACATCATATATTTTGCATGTGATTATTATGGGGCTATATGTGTAGTAGGATGTTTAAAAAAAAGGCAGAAGGTGGGGCAGATTTTTCATACTTCATGTGATCACAGTTCTAGAGATACGAGGAAAATGCAGCCATATCTGCTAATGAACTAAAGCATGAATTTAGGTAGTGCTGGGTCTGTCATATTTAGTATTCTTACAATAGGATTTGTTCTGTAAGTCTCCAGAAGGCTGTTTTGAAGATGATTATATTTGCATAAGAAATAGCAAGCCCTACAAACCATTGCTTTTAAAAATATATACGTATTCCTATATATAAATGTAATATAAGTATATATGTATATATGTAAAAGCAACCCTGACCTTCCTACCAGTCTTCTGAAACTAAACTTTTGCAGGCTTCTTTCCTAGATTAATTAATAATTTCCTAGATTAATTAATTGATTAATTTTGCTGTAGATTCTTAAAAAGAAAGCAAAATGAAACCTAATGAATTAAGTCTAACTTCATGTCTGTCTTTTTTTCTTTTTTTTAACAGAGCTATCTGAAATAGAACCCAATGTCTTTCTTCGACCTTTCCTGGAAGTAATCCGTTCTGAAGACACTACAGGCCCCATAACTGGATTGGCCCTCACCTCTGTGAATAAGTTCCTCTCATATGCACTAATAGGTATGTAACATGTCTTCCTGGGATTTACCAAAATGCCAGCCAAATACATCTCCTTGCAACATGTCTTTGGCCAGGAGACATGTTTGCAGTCTTAATGAGGAGATTGGAGAAAGAGGAAAATTATCATTAATGCTGAGGAAATAGGCATCTGCAGTTTCTCAGCATTATTCCTGCTGGTCTTTCATGGCACTCAAGTAATAATGGCTGGAAATGGAGCCACAGCTTCTGGTTTGCCCAGACTGCTGTGTGTGCTTATGGCCCACTGATGAACTTTGGTATTCACCGAATGCAGTTCAGACTTTTCAATATAATCTGAGTAAAAGGTTCAGGGAAGGGAAAACACCAGTGGGGATTATAGTGTTCTAATATACGTAAATACAATAGTTTAGTTTTGTGGACTAACATTTCTGTTCTAGAGTGAGGATGTTTTTTACCCAGTTCTGGCACACACTGGACAGGGTCCTGTACTCCTAACTTGCCAGAATTGCCGTGAAACAGTTTTGCCCTTGCCCTCAGCCAGACTTAATTGCATTAGTTGAATCCTTCTAGTTTTCTTAGGCATGCTCTTCATCCTGATATGAGGTAAAATAGTTGCTTGATTTTTCAATGGACTTTGAAATATATGCATCTTCCTTGATGTTTGTGAAAGGCTAATAATGTGCGTGTGGTCAGTTGCTGTGGCTCAGCTGGCTCATAGTAATTCATTAGCTTGCTTTCTGTCTGCCTTTAGTGTGTCATCCTGCTACTACTGCTGCTTGAGTTTTCTCTGTAAATTCTGTTAATACTTTGATCATACCTGTATGAATTACAGAATTTATAATCTGCGATATTTGTTGATGCGTAGTCTCATTTAGAAGAACCTCTTTTATCACTGTCCCCTCACCTCCAAAGTCCAGTTTTCCTAGTTCTTTTCCTCCATTATACTAAAAGAACACTTGATTTTTTTTTCTCTGCTCTTTTAAAGATTTTGTCCTCTGGAGTAAGCGTGAGTTAAGTTAGAGAAAGAAAGAGGAATTTATTATATATATATATATAATGGCATCAAAACATCAGTGGGGAGTATTGGGTATAATTAAGTGGCAAGAAATAACTAAAATGATGAGATATTAATATCACTTGATAGGACAATAAAGGAAGCTTAATAAATAAGCCTGTGAAATGTCCCTCTGAAGGACTAGGCAATAACGCAAGTATGTTAGTTTCAAAGTGGAATGGGAGATGGGTTCTCCTGTGCTTTTGTGTTCTGATCCCACCCAGATCATCAGACTGATATCGTGTGTTGAGGCAAATGTCTGCATGGGCAACTGGCTACAAATACTTCATTTGAGGCAGAAACAAGAAAATGATTAAAAATTCGTAGCCTTTCTTTAGGTACTTGTTATTTAGAATGTTTGTGGTCACTCCAGCAAGGATGCCTCCCTGTAGCTGTGCGTGAGCGTGTCTGTGTAGTACACAGCAGAAAAGCCCCTCTACCTGGCTTTTGTTGTCGGGCTGAACCTGTAGAGGAGGAGAGCTCAGTCCCTGCTGGAGGTGACATTCACAGCGGCCTTGTCCTTTGTGCTGCTCCAGATACCGGCAAAGCTGGGATTAGTGGTTGCTGGCTGAACATCTGGCTAGGGTGGTGTTGTTAAATTAAAGCTTTTTGGTCTTGTGTTTCTCTTTGTAATACAAGACTAAAGGTAGGCTAAGTTTGTTTGCCTAAAGAAAGGAAAAGCTTAAAGTTGTCCTTAACATACAAACCTGTTTCAAACTGTACGGAACAAGGAAGGAATGACTCGAGCAAACCACAATGAGTGAAAATTTAATGTGGCTGATATTTATGGCGCATTTTGATGCTGCATAAATTGATGGGTGATACCAGAACACTTTCCGTGAGCATCATTAGCTGTGTCTGTTTTGTGAGTGGATAGCTTTTGCACTACCCACAGGGTCTAAAACCAGTGGCCAGTGAAAGGGCCAAACTCCTTTGATAGGTTGGTTATATTTTGTTTAAAGCTTCTTTCTTTTCCTATTTCCAAAGCATTTCATTGCTAATGCTTGTGCTGTTTCACTGTTGTTCTTATTCTGTCATATGCCACTAGATGGTTATCTGTTGTCTTTTCAGACCAGCGTTGCTGTCGGGGTATATTTTAGAACTAGTTTAAAAGGCTACTAAAAATTATTCTTTTTTGACTTTGGATCCCTAGTAGTCTGAAGTGCAAAGATCTGTTCTGAATTTGTTGGGTGCAGCAGTTCACTGATGGTATAGTGTGCAATCAGCAGCTCAGTTAGACAAAATGACTTTGTATCCACTATGCATGTATTTTGGTAGGAATAGTTATAATTAAAGAGATTATCCTCTAGTCTGAAATAAGTACTGCTGTTTCAAGAATTATGATCAATAAATGGCACAGTAACTTTTAAAGCACAAGAAAACTTTGCAACAATACTAAACTCTATTGATTTTTTCCCTCGGATTAGTTATTTCCTTACTCAGCAGTTCTCTACAGCTAGCTGGCAGCCTTTTTGATGAGCTCAAACCTGACCTATAGGAAGACTAGTGGCTGAATTTCTGAATTGTATTTGTTTTATTTTCCTCAGAAAAAGTATGTGCTCATGTTGTTATCACAGTGTGTCCAGAGCAGCTTCAGGCTCCACTTCTAAAGTTAACTTTTCCTGGCATACCTGAGAACTACCTATCTGTGAGTGAGCAGCTGTTGCTCAGCTTCCAGCAATAGGACTTGTTTGGGGAGTTTAAAGCTTGTTCTCCCCTCTATCTTCTGTGTCTCCTTGGTGATTTATTTTAGTTGCATTAAAGGTCTTACTGAGCAGGCTGCTGGATTTCCCTCATGGTTAAGAGCCTGGATTTTCTGCTTTTTGCTTTTTGTTTTGCTTGTTGTGGGAGTACACCCCATATGAAATGTGTAAGTCCAGATGGGGTCTCCAGATCCTTGGATTGTAGGTGGCAGTTTTTGAACTGGTGTTTTACTTCACACAAACCTCCTTTATTAGTGATTCTGAGCAGGCATTGACACATCTTTTCATACTGTTTTTCACCAGGGAACAAAGAAGCATGTTGAGCTTTTCTCTATCTTTCTTTCTGCAAAGTAGAAGTATCTGTGCTTTTAATTGAACTCAAGAGGCTTTATAAATTGACCTGAATTTGTAGAGCTGTTCCAGGGAACCAGGACTGAAGTGGTCAAGCGTGATATGTGTTGGGAGAGAGGTGTGTTTATTGGTGTTAAAGGTAGGGGCTAGAACTGCCAAGTGGTAGTCATAGATCTGTTAAAGAAGCATATGTACCATTTGATTACATTTCCTTTTCACACAGATTATTTATCCATAACTATGATAAAATATATCACTAAGCCTAGAGGAACTCAGACCTACTGGAAGAGTTGATAGTGACGGGAATCTGCATGTTCTGCATATAGAAGCCTTTCCTGCTGCAGATGTTTTTTGTTTTTGTTTTTCCTCTTAATGCCCACTTACCTTCTTTCCACTGTAGTGCTGAGGTTTGGTTAATAGTAATGCTACTACTATAGGTGCTGGCATTGAAACGCCACTGGTCTCTGCCTGATTTAGTTGATGAAGCAGGTAGAAATGACCGATTGGTCTTAGAACAGAATCCCTTTTGGTTCATTGATGCTTGACTTGAGAACCAGGAGAAAACTCACTCTGAACTATGCAAAATTTGTGTGTGTCTCACAAATATTTCAAAAGTAGGCAAGCTCTGCTCTCAATCAGGGGTGTGTAAGAGAGGGGAAAGAAGTGGTGTTGTTGTGCAGGCAGATGAAATTCTCAGGTGCACAGACAGGATTTCGGTTTTCTGTGACTAGAAGAAGTTTATCCTGCAGCCCTTCAGAATCTGCTCATCCTAGTGGAGGCTGCTCTCTTTGGACCACAGTAAGAGCAGTTTTCTGTAGCACCTAAGGTTTAGCCCCTAGGTATGAACACATCTGGAGTCAGAGTGAGTCTGCAAAACTTGTCTACAAAGCATGCAAGATCTTGCCTGGTTCCTCTGTCAGCTTCGTTCTTGCTGGAGCTCGAGGCCCCATTGCCAATTAATGAGGTATTAACTAGTGTTTAGGTTGTCGTCTTTCTTTCCTAATGACTGTTTAGGTAGGAAGGTAACAAGATTCTTGCCCAGTGCCGTATTGTTTAAGCAAGAATGAAATCAAAGCCGGAGGCTGCTTTTCTGAAGCCCCTGTAATGTGGCACAAGATACGGTTACTAGCAACAATCTTGTCCTAAACATTCTCTCAACTGCCCCATTGTTTGTAGCTACAAAAGACTGAAATAGAGAGAAGGAGCCTTGATGAATGATTGAAGTGGGAGGCCTGCAACTCTGATATCTAAACTGTGATCATGTCTGTCTGCTGTTTTCTCTGGGGAGAACCACTGGCCCATTCCTTCCTCAGCTCCTGTTCCTTGGGAGGGATGTAGAACAAGAGACAATTTTTCCTTCTCAATCTAGTGGAACCTCTTTGGCATTTTCTCCTCGTGGGAGTAAACTTGAGGTTCCATGTGTTTAAAATCTGTTTTCTGTTAATTCCCAAGGAGGAACTGAATGTATTTAACAGCTGATTGTTCTGTATTGTAGGGAATAGGACATAATCTAAACAGTTAGCATCTAAAAAAATGAATTGTAATACTTTTCTGTATTAGGTTGTATCTTTTTGCAAATGTAAATAGACTCCTGATAAAGTCTTGCTGAAAGCTCCCATTAAAAAGTCTTTCTGTTACTAGGGGATGAGTTTTTTTCTTGTATGGGCAGCTCACTCTGAGCCACACAAATTAAAGAACCAGATGAAAGCGAAGTATCTCTGTGTAGATGTCTCCCCACAGAGGTGGTAGGCTGTAGGTGGCCTTTTCCTGTCATGTATTTTTATTCTGTTACTCAGATCCCAGCCATGAGGGCACAGCTGAGGGAATGGAGAACATGGCAGATGCTGTCACTCACGCCCGATTTGTGGGAACAGATCATGCAAGCGATGAGGTTGTCTTGATGAAAATCCTACAGGTAAGTGGAGAGAAATGGTAATTACCATAATGGTTGCTGCCCATTGCGGAGCATATCCTGTTACATGGAGATGAAGAGAAGACAGCAATGTTTTGACTCTGTAGGAGCTTAGGAACAGACTTTATTTTTAAACAGATGGCTCATATACCTGTGGTAAAAGCTTTTTCAATTGAAAATAATTAAAAGCTTAAATGAAATGATTTTAAAATCAAGTGCTTGATAATGTACTAGTGTTGATAATCCTACCTTGTGCACGGCCTCTGTTAGGGAGGGATAAATTAAACATATGGAGCTCTGAAACGTAGGTTTGAGAACAATTATTTGTAGAGACAAACCTATGAGCCATACAGCTTTTTGATCTATTTACTTGTGAGCGGATAGCTAGCTGCTGAATTTAAACTTCAGGTTACATGCAGCGTATCTTTTAGATTTGGGTTGGGAGATCAGTTTTGTTTCCTAATCTGTCTGTTTTGAGGACAGCATTCAGTTGGAAATGACTCCTGGGAAACCCTTAGGTTTTCTGCTCATAGCAGAAATTACAGCGAGTCCTTGAGGAAGCCAACCTTCTCTTGGAAATGCATGCAAGTGTCGTTGGTACCATCTGACATGTACGTGCTGTTCTTTGCAGGTTTTGAGAACCTTGCTGCTGACTCCCGTGGGAGCCCACCTCACCAATGAATCTGTGTGTGAGATCATGCAGTCCTGCTTCCGCATATGCTTTGAAATGAGACTCAGCGGTAGGTTTATTTGTATTTCCACTGTGGTTACTCCTAAGAAATGATCTGGTTTCTTCAGCTAGTTCTATTACAGAACATGCAGCCATGGAAAGCTGTCGAGCTTTATATTAATGTGTCTTCCTACAACTTCATGGAAAATTTGCTAGGAGTTGACTGTACAACTTTTGACTCCTTTTTTTCCAGCTTTGTGGCGCCACCTTGTGATTATATTCCCATTTGCAGTAATGCAGTGTTGGAGCTGGTTTTAATAAATTTGCCGTAATCTCTGTAAACAAGACTTGGAGGGGAGTCTGCTTGAAGAAGCCTCTTGATAATATCACACTGAGTAATGACACCTGTGTTATTTGTTTTTGTCTTCGCAGAGTTATTGAGAAAATCTGCAGAGCACACTCTGGTCGACATGGTGCAGCTGCTCTTCACAAGGTAAACCTGCTTGTGTTTGCCTCAGCATTGCCGAGATGGCCCTCTAAGGACAGAAAGATTCCACGCTTCCACTTAAGAGCCCTCAGAAAAATCATCCAGAATGGTCATTATTTAGAGGTGGAAGGGGATGAAAGATTTGGCACTTTTCTCTTGGGCTGACCCTTTCAGACTGCAGGGAGAGTGAGGTGGAGAAGGTTGCATGGTTTAAGGTATTCTTTGAGGAGAGATGGACAGCTCAGTAATGAAGAGCTTTAGGATATGGAACTAGTTCTTTGAAGACAGAGAATGCAAACCTCACTCAAAAAAAAAAAGTACTCTTAAAAATACAGTTCTCTTCAGGAGAGAGAGTAGTCATCAGGAGAGAGAGTAGAAATGGTATTGAATAGTCCACATGTTGAATTCAACCTGAGAGCTTTGATCTGATGTGTCAAAGAATTATAAATTTTTGAGGTCATATGTCTTCTGGACAAATGTTCTGCCCTTTTCAGCACCCTTCAGGTAATTATTAAGGTTACTTTTAAACTCGAGCAAGTTATTTAAGCTCAAAACTGTTTTTCTGTCTAGTGAAGCAATCAGACTTTCTCTGAGTATTCTAAAAAGAAAATGTGCAGGTACAGAAATAGGAAAGGATTATAGTCAAACTGCTTCTGAGACACACTCTTACAATCAGTTGTTTCTATTGCCACACTCAGTTTCATTGAATTCTCGGGTTTTGTTTCCTTTTTGCACTCTGTGTCATGCAAAGCAAAGGATGCATGTGGGGCAGAATCAAGTCAGAATCAAGTATTGTCAAAGAGGAGAGACCACATCACTTTTTCTCCAAATGCCTCTGTGATTTTCATGTAGTGCTTATTCCTTACTTGTTGTGTATCATCTCCTCTGTCCTTCGTGATAAGGCATCTCCACCACCTGTGCCTATGGATATCAGGGTATAGAAGCAAGGCAAAAGCACCAACTGCAGGGGTGGTTTGGATCCCCGTTTACTTTTTGCATATTGCCATCTTCTCTTCCAGAAGGAGAAACAGCCAAATAACATGTAAAGCAACCTCTCAACTAGCCCTGTTTGTTTTTTTTTTTTTTTTTTCCATCAGCAGTTTTTTTGGCAGGACAAGAGAGTCTCTCATTGAGGAGAAAACCTGATTTTGGTTTTCTAGTAATCTGCAGCATGACCAGAAAGACTACTGTCTTTCCTTCTTTTTAATCCTAGAAAGCTTATGTATTTTGACTTGTTTTTTGTCTTTCAGGTTGCCTCAGTTTAAAGAAGAGCCTAAAAGCTACATGGGAACTAATATGAAGAAGGTAAGACTCACCACTGTGCTGGCTGTTTCACTCTTGTCTCGGGCTTGTGTTCATCTCTATATTGTTTGTTTTCACACGTGTGTTTCTTCATTCTCGCAAGTCCCTAGTTCACTGAAAGAGCATGTTTAACTGCATAAATGGACATAACTTCATTTAATTCTGTGGGATTGTGCACCCACTGTTCAGTAGTGAATCTTAACTGCTGCCTAGGTAAGTCAGTCTGAATTCTGGGAACAGCCATCAGCTGCTGTGGGCTAGAAAACAAAAAGCTGCTGTGGGTTTGTTCATCAATACCATCTCCATCTATGCAGTGTGTTTTTAGCATCTGGATTCAGTACGGTAGATACCATAAATGTGACCTCACATACTTATAAGTGTAATAGTTTCTCAGGTGGAGGGAGGTCCAATTGAGGAACTCCACATGTACTAGTATACATATATATTCTTTATGCTCCATATATAGAATGTCAATACAGGTACGGGATTGTACTGTTAAGAGTAACAGGGTGGGGAAGAAGAGTGGTAGAGAAGAAATAGCCACCACCTTTGAGCTTAGCTTAATGTACTATTGTATTGCATTGTAACTTTCACTTCTTTTTTCACGACTTACAGAAGTGGCAGTGTTTTATGAATGTACATTTCAGAGCAATTATGGCAGTATTTTGAGAGAGACTGAATGTTTACTTTTAGGAATCTGAAACTAGCGTGGAGCTTTAGTTCCTGTGTAGTAACCTAATGACATGATTGTTTGTTTCCCTTGCTGTGGGAGAAAAGTGACAAGATCTGTGCTGATGGTAGATTGGCCTAAGGAACGCTGACAGAGATCAGGTTAATGTACTGTGGGTATCAGAATTTGTCACAGTCTGTGTACAGAAGGTGTGTAATGTGAAGGTGAATTTAAATTTAGAAAGGCTTCCCTTGTCAAGTGATGGCTGCTCCCAGCTCAGTAAAGTGATGTTCTTCCTTGTCTGGTCTGTGCAGTTACCTTGTACTGTCTATTTGCTGTGCATGCCAGGGGTCTTCCCAGCAGCCTAGCACTCTGCCAGGTTATTCATCTCTTTTGAGTTTTTATTTTATTTTGTTTTGTTTAAACCGTGCATTTGCCTATCTTTCACAGATCTCTTCATGTCTCCTCAACAAACTGGAACTAAGTAGTGGGGAACAGCCCAAAGCCCTGAACCAATTAGAGAGGGTATTGCTCTTTAAGAACCTGAAGGTCTCTCTCTCCCTTCTCCCTTCTTACCTTATTCCCTTCTTCCTTCTCTTGTAAACACCACGTGAGAGATAGTTATGTTGTGTGTAGCAAATCCCTCCACTCATTTGACACAGCATGGCTTTTGGGGAGAATGCATGCAGTGGTTGCTTTGCAGTGTTGTGGCTGCAGCTGGGGCAGGCTTGGGAGGGAGAGACCCTTGTTTTCTGCAGCACTCGATGTCTTGGTGAGTGCCATCTAAAACACTGCCATGGCTTCTTCTGAAGGAAGAGAGTGGGAGGGGGTGGGCAAGATTTGAGTCCTCTGTAACAGTGAAAACCTGAAGAAAAGAAACCTACTAAAATGCAGATTGCTCTCTGAAGCCTCAAATGTTGTGCGTCCTAGCTGTTGATCTTGATCATAGATGTAACAGCGTACCTGAAGAGTCTCTTGGCTCAGCATGCCTTAGACAGCATTACTCAAGGTGAATCTCTGAGCGTTGTTACTTGACACAGGGCCACAGGCTTCAATGCTCTCTAAAGTTTTTTGGTTTGGTTTGTTTTTAAGGAAACTGCTATAAAATTTCCATGTCTTTTGGCCATGTTTTTACTGACTTTAGAGCGATTCTCAGCAGAGTGTTTGCTAATGGGGGATGAGTGGGGCCAGACTGAACTATGATATGCAGTAGACTCTGTCAGCTCCCCTATAAAACTCTTCTAAAGAAATACTGTAGGCCTGCAGATGTTTTTTGACTGATCACAGAAGCCCCAGGAAACTAGCTTAGATGGGACGTTTCTCCGTTTTCCACATAAACCTAATGTAGCTTTAGTTCTTGTCTGCCCTAAATGCTATTCAATTCATAAGGAACCAAGCTGAATATTTAGAGGTGTCTTTGCCACTTACTTGTCCTGTGTCTATACTCCAAGATAGTTTGTAAAGACAGTGTCTGGAGACTTGCAGATTTATGCAGTTACACAGAAGAAAAGACTAAGAAATGTTTCCCTTTGTAGTAGGCAGTATTATAGCTAAACGCTGTATTATGAGGAACAGATCTTTGGGAGCAGATTGTGTTCAAGTTACCTCATATAACATTACTTGGTGCAGTACAGGCAGGTAGGTAAGTGAGATGACGAGTGCGTCAGTGTGTCCAGGACTTGGATCATGGACTGCGTTCTCTCTGCATGCTTTTGTGTCTTGAACGCTACTTGATGTGCTGACCAGTTCCGTGCTGCATCTAGAATGAGCTCATGTTTTAGTATAATCACTTTAGTTACTAATCATTGGCCCCTGCCCTTTTCTCTTGAGGCTTACAGTATCTTATGGAAAAACAAACGAGTGCAGGTAAGGTGGCTTGCAGAAAAATGGGATCTCATGGACCCTTTAAAAAAGAACCTTGTAGAGTTACATTTTTCACCTTCCTAGCTTTGAGATGGAGCTTTATTGTTAAAACCTCATCTACTAAAGGAAGCATTAGGAGTCTTGTAGCATTTTTTTTTTCTTCTACCATTTTGTGTACACGTTTCTTTATGCAAAGGTAACTGAGATAAATGTAGTGGAATATATACTGAGTTTCAAGATGAACGAGCAATAGCTCTGAGCTCACTCTACTTTGATTTCTAAGGAATGCATTTTAAATACAAACTTCAATTATATATACTGTGAAGTACAAGCTTAATCTAATCTGAAGGACACTGATAATTGTAAAATTAATGCAACTAAGATATGACTGAGCATTAGAGAGGGAAGGGCATTTTTAGATGATATTTAAAATTCATTTTACTAATGATCTAGCACATTCTTTTAGCTGCAACCTTTAGTCAAGAACAAAATCTAAGGTTTAAAATCTCAGCCTGTTAACATGCAACTAAGCTTTCTAGCAAAATCAACCTTGGTATTGAAGGTAAAACAAGCATTAGAAATAATTCCTTTGGTCAAGGAGAAACTGTAGAAGTTTTTTCACATGTTTATACTAACATAAAAAGCAAGAAATGGTGGCATTGTTATATTTTAATTTTAATACAAAGTATGGAATGAAAGATAGTACTTTTGTTGTCCTTTGATACGTGTATTGTTTTAGAATTCCCAAACGTGGAGTTGGTTAAAGAAACAGTTAGCCAATTGAAACTGGTATAACATTTCTATGAAGCTGTGCTTCTGCAAATTGTTCTAAGCTATGCAACTGTCATTGTAGTTTGCTATCTCTTACTGACGGGAAATAGCAAAGGGAAAAAAAAGAGGGGGCTGAAGATATGGGAGGTAGCCCTAGGCAATCGTAATAAAACAATACCAATTTGTGTAGGACGTGAAATACTTGATAGTTCAAGATGGAAAAGACCTACTTGGTAATCTCACTTGTCTATTAATTTCTCAATAAATAAATAATTTTACATACTTGGCTGAATGTTTTATAATTTGTTTAAATGTTTGGGATGGGGAAGAAAAAGTCTTTTTGCTTCCCTGAGTAAATAGTTTCCTGTCTATTTGAGGCTGTTGTGACTCCACCTCTAAAAAATAGCACAGCTTCATCAAAATGATGGCAGATGGGCGTATGGCCTTTATAACAAACCTCAAGAGGAAAAATCTTGGAGTTAGTACAAAGCATAGGACAGTCACTGAAAATGAGTATTGTGCCTGAGGACAAGCACTTTCTCAAAAAGGCTAATGTTGATCTGAGATTGTAGTTGGTGTTGTGTGAAAGGGGAGATCAGAAATGGGGGTCGGATTGTCAGACTGGACTTTCCAATAGTGTGCTTCAAAAGTTACTTGTTTCTCAGGAGCAATGTCTGAGGGTAAAAGGAGTGGTACCAAGATGGTTAGCTCTGAGCAGTATCTTAGCTCTACTTTGATTCAAGTTTTTTTTTTTTTCCTTCCCCCCCCCCCCCCCCATCCCCCCCCATTTTTATTAGCAAGTTGCTTTCTACCTGGCAAATCATGACAACAGGATATAGTAGCTGGAACCAAAGTCTGTTTTGAAATCATGTGGAACAGGCTTGGGTTTAACGTATAATGCTTCTAGGTTTCCTACGTACTGGGAGCAGTTTGGTACAATAAACTATGAACGTCTTCACATTCCCTTTTATACTAAGAAGGGAGAAAATTAAATATGGCTATTTTTAGCATAGTTAGTAAGTAAAATAAAACTACCTTGTCTAATTAATAGCCTTTAATGAATAAAGATGTTGATAATATTTAAGGCTTGGAAAGATTTTAAAATGGAAAGTGAAACTAAGATGAAATATTGGGAATTGGAAGAATAAAAGACAGCAAGTATTTTACATAGCTCTATCAGCTAGTGGATAGGAAAGATAAGATAACAGACAATTTTTCCATGAAAGGATTGTGATCTATAAACCTTTTAAAGCATTTAAAATCTACAAAACTTCAGTTTTGACTGTGTGCTTGTCATGTAAGTGTTTGTTAGAAGCTGTCATTTAGAAGGAGATTCTTGCTGCAAAATTTGGAAGAAAGGCAAAGTGGTTCTGAATCTATTGTTAATTAACAAGCTCAAAGAAACTGTAACATTGCTAAAACTTAGGGATTAGTTGTCAAGCAAATAGAATTTGTGGTGCAAAGAAGTTACACAAATGGTTTACTATACTGGGACATAACATTTTCAAAAGCTTTGTTTAAATGAGAAAAATTATAGGCCTTGTGCAGAGAGAGAATTCTAGATGGAAGAAGGAAAGAAACAGAAAAACATGAGCAGAATCTAGAAGGCTTATTGCTATTTAAGAGTAGTAGTAGCTGGAAGGAGTGAGGTTGCAGATAAAGGAGGAGGAGACTAAAGAATGCAGCTGTCTTCTAGAGAATAATAACCCAATACTAGGGATATAAGAAATAGATAAATTATATTTTATGTTATAATATTCTTAGAGATGATTTTACAAAGAATACCAAGTAGAGACCGGTACTGAGACTTAAGGAATGGATTCCATTGTATGCAAGGAACCTCCTCAGCGCTTAAATTTTTCACCCCCAAATTGAAGAGATCTGATAGCATCAGAAAAGTTGACCGCAGCTACTAAACCCAGGAGTAAGAAGCAGGCATTCCTGCGCTTAGAGCAGATTATTTGAGAAGGAAGCTGTTTTCAAACCTGCTGTTGCCATTGTCGATGTGACTAAATATTGTAATGGTGTTAGGAAGTTCTGGAAAGTCTGTACGTGCCTGCAGTAACAGTGCACTGCAACAAGTGCCATACAGTCTGTGTTGCTCTTACTGTGGTTCTCATTTGCTCAGTTGAAGGTCTGCATAAGAACTAGTGGCAGTATTCTGGTCAACAGGGAAGCTGAGGGTTAAGTTAGATTTAGAACTGAAGAGGACAGATGACAGGAGATGAAAGGAGAGCATGGTTTGTTTCTAAGCCGTTAGGGTGGTATTTGCAATGTGTCATGCACCAGGAGTGAGCGAAATGCTGGCGAAACACTTCTTAATAGTGACAGAGATTACTGGAGGAAAGGGAACATGGCATTACTGTAAAGATGAAGAGTAAATGGAGACAAGTGACAGAGGTAGTATAGTAGCTACAGTAAATTTTCCCTTGCTTCAGACATGGAGTGTTGGCTAATATGTGGGTAGTAGGAAGTCAGAGGCTGGTTTGCATGATTTCGAGGTGCTGATAAATTTGTGTGGTACATGTGAGTGCTGTTGCCTGACTTTGAGAGTTTTGAGACAGCCTTTGTGGGTTGGCTTGTGTAGTCCATTGTGCTATGTGGTTTTGCTATACTGATATTCTTAATGGTTTATGGTTTTCAGTTGAAAATGAGAGCTGGAGGAATGAGCGAATCATCAAAATGGAAAAAGCAGAAGAGATCACCAAGACCTCCTCGACATGTAGCTAAGGTCTCACCTGCGACAGAACAACCAGCAGCCAATGCTAGTGCCATTGCAGGTAGGCTGAAATCTGTTTTCAGAGACGAGACAGCACCTGTTCCAGGGCTGTTTTGGAAATGTCTTTATTTAATTTCTCTTAACAAGTTGTTCTGCATTTGATTTCTTGAATGTTTTTTTTATTTTAGTTCTCAGTGACTGTTGCAATAAATATGTCTTAGCTTTTCAGGTCAAGGAGAAAAAGTTTGAAGGAGATGGATTACATATTGATGGCAGAAAGCACAGTCATGTGGCTAACATAACAGCATTTCTCTGCCTTCATTGTGCCTTACAGGACTATTTTATAGGCAAGGGGAACGGGAACCTAGAGAGGTAGCTGAGGTTATGTGCAGGAGGAGGTTGTGTGGAGGAGATGGAGGGTGTAGCAGGTATGTGGAAGAGGCTGAGAACAAGAACACTGGAAAAAGGAGAACTAAGGGAGTTGGAGCTGGGAAGAAAGTAGTGGCAAAAGTATTGTATAATAATGCAGTTGCCTGCAATAGGAGATAGTTGATCTAAGTGACATATTCTTTCATGTATTCCTAAAGGGGGTGAGGGTGGAGGTGATGAAGGATGAGCAAAGTGTGACAGGGGAAGAGATACATGTGGAACTGTGGGATGTGCAGAGATCTAGGTATCAAGAATGGGTGAGTGACCAGATCTCTTACTACAGGTGTAAGGATTGAAAGTATGCACCCATAGTCAATGAAATTTGAATAAAAAGCATGGGACTATGCACATTAAGGGACAGAGAAATATGGGGTATACTTACAACTATTATGAGAAGAATAGAGGTTGCGATATGGTAAGAAGAAACTGAGAGTTACGTAGAAAAAAGTAGAGAGAGCAGCAGAAGTACCTGAAAAAGGTTTGTTTGCAGGAAACTGATGGGCATGCACACAAGTCCTTTTGCATGTGCTTCCATTCAGCCTGCAGAAGTGGTGCAGTATATGACTAGTGCTATGAGCTTGAGAATATAATGTTGGGGGACTTCCATATCCTATTGTTGTATAGAAGTAGACTAAATAGTTACAACCATTTTTAACCTCTCCT
Source organism: Cygnus olor (assembly GCF_009769625.2). Taxonomy (NCBI): domain Eukaryota; kingdom Metazoa; phylum Chordata; class Aves; order Anseriformes; family Anatidae; genus Cygnus; species Cygnus olor. The sequence continues at coordinate 17,633,827 of NC_049175.1, forward strand.
CTGGATAAATGAGTCCCTCTGGCTGCAAAGTACTCTGTCTCTTATGCACTCTACATTTTGACGGATCAGACATAAACATTAACAGTGAAAGGAAGCAGACGGGAAGCTTGAAACAATAGTTGTGTAAAATACATATTTCTGACTCTTATTCCAACGTAGAACACTATTCAGTATATTGTGAATGATTCCAAGTGCATTTCTACACAACAGCATGATTGCTGAAAACCAAGGAAGTAATGAGATAAAATTGCATCCAACTTAGACATCCAAATGAGAGCTTATCCCTACATAAATCATTATATTTACGCTTTCACATAGGTGTTAAATTCCACTATAACTCCTGTAACATTTTGGAGAGAAAGTTGAATAATGTTATAGAGCACATAATTAATGCTGATCTTGTAGAGCTAGGTAATGTATTAATTGTGCTTTTTATGTCAGAATTCTGTCTTAGCACGTGAAGAAGAGAAGATTACAAAATTGATTATGTATGCCATTTCATTTCCCAAAAATCAAGTAACATTCTGTTTAAGATATTTCCAAAAATCAAGTCATGAATAAAACATCTGACTGTGCAAAACTACACATTTTACGTGTAAATTTATAACATACCTCTGGTTTGTGAATTTACTTTGTTACCATGCCCTTTGTTATATCATCACCTTTTGAACATTTGGTTTATGTTTTAAGTTTTCCTGAAAACCAGAAGAGATGCAAATATGTGGGTTTTCCTTAAAAGAAAACTTATATTCTGGAAGAATTGTCTCACATTTAGAAATAATAAAAATACTCAGTGTATTGTTTCAGACTTGTTTGAATTCTATTGCAATTTCATGTCTTTAATGTGAATTAAAGAGATAGGTCTTGCCTTCCAATCGAAGTGTAAAAAATAGTTTAAAAAAATCACTTTGAAGGATTGACTGATGTTTGATGCAAATATTAAAGTGCTTGTGCCATTGTATCAAAGTATAAAGTACACCTTTGGGGCTATTTTCTGATTTCTTCTCAGTTAGAGAAACCCTCTGCACCATTTGTTTAACTACATGAATTATCTTATTCTCTGAATCCGTTAGATTCCAAGTGATATGTTTTAATTTGGATAACTGATAGTATCTCACCTATTCATCTATTTGATGCTTTAATCCCTAGCCAGAAAGGGCTTTGTCTAATTTCTCTACGTTAATACCTAATTATCTGAGATCATTTGTAGTGCGTTGCTGTGATCAAAGTAAACCTTAGTTGTATTCAGTGTATGAACTGGGGGCTGAGGGAGAAAATTCTGCTGATCTTTTTGCTTCTGTTTCTCATCAGCAAGTGGAGTTACTTTCATAGATGCTCCTTCTCCCAGCTCCTCTGGAAGCTCAGAAAATGTTTCATCTGCAGTCAGCCCTTCTACAGACAGTGGTTTGGAAACATCCTCACAGACCACCTCCAAAGAAGACCTGACAGACTTGGATCAGGTCACTGCTTTGGGACTTCATGCAGGAATGCCTCCAAATGAGGCCAAAGTCACTGATAATCAAAACCAGACAGAACTCCAGGTATGTGGTTGCTTATAGAAGAGTTCCAACTCCCCACATAGTTAGTTGTGGGTTTAGTACAGTTACTCTATCAGAATAAACATCCTTTTGTATAAGTGATTTGTAACTTCACAAACACTCTTTTTTTTCTTGAGACAATCCCCACTGACTCAGAAATGATAACTGTGCAGCCCAGCAATGCACCTATGTATCTGTGTATCTAATGCAACTAGTCGTATTTTTGCCAATATCATCAACCTTAATTAAGGAGAAAGTATTAGAGGGAAATATAGACGAAATCTTCAGGAGAATTCTTTTAGTTATCTTTGATGAAAAAAATTTCTTGTGTTTGTGGAAATTTAGTCTCATAACACAGAATTAAGTAAAATAGTTAAGAGCTAGATGGAAATAAAAGTTTTGGAAAGAGGGTGCTGCAGATTATCTAGATGTGCTCTTTTAAATTTTGCTTTCCTGCTTCTCTTCCACGAGTGACCTGTATAGTTTTAATAGCTCTGAATGAGCAGTGAGCAAATAAGCCTTTCTTTTAGCATACCTAGTGCCTTGTCTTGTTTTGCTTTTTTTCTTTCCTTCTCAAATGACCGATACCAATGAAGAATGAAAGTCTGAGGGAGGAGAAGATCCAGTCAGCCTCTGTCGAGTCTATTCCTGAGGTTCTAGAGGAGTGCACGTCTGTAGCAGAACATTCTGACTCTGCCTCAGTTCATGACATGGACTATGTAAATCCCCGAGGAGTACGTTTTACTCAGTCTTCCCAAAAAGAAGGTGAGAGGTGGGCAATGTTGCTGAAGTCCTTTCTCCTTTCCGCTATTCTGCGTCACTTTCTGCCATGAGGGTGATAAATTCTTGTTCCTTGGTTGGTCTGTAATGATGTAATCTGTAACACTTGTTAGACATCAGCAAAAGCCGAGTTGTTAAGAGTACCAATGTGTCTCGCTTTCCTTTAGGAGCCGCGCTGGTCCCCTATGGACTGCCATGTATTAGAGAACTGTTCCGCTTTCTCATCTCGCTCACCAACCCTCTTGATCGCCACAACTCCGAGGTGATGATCCACATGGGGCTGCAGCTGCTAACTGTTGCCCTGGAGTCAGCTCCCATTGCAAACTGCCAGTCCCTCCTGGGGCTTGTGAAGGAAGAGTTATGCCGACACCTATTTCAAGTAAGTCTGGCTTGTGCTAACATGGGATATGGCACAGGGGAATTAAATACTAATTTGGATCAAGCAGTCTATTGGAATTCACTATTCGGAGGTTTGACAGATCTCAGTCTTCAAAGAAGCTCTCTGCTGTATTGCAATGAGAGTTCTGAATTGCACCAGGGAAATGGTGATGTTGCAAAAATAAAGATGTCGTCACATGTCATTTTCTTTAGGCCAGGGCTGAGGAGGATGAAGCTGGTTGGAATGAACTGTAACTGGGGGATAACATCGTGTTTTGATGTAATTGATTTTGAGGTAATAATGGGTGCAAGTTGCTAGCTTAGTAAATAGGCAGAACTTTTCTAGCTATTAATTGCACAAGAGCTGTCTTGGAGGCAGTTCTTCTCCCAGGTTACTTCTCCACAAAGAGAATCTGTGGAGTTAGCAAAAGAACAAAATCACAGTAGGAAAACAGCATTACCACAAGCAGAAAGGAATCAAGTATAACCATCCGCACTTACAAGAGGTGAGACCAGGAGGCTGAATAAGGGATTGATTTCGGTTATTTGCAACACCTTTGCTATGGGAAACAATGTGTGGATGTCGAGACTGTCATGGGTACTGTTAATCATAACACATAATGATTAGCCTTTGTAATTCATAAGAATTTTTTTGTTTCTTTAGCTACTGAGCGTTGAACGGCTCAATCTGTATGCAACCTCCCTCAGGGTGTGCTTTCTTCTCTTTGAGAGCATGAGAGAGCATCTGAAATTCCAGCTGGAGGTGAGTTTTGAGTATCACTGGGTGCATAGTAATAGTGCCTTGGGCTCATTAACTGCGTATAGCTAGGCAGTCAGATGCAGTCTGAATATCAACTTACCTTTGTATAAATGACTCAGTGGGTTATGGGTAGGCTATTTAGGACTTTTTTTGTTGTATAATAATGTCTTTGAGACTGGTACACTGCAGTCGCCCACCTTCATACCAGTTTTTCAGAATGGTAGATCCAGGTGCATTAAATGATAAAAATGTTTGAAACCTTTTTACAGACACCTTCAGAATGAGTCACCATTAAATATGGGATATGTCAGATTATGTGCGAAGACGAAGTTTGCATCTGTTTCTGTAGTCCTCAAAGCTATTCACTGTACTGCTTTACTTTTTCTTTCCCTAAACTGAGCTGCCCTGTGTTTCTGCCAGATGTACATCAAGAAACTGATGGAAATAATCACAGTGGAAAACCCAAAGATGCCGTATGAAATGAAGGAGATGGCTTTGGAATCCATTGTTCAGCTGTGGAGGATTCCCAGTTTCGTGACTGAGCTCTACATCAACTATGACTGTGACTACTACTGCGCCAACCTCTTCGAGGAGCTCACCAAGCTGCTCTCCAAGGTGCTGAACCCGCAGGGCTTGTCCTGCCGCCTCGCTGGGGCTGCTGGCCTCTGCATGGGCTGGGGGGACCTGGAGGGGACAGAGCAGGGATAGGCAGAAGGGGAAGTCTGTAAGTCAGAGCATGGTAAGCACAGAAGCAGAACTTGAGAATGGGAGTGGTTTAAAGATTTGGGGTGAGTAGTTTGTAGAGATGAGGAATGCTATTTAACATCTGGAAGCAGAGCAACAAAGAATAACAACTAGACTAATAATAACACAGCAAATAAGCCATTAAGTATATGCTAGAAAGCGTTGTATGGAAATTTTAGGGTGTTTTGTTATATGCTTTAGGGTTCATGAAGCTGAAAGGGGAACATCTTCCCCCCATTATGGGGAGAGAGGAATGAAAGTTGTCTGATGCTTACTTGTTTTGTTTCCCAGAATGCCTTTCCGGTTTCTGGACAGCTGTATACAGTCCATCTGCTGTCTATGGAAGCATTGCTGACAGTGATAGATAGCACAGAGGCACATTGCCAGGCCAAAGTGCTGAGTAACATACATCAACAAGAGAAGGAAGTTGCCAAATCCAGCCCAGAAACCATGAACAGCACCAAAGAAACAAACAATAGTAAGATTCCATTTCTTGATATTTTGATACTAAGCTTAATCTCATGCTAAACCTGTGGATCTCATTTTGGTAATTCATGTATTAAGCTCCATAAATGTGTTGTCAGTCTTCCTGTTGCATGTTTTATAACTGCATACTGGTGTTTATAACCTTGCTATGAGAACAGGGCCTCGGATCTCAGCTCTGTTCTGAATATCAAGGAGAGAGAGTCCACTGTTCAAGAATGACATTATGCTTCTTTCCCTTTCCAGATCTTACTTGTTAGAGGATTTAGAAACCTCTTAACAATGGAACTCTTAACAATCTTAAGCAAAAAAAAAAAAAGTTCCCTTTTTTTATTAATTTCAGAAAACAAAACATGTAATTTAAATCTTGTGTTGGTTATTGTCCAAAACAGCACATGCTTTATCTTTCCTCTGAGGCAACGAAATTGCTAAGCTTGTCTTTGCTTCATACGTACTTGTGAATAAGAATAGTGTTTTTTTCTTTGGCCAGCAGCTTCTGTGACCTAGATTTATTTGTATCTATTTGAGCATTAGTGAGCAGCGCAGCTCTTGTACTTACTTTGTTCTTACTGTGGAGATAGATGGATGTCTGCCATGTTTGCTACTTCGCTGTTTGTAACAATAGTGATAGTGATGAAACTAATTTGTCTTTCATCTATTGCGTGGAGAAGTGAAGTATCAAGTTCCTGAGTTAGCACCTACAATCCCCATCCCCCCAGCACCTGTTCCGTGTCTGTTTGTTTGAGTGAACAGTGTGGCAGAAATAAAATTCAGAGAGATTAAAATATGCACCTCATGGAGCTTTATATAAAGGCCGTGTCAAGACTGGCAGTCACAGCAGAAGGAGGGTATGCTGTGGAATTAATGTAGACAAAATATTGAGGATACTGAGGAATCACAGTTACTGCAGGGAACTCCCTTGAATAAACACATATTCAATTTAGACCGGTCAGTTTCTTATTTCTCCATTGGAAGATTTTTCTTTGGCTTATGTATTTGTGTGGCTTTTTGTTTTGTTTTTAACTTCTACAGATAATGAGAGAGTGCTCAGTGAGGCAAAATCCTCCAGTGTGGTCTCAGAGCCAGGTGGGGCATGTCCTCCCACCAGTGGGTGCCTTATGGCTGACCAGATGAAGCAAGGCTGCATGGAGGTGGAAGGAGGAAGCGAGACAGGTAATAGTCTCTGGGGGACCTTGATTCTCTGAGTGTATGTACTGAGAACAGTCCTGACATTTGCCTGCTGGTTCTGCTATACCATAGACTGCTGTAGCTATTATGTGTTCGTAATTAGAAAGAAGTATGTGGTGAATATTTGCTTTATATTTGTGCTACATAGGCCTACTAACAGTTTTCTTCTGGGAGGGGGTTAGATCTGATGGGTCACTTTGGGGCAAAGTGTGTGAAATTCATCGCAGTACTGATACTTTAAGGGAGTCAAGGGCTCTTTCTGAGTAATGTAAGTAACCACAACATCCAGAAAATTAAATCTTGTGGATGTATGAAATTGTCCAGAACAAGAAGCTACTGTGCAATTATGCTGCAGAAAATGTGGGTGGGAGATGCATAGTATCTGAATAGCAGGAGTGTGATTGTCATTTGTAGGGCAGAATATTTCAACAAGACTCCATGACTGAAACTTGTGATGGGACACAATAGTGGGCTGAGTGGTACTCTGGGGATAGGCTTGACTGTAATGACAATTTGTCCTTCTAGCTGAGAAGAGTGTCCCCAAGAAGCCTACTCGATTTTCTTGCATCCTTCCAAGCCCTCAGGAACTTATGCAGATTAAGAACAAAAAGAAGGTATGATTGAGAACATACTGCAAATGGATCGAGTGTTCTCCTTGTTTTCCATCTCATGGGGGCTTTGCATGACTGGTCATATCTCAGAAATCTTGAGTTCCAGTCTCTGCCGATAAGAATTAAACAGTCAATTACTGAAAATCCTGCTATACTTCAGGGACAGCATTGATTATTATCTCTGTTCTGGTTACTGAGATGCAAGAAGTGTTGGGGAAATTTTACGGCACAATTTGTAAGCTATGTGCATCTGACTTCGGGGTGGGAAAGTTGCTGGGTCTAGTTTTAATTTATGGGGATAATCAGCAAATTATATCAAAAAGGTCAGGTTGCCTACTCTTATCGAACCTGTCAATGGGGACCATATCAAGAGGCCAGTAATAGAAGTGACATTCTAGCTTGCTGATTCGTTTACTCCTGCGTTTGCTTTGTCGTGAGAATGACTGAAAAGATTGTCTTGATTAGACAAAGAATGATTTTGCCACAATGTTTGTTTGAGCCTTATTATTCCAAGCTACACTCTTAACTCTGTACTACCATCTCTGACCAGAGATGGTCATGTTTTCTTAACTTATTTAAACAAAAATACTGAAGGAAGCACAACAGATCCCCTGCTGCTAGCATACTAATTTGCTTTGTGATCCACTCTGACAGCCTCTGGATCTGAATGTAATTTAAGGCATCAATTTCTCTCTAGGAAGTTTACTGCAGTACTGAGGAGCTCGGTTCTTTACCTACAGGGCAGTGCTGCTGTGGGGTAATGCTGAGCCACAAGGCGCATTAGGGGAAGTGCTTGTCAGCACAGTCTTCAGAGGAACTACTGAGTTTTGGCATTAGCCAATTTCTAAGAAATTAATATTGATTCAGTTACTATTTCATTTGTAACCCTTTGTTTTGCATTAAATCTAGCTTTCAATGCAGCCTAGCTGTTGGATTTTGTGTGAAAGTCTATTGTTGAAGAAGGAGCTTGTGTAGTGTTTTCATTGTTCTAACCAAAAGCCTCTCTTAAGACTCCAGCTTTATTGTATTGGAAAACAAGGTTAGAAGAAATCAAGAGCATTGCCAGCAGCTGGTCCCAGCAGTAGCTGAGAGTTCTGTAAAGAAAGTTCCAGGTGCTTCTAGAAAAAGGACAGTGCCTTACGCTACAGCAGAGGGCAGAAGGACACTCGTAAATCTGTTAGTTTGCTCAGATGCTAAATCCTTTCCTGATGCTAAATCTGGTAATGATTTCATCCTGAGCATGTCAACAGAGCACACTAAACATTCAACTTCAGAAATGTTGATGCTGACATGGCACCAGCTTGTTCTGCTTCCTTTAACCTCTGAAGTACTGGAGGAAAAAAAAAATCTGCTAAATAAAAGCAGAGAACAAATTATGCATTGAATGGAAAGGTTTCTTGTATGTTTCCAAAAGCAATGACCAGAAGCTCAGAAGCATAGGACTGACATGATTATAAATGCAGTGTAAACTGCCAGCAATCTAAGTTCCTTTCGGATGGTCTTAAGAAATAAAACATGTTCTGTTGTTATGTGCTATATAACAATAGAATACCCTCGGGGTTGTGTTACAGGATTTATTGCTGTACAAAAATGCTCCTAGTGTCATACAGTCCCTTCAGGCCTGTCATACTTGGGCAGCACATGGGTATTATTTTGTTACGCCCTCACAGGGTCCCTGTGCTCTCTGTGCTGTTTCAGGATCTGTGTGTTTCACTGCAATTTGAGGATGTTCATGCAGGTATGTTTGCAGGGAAGCAGAAAACAGAAGACTGGTTGCTTCTGAGTTACTGAGAACCCAGGGGAGCTAGTAGTCATGATGGTCACGAATTTAGTTCACTAGGTCATCACTAGCAGTTTGATCGTGATAGGAGCTAATGGGGAACTGACATTTATTCTGGCGCTTAGTAAAGTTCATACAGTTGTTTGTGCTTCTGGTTTTTTTGAACACCAACAGAATCTTTGGTTAACCCTTTCTCAACCAGGTTTTTTATTACAAAGACTGTGGTACTATCTAGTGTCTTAAAATAAGAATCAGGCAGGGAAGAGTAGTTGACTTCCCTTCAAAACCAAAAATGCACCTGTTCTTCTCTGCCCACATTGTATCTTCTCTGCCTAGCCATGCTGGAGCACCAGATGTTCTCAGGAGCATGTCTCACTTGCAGGGTGTTGTCTAGTTCTTAGGCTTTTGCAGCACTTCTTTCAGCAGCTGCATAAAAGCTGAGGAATCTTGCTGCATGTCACACAGTGAGGTAGAGTACAAGAGCCTGGAGCCAAAGGAGACAGACAAGGACATGGAGTAGTAATGCCATTGTAGCTGGGTAGAGCTGATCTTTTCAACATGCTTGGGGCTCATCAAAGACCTTTCCTCTGCTCTGTTGAGGCATTTGGAGTAGCAGAGCTAATTGCTCAGTGAAACTTAAAGCTTTTCAAAGATGGCACCTCATGCATATGTATGACTTGATACTGAATTCTTGTGATGAATACAGGTTTTCTGGCCTTGGTTAGTCTTTCCTACTCACATGGTACAGTAAACTTTATCATGCTAAGGTTAATCTATTTGCTTTTGATTCAAATGTAAGAAGATTTTAAAATAAGAAATAATGCACTTCCAGTTTGTAATTATGAGAATGTTGTCTTCAGCTCCTGATAACTGGCACAGAGCAGTTCAACCAAAAGCCAAAGAAAGGAATACAGTTTCTGCAAGAGAAGAACCTTCTCGCCACCCCCATTGATAACAATGAGGTGGCCAGGTGGCTACGGGAAAACCCTCGCCTGGACAAGAAGATGATTGGGGAATTTGTGAGTGACCGTAAGAACATAGACTTGCTGGAAAGCTTTGTTGGGTGAGTGTCTTTCTATATCCCTTTAATCACAAAGGGGTGAAAGCTGAAAGTTCAGTGATAAATTAAAATGCAGTGCAACAGTAGTTGGGATCTGTATCACTTGGCTCTCTGTGCATCAGTATGCCTTAATCATAGAATGATTCTATGCATCTCTTGCAAATGGATAGCACCTTAGATGAATATGATAGTGTGACACCCAAACTTCTTTCAGTAGGGGCCAGTCTCTGTGAAGACTGCAGAGATAATTATGTAATTAATAACTTGTATAATTATCAGCAGTTCTTTGTTGTTTTGCCTACTCATGGTCTTTTTCTTTGTTCCTCACCCTTCCCTCTTTACTGTCTGTTCTCTGTGACATCTGGCATTCCAATGCTGAGCCAAACAGGACTGTAGTCAGTAAGCTTATCCTACCTTTTCCATCGTGTTTATTTCTCATTGCAATTCATTCTTCTTGCAGGACTTTCAGCTTCCAAGGTTTAAGGCTGGATGAAGCTTTAAGACTTTATCTGGAGGCCTTCAGGTTACCAGGAGAGGCACCTGTAATCCAGAGACTGTTGGAAGCATTCACAGAACATTGGAGGGTGTGTACTTGGTGGGCAGAAAGCTCAAACACCGTGTTGGACATGACAGATCAAACTGCCTGTAGAAGCTTACTGTGTCCTGCAGGCAGCAGCTGTTGTTTTGTAGGAGATAGCAGTGGCATGTAGATTTCCAGGGTGCTTTTTGGAAGCTAGAGCCAGAGCCTCGGGTTTTTTGTTTGTTCCGGAGATGATTCAGTACTGCGGGTGGGAAAATGGTTCTCTTGGTCATTGATACATCCTTGTTAATGTAGGACTTTGTGTACATATTTGCCTTTCAGAAATCGAATGGGTCCCCATTTGCTAATAGCGATGCCTGCTTTGCCCTGGCCTATGCAGTTATTATGCTGAACACTGACCAGCACAACCATAATGTCCGCAAGCAGAATGTCCCAATGACTCTGGAGGTGGGTATTGGCAGTGTAGGCACCTGACTTCTCTTGTTTTGATAGCTATGCAGTATCTGTGTTATCTCAATGGCATTCTTTTTTTTTTCCTGGCATTCATGACTCATATGCAATAAGCTGGTGTGCAGCGCTGAGGTTGAGTACAGTTGGAGAGTAGGGCTGGGGGTGAAGGACAGTCTGAAGAAATGCTAAGCTTAGCAGACAACATGCCAGTTTAGTCAAGGTGCCTCTTTATTTTAACATACTGTATCCTAAGACATAGGTAAGAATGAGAAGATTGTTGAACTGCTGGGGGCTTTGAGAGAGGTCAAGTCCTTTGAGTGTCAGTGCACTGGTACAGACCTGTCATTCTGATGTCCAGCCTCAGCTAAGTATGTGTTCTGTTTGCTCACACTGAAAGAATGGAGATGGGATGGGCTGGTGCACACTTCAGTGCCACTAAGAATAGCATTTTGTCTTTGAACTTTGAGGCTGCATGTTGAAGAGCACAGCCAAATCTGCTCCTGATCCCATGGAAAGCAAGTGGAGAACTGAATGCAGCCAAGCAGTTCAAGGTGGAGATACTAGGAGAGTTATATTGGTGTTACTTTTTTTCCCCACAGGAGTTTCGGAAGAACCTGAAAGGTGTGAATGGAGGCAAAGACTTTGAACAGGACATATTGGAAGACATGTACCATGCCATCAAGTAAGAATCAACCTGTCATCTCCTTGTATGCAGAGAGCAAACTAGAGTTGTTTGGTCTGTGAGAACTCCAGAGAGCTCTGAAAGGAGGCTCACTGATGATGTTTGCTTCAAACCACCTTCCAGCTCCATATGGGGCTGGAGTAACAAGCCTGTCATAGTAATTGCAGTGGATTTGTATCTTTGGATTCCTGCCATGGTATTTTAATCCACAGAGCTTTAGCTAATGTTAAAAAAATACATCTTATACCAATATGGAAAAGAATGTCTGAGCACAAGTGAAATGCTGTATCTAAGAAGCCTCTGTCCTCCTGGCCAGGCCTTTAGGCTTCTTCAGAACCTTTTATGCAGTGCCAGAGCTAGCAATTCATCCCAAGGACAGCATTGTTGCTATGACATAACATATCCAGGTCTCAGTTTAATACTTCATTTCAAAAGCTTTTGAGGTTTCCATATGAAGTTGCTGTGTGCACCCAATCTCTTCTGCCACCCCAGTTTTTGGCACTCTCCCAGTAATTGGGGAGAACTTTTGGTGGCCGAGGCCCTTTTGGGCGTGGACTAGCTGTGGGTGGGGAGTTTCAGCAGTAGCTCAGAAATCTGCCTTATCAGTAAATCCAGACACTGCCAACTTGAAGCTGAGAGGATTATGTTTCTGAGGAGACAAGATGTGACTCTGAATCTCAGCTGGTTTCAGTCTGCAGTTGCAGGCAGTGGCTCATGCTGGAAGCAGGGCAGTGTGCTTGACTTCCCTTTTGAGCCCGCTTTCATTTGGGAATGCTGCCTGTACTGAATATCTAGAAATTCTTCGAGACATGACTCAAGCTTTCAAATAGAGCTCTAGTTTTGATTAGTGTCTCCCCGAGGGTGTTCTTAATGTCGTTTTAGTAGTACCCTGAGAATTTTCTTCTTATCCTTCAGTGATGTAGTGCCTCTCTTCCAGTGTATTCCTATCTATCCTCCCTTCACCGGATACTTTAACTTTTTCAGTATGTTTGATGGCTAAAACAATTGATACATCATTTCAGAATTGCTCCATCTCAAAGAGATTGCCACAGTGTCATAGTTGAGACTGGGGGACAGTTTGTTTTCTTTGTATTTATTATCAGGGGGCGGGGAACAGACTGTAATCTGTACATAATAATACATTTGAATATTTGCATTATTCTTAGATACTCGTGCTTATTCTTGACTGCAATGGTATAACAGTTTTTTATCTGAGAATAATGAGATGTGCTGAGTGCTCTAAGGCGGTGGGGGTGAAGCTGTGCTAGTGTTCTGTCCAAAGTTTTCCATCATTTAACTCTAGTATATATTGTATTTTCCACCTGTAGTATTAGGTAGCTGCTGGTTCAGTAGTGTCCTTACACAGTAGTTACTAAGTGCTCCTGAGAGACACTGCACTTTATATCAAAGGTATTGGAGAGAGGGACAAGGGAAGCAGGCAGGCCTCAGAAAATAGAATGTTTCAGGAGCTGGCAAAATCACTTCAGAGTAGGTATCACTTAGCTTTGGGACCATGTAGCAAAAGGCACTGTGTAAATGTTAGGTTTGGCTCAGAATTAAAAATTCAACCTTTCTGCCTGCCTTCCTTGTAGAAATGATGAGATAGTGATGCCAGAAGAACAGACGGGCCTGGTGAAGGAAAACTATATCTGGAATGTCCTGCTACATCGTGGTGCCACTGATGAGGGAATATTTCTCCATGTGCCTCCTGGAAGCTATGATCATGATCTCTTTACCATGACGTGGGGGCCAACCATTGCAGCACTTTCTTATGTTTTTGACAAGAGCTTAGAAGAAACAATCATACAGAAGGCTATCTCTGGTTTCAGGTAACTCTTGCATTCATGAAACCCAGAACAGTTAGTGTGACCATTGCCTCACATCTGCCTGCTAGGCAGGTCACAGTGAATACCATCTGTTACGAGCAATTGAAGAGCTTTTTATTGTGACCTACGCTCTTCTAGTTTTCTAGCATTTGTATTGATTCATCCCATCTCTTCCTTTCTTGGTGCCACTCACTGTTTGGTTTGACTGCTGTGTTACAATAAATCAAAGTGCTTTGGGGTATGTGTTTTTAAATTCCAGTGTAATTACATTTGAAAGACTTGCTGACATAGCTGTAGTGCTTAGAAGTGAGCAGAAAATATCACTCCTACTTTGCACCGTGATGCTGACAAAATCCTTGTATATTGGTAAAACCTGCGTATGAGGCCATACCTGTGGCTGAATAAGATGGGGAACCTTTTTTTTTTTTTTCCTCTTTTCTTCTTTTGTATCTTTTTAATTTCCCAGATGGTCAGTATTTTAAAATCTTGCTATCTGTGAGAAACTGTTTTGTAATGATCTCTGATGGTGCTTGCATTCAGACCAAACCATGCCTTAAGTGCAGCTTTAAAGCTCTGTTAATATACTACTGTAGCCATGATCTCTTGGAAACTAAACCTTCAACACTACTGCAAATGTCAGCAACTTTTTATGTCAAGACATGAAATTAGGTGTATTGGCTCAGCTGCAGCTGGTACGTCTGTTTGGACTTTCTTCTTGAAAGTGATCCTTGCATCATCACAGACGAATATCAGGATTCCAGGATCTGAGGATGATTGTGATTATCTGATGGATAAGAGTAGATTTTATACATGAGTAGACTTTATACATTTATATTATGAGTGTGTGGAGAGGAAGGTCTAAAACATCGACAAAGAGGCTATCTGATTTGCTGTCCTGTAGAGAGACTTCTCTCTGCCAAGTTATTACATTCTCTCCTGTTTTCTTCTTCTTCCTCCAGGAAATGTGCAATGATTTCTGCTCACTATGGCCTTAGTGATGTATTTGACAATCTCATAATTTCTCTCTGCAAGTTTACAGCCCTCAGCAGCGAGGTAAGTTGCAAGGAGGGAAAAGAAGTATGGCTTTTAGTATATTGGAGCTCTCTTCCTCAACAGGCTTCAGACTGTTTTCTGATAGATAGTGTGTGGGAACCATGCTTTGTGCTAAGAAGATGACAGCAATTCCTTTCTAAGGTCAGAACTTGCAAAGAAACCCACAGCATTGTTCTGAGAACCTGTGCAAGATCCACAGTGAGCAGAATAGAACTGCAAAATCACCACCACCACCACCACACACACACACCACAAAAAAAAATAAAAATAAAGGCAGGGGCTGGAAGAAGATCACTCAAGACAGAAAGCATAGGTCTAAAATGACCAAGACAAGTGACCTTTGAAATCCCTTAAAGGGATATCTGAAAAAGAACAGTCCTACAAATTAGTTCAGTTAATGGAATTAGGCTGTTCTAAAATCATACATTCTTTTTATTGGGAATTTGTGTTGTCTGGCCTGGCTGTTTTATATCCCTTGCATCTTGGCATTGGTAGCAGTGAAAGAGTACCAGACTGACAATTAGAAGACAAAAAAAAAAAGCCTGAGCGATGGGGTTGCTTTAGATCCCCCCTTCCTCTGCAGCTCACAACAGTAGAGATGCAATACTTAACCCTCTCCAAGCATACCAAACCTTGAGACTACCAACAGATAACACAAGCAGAGGAATGTCTGCCATTAAACAACTGTTTGACGCAGATTTATACAGTAGAAGCAACTACACCAAGCCCTCAGAGGCACCAGCTATTGCCAGCTGCATCCCATCTAGTTGGGAGACTGGAATCTAGAGCAGTCCTAGGTCTGTGTAAATTAAGAAAGTATGTCTTTTGGTGATGTTGTAGAATCAGGGAATTCTGGATTTGAAGAGAGCTGGGAGTTCTTATCTTTGGCAAGATTCCAACTACACCAATTACTTTCTGCTGCCCTAAATTCCTGTAGGGCTTGGAGACAGTAGTGGAATATGACAACTGAACAAATATTTGAGAGAGAGTCTGGTGGAAGGGGAAAAGGAGGGGCCGTCTTCAGGGGTTGAGGAGACAAAACAGAAAGCGACCATTAGAAAGCAAGAGAAGAACAGCAAAGTGTCACTTAGCTGCTAGTCCTTCCTGGGACAGATCGCCCTGGTGATAGGTATCCTCTGAGCACCGCAATTACTATGCATGTTTGGTTGAAAGAAGAGGAATAGAAAGGAATATGGAGGGGATTCACTTGGCAGTAACTAGTGGTAAGAGTAACTTTGTAAGTCAGTAGCAGTTTTGGCCACAGTTTGCACCTCTGATGATAACGATTGCCTCCAGGGGAGTGATGATAATTTTTGTAGAAGGCTTTGATCCTGGAATGAGTTCCTATAGCCCAATCAATTAAAGTTAGTGAGTTTTCAGCAAGCACTTTCAAAATGCTCAGTATCATTGCTGTTCTTGAAGAGCTTGTGTCTGAGTGCCTCTGTGATTCAGCTTGTGTCAGGTAAGCCACCTTGTCTTTGTTTTTGTGCAAAGCAAATGTAAGCTGAGGAGTTAGTTGTCCACAGCCCTGTACAAAGAATTGTTGTCTTTTCTGTAGCCAAATCTGAACAGTCTGCCCTAATTTCTGTTGAAAAAGAAACATCTCTTGCCGACTACCACCCCCTCTTCTTTCCTGCAGTCTATTGAGAACCTGCCGACTGTTTTTGGAAGTAATCCCAAGGCCCATATTGCAGCAAAGACTGTGTTTCATTTGGCCCATCGCCACGGTGACATTCTGAGGGAGGGCTGGAAAAACATCATGGAGGCCATGCTTCAGCTTTTCCGAGCAGAACTGCTGCCCAAGGCCATGGTGGAGGTAATAATAGCCAGCTCGTGGGTAACTGAAGGCTCAGGGAGTGGGAAGCTGGCTTTTCATAGAAGCAGTTCAGAGAGGAGGAAATCTCTCTTGCAAAGGCCTGGGTTTGGTAAAGTGTGTGCTGAGCCTTCAAATCGTGTAATGTTCAAGTTACATGCAGGCTCCAGCTTGTTTCACAGTGTTTCATTTTTTCTCATTTTACCTTTTGTGGTATTTGAGGAATTCCGGTATTTGTTTTACTTGACCAAATTTTGAATGTTGTATGGAAGAGGGACGCACTGTAGGCATGAAGTATTCAAGTACAGCATTTGTGTTGCCAGATGGGGGAGACAAGTCATTGTACAGGTAGGGGTTGAAGAGCTGAGGTTGGTTGAGTGTGGGGAGTTGGCCGAGGATGGTGAGTGTGGTGTTACATCATCAAGTGAAACATTACAGGGGTAACAAAAACAGGCTACAAAGAAGTAGACGACTGAATGTATACATCTTCTGGTCTGTCTTCCAGGTCGAAGATTTTGTGGATCCCAATGGCAAAATCTATCTGCAACGTGAGGAGACACCATCTAACCGGTGAGTGGTGCAGGTAGCTCAGGCAATCGTCTTTTTGTTTTCTCCCTCAATGCTGGAGGAATAATACTGCATGATTTTTTGTTTTGTTTTCTCACTGATGCTGGTGTCTTCCAATTTGCAGTGGTGAATCTACAGTGCTGAGTTTTGTTAGTTGGCTCACCCTTAGTGGGACGGAGCAATCTGGTATGAGAGGGCCATCAACGGAGACACAGGAGGCAAAACGAGCAGCTCTTGAATGCATAAAGGTAATGTACAGGCTATAAAAGAACGAGCTTTTGTTTGTGGTGACAATGCTGTGTGGATAACAGGCAACAGAAGCATTAAATATGCATGCTTCTGGGCAGTATGGCAGGTTCCAGAGGACGTGGAAATTACAAGAAACTACAGAGGAGTGTAATTGTATTGCCAGCTGAAGGGTCCTATGTGCTGTGCTGTACAAACGTGCTAACATGAAAATAGGAACAGTTTCACACAAAGAACTGGGATCTGCCCTTGGCATCTTAATCTGATAATTAAGTACAAATGTATAAACTCTCAAATAACTAATCTTTTCCAAGACAGTCTGAAAGCATATATTGCCAACAAAATCTGAGTTGGGGGGTTGATCAATCTGTAGGCAGAGGCTTCTTTTTAAGAGGCAAAGAGTTATGTGTTAAAATATGTCTAGCACAGATCAGGTCTGTTAGGGGTAATTGCTGTTCCAAGTAGTGAGCTAGCTGGCAGCAGTTTTCCTTCAGGTAATTGTGTTGAAGTCACTCTCAATACCTATTGTGGGAGCAAGTTGTGGTTTTGGAGGATCTGTTTGTATGTCTTCCACATTGTCTAGACTTACCATCCTCTTTTCTATCTTTTGCAGCAATGTGATCCTGAGAAGTTGATCACAGAAAGCAAATTCCTCCAGCTTGAATCCCTCCAGGAGCTGATGAAGGTGAGAAAGATACTGGGCAAAGGACTGAACTGGTGGTGGAGCAAGTATGCTGTGAGCAATCATGGATGTGTGCTGTGTACTCACATAGCCACTCTGTCCTCAGAGGATGTCTTGAGCCTATTTTGGATATGAAACCAGCCATTAGTTTGGTTTTTACGTGTAACTTCTGTGCAGGCAGACACAATTTCTTTAGCAGCAGAGGGAGACATTAAATTGTGGAATGCATTTTGAAAGCCTTTAGAAGATTACGGGAAGTGTTTGAAAGTATTTGTAGCTCTGTGTAGGAACTGAAACTGTAGACTGTGCTTTTTCACACCTTTTCTGGTGTGCCGTGTGCTTAATGAGAACATTGTAAAATGCCAGTTTAGAGACAAGAGTTGATCAGAAATACTTGACTGTGTGCCCTTAGATAGAGTGAAACCTGGCTGTGGTGGGAGATGTAACAAGGCTGGGCTCATTAGCCTTTGGGCTGGACAAGCTCATCTCCCTGGGAGAGGATGGTAGTAACTGGTAGTAACTCCTCAGGTTGTTGTGGAGTTTGAGACCACTCCAGGGTGTGGAACAAATGTGCCAGCTGCTCACTGGAAGCCTTTTGATGTGTAGCAGAGAAACCACTTCCAATAGCAAATAGCACAGTGCAAGCCCTGCAGCGATGCTGTGCAGGCTAGCAGTGTGAGCTCCCTGATTATATGGCTCCTTAATGTGCAAGTGTCTTCTCCAGGCTGCTGTGATGGCAGTTCACTAGCTTCATCAATAGGATCCATGACACTACTGGGACTTGTACTAAAACAGAGGAAAGATTTATTTATCAAGGCTTTCTTCAGAGGTTCAGAGAATAGGTATTGAGTTTCAAAATAAAAATGACAAATAAGTAAAACCCAAAGAACGGTACTTAAAACAGCTTAAGTGGAACTTCTTGCTTGGATTGCACAAAGACCAGTATGTTGCTGGCCCACCTGGGGAAGTAGTGGCTGAGTTTTCATGTGCCATCTCAGAACATTTTGCTCTTACTCTTATTATGTCAGGAATTCTCCCTTTGTAGGCAAGTTGGTGGCTTGAGAGGAACACCTCCAGTATTTGTAGTTGTTCCTGCATATGTCTACCTTTTCTGTGCTTCACATGCACTTAGCAAGAAGCTGCTGGCTTTCAGAATTCTTCCCCATCTGGGAGACTTTGTCAGAATTTAACATTCTTTAAATTCGTATTACATCTTGCATAATAAAATAGGATTTCCCATATACTTAGCTTGACCCCTGACCTCCAGTGCATTTTTGATGGGCTGTGCATGACCTCCCCAGATACTGGAGTGCTGTTTTGTCCAGACTTGAAGCATTCTGTTAGTCCTCACTGGTCCTCCTGTTTTGAGGAGCTGCGAGTCACAAATGTTTCTTGGTTTTTCTAGGCTCTAATCTCTGTGACTCCTGATGAGGAGACATATGACGAAGAGGATGCTGCCTTCTGCTTGGAGATGCTTCTGAGAATTGTGCTAGAGAATAGGTATGACCTTGAAATACATTCAGATTCACTGTAAATGTCCCTGCTTCACTGCAGCTGCTGCCTGGGTCTAGGGAATGAGTTCCTTATGTGCTTGATTTGCCAACTGAAGCAGCATGTGGCTGTAATTTCAGGGCTTAGCAATTCTATCCTAGCATATGCAAACGTAGGTACTATTCACCCATGAATTACTGCTTGATATCCTGAGATATGGAGAACATAAACTGAACTCTGGAGGGAGAATTCTCCCACCTGATTGCTTTGAGAGTAATGAAGTAAATAAGAAACTTCACAGCTTTGTTGTTTCTCTGTGCTTGTTCTTATATCTCTCTGCTGGAGCTTTTCATTAAAGTGATGAAGTAGCAGGTTGTGAGGAGTTCTGGGGGAAGAAATAGCTGGATCCTGCTTGCCTCATCTCCTTTCACCCTACCCTTTCCCTCTTCCTTGTTGTGGCTAGGGACCGTGTGACGTGTGTCTGGCAAACCGTCCGAGACCACCTCTATCATCTCTGTGTCCATGCGATGGAGTTCTGCTTCTTGGTGGAGAGGGCAGTGGTGGGGCTGCTGAGGCTGGCAATTCGGCTCCTTCGTCGGGAAGAAATCAGTGCACAGGTAAGGGATTTTTTGAAGGTCAAATGCTGTTTTTTTTTGTGGCTACACCTGGCAAAACAGGAAACCAATCACTGTTGGATGGACACATATTTAGGCTGTCCATGCTGCAGGTAACAACAAACAGCACTTGCAAATAGCCCTAAATAAGTGAGGTGGACTTAGCTGGAGAAGGGAGTATAAACAATAGGGTCTGTTGTTCTTTGTCTCCTTCTGTGGCTAGGTTCTCCTCTCATTACGTATCCTGCTCATGATGAAGCCAAATGTGTTGTGCAGAGTTAGCCATGAGGTTGCCTACGGCCTCCATGAACTGCTGAAGACCAATGCTGCCAACATTCACTCTGGGGATGACTGGTACACGCTCTTCACCCTCCTGGAGTGTATTGGGTCTGGGGTGAAGCCGCCTGCAGCCCTGCAGGTTACAGCAAGGGCAGATAACGACACAGGTAAGACAGGCCAGCTTTTGCTAGGAAATCTGATGCCTGCCTGCCAGATAAGCAGCTGCTTCCTCAAGCTTTTCAATTAGCAAAGGGGACTGCAAGAAAACAAAGCTGATATTAAACTACATTAGGAAGATTAAAGACCAGCACCTGCTGTTCACTCCTACCCCATGGTCTCTCCCTGTCTATACTCTGCCATCTCTTCATACTCTGAGCAGCAGTCCAGGTGCTAGTCCCTGGGGGAGCAGTGGGAGGAAAACTGATAGTGGTTGTAGCAGCCCTAGAAGGTCTTTGCTCTGCCCCAAGGAACGTTTGCTGATGCTTGTGGTCTGGTGCCATGGCTGATACAGACTTAATCTCTCATCTGGGTGTGTAATGTAAACCCAGCTGTTGTTCCTGTTTTGTGGGACTGATTCCTTTCTGTCCCTTCTTTTAAGGATCTCGTAAACGGAATTGTTATTTAAATTTCTATTTCCAAATCTATTTGTGTTCATAGTGCCTGAGTCATGCCCGCAAGACCAACCCAATGTTTCCCTCTTCTCTCAACTGTGCTAGAAGACTGTCTTTTCAGCAAACTGTTCCCGTTCCACTTCAGCCAGCTGGCAGTGTATTTGAGTCTGACAGCTTCAGACTTTTAAAGCAAACATCAAAAAAAGGACTTTCCTAGAAGACTTTGTTTTCCTCACTGCTTCTTCTAGAACTTCCTTGCTAAGTCCTGATGCATTATGCTAAACAGCTTGGGAAAAACTGATCTTACAAAATCCCTGTGGCCTTTGCCTTCTGGGGCTAATACTAGGTTGTTTTCTCCTAGCTCTTTTTTATTGCTTCTGTCTTTGCTGCTTGAGCAAATTACTTGACTGTGACACCTTGCAAATCAAAGCATTTACCTCCTGAAAGTGTTTGGTACGTTGTGTTCACAGCAAGTCTTTCTCTGTGCTGGTAGGTTTCTAGATAATGTTGAACGATCAAGAACATATATTTTTTTCTTAAAATAACATTTATGTCAATGCCTTAAATTTGGCCCTTGCAAGGATTTCTGTGCTGTGGACACGTGAAATTTAAAGTTATCCTGAAGTTCAGAGCAGGTATATCTGACAGGTGGAACATGCTTAAGTGGATTGTAGTCTGTGAGAAATACTTGACCCATATGAGTGTGGAGCTGTCTGACTGACCTCAGAGGCCCCATGTGAGTCATGTCATTCTGTGTTGCACTTTTGGAGTTGCTTTGGCTGAACCTAGCACCTTCAGTAATTCTTAAAACGTGTGGCACATCTGAATCTCCTCCCAGGCCCAAACCATCAGACTCTGCCCTTTTAAATCCACGGTCAAGTTGACAAGCAACTTAGTGGAGGATGGGGAGTCCCCTTCCTCTGAAGGGGAAAGCCAGGTGTACCTGCAGGGAAGAAACATTGCCCAAGATTTGTGTTTCCTGTTGTCTCCTGTGCATGTTCCTGTCACAGTTGTTCTTTCCCAGGAGAAGAGCCCTGGCCCAGATTCTTCCAGGGCCCACGGGTGGTTGTAGGCTGATGGTGATCTGGATTGCTTCTCCCTTACCCACAGCTGCTCTTCCAAGTTCATTCTCTTAAAACCCGTACCTTTTGTCTTCAAGGTGCACAGTCGGACAGTGAGGTCTCCTCCTCCTATCATCCAAGTGACATGAGCCTGGATCGTGGCTACACTTCTGACTCAGAGGTGTACACAGACCATGGGAAGCCGGGGAAGATGCATCGCTCAGTGACAGATGTGGATATGATGAACAGTGGCTGGCTAGTGGTGAGTAACCAAGGGGCTTCTGGTGCCTCAAGAAGACTGATTTTGGCGTGGTTTTGAGAAGAGTGTGTGTAGAGAGAGAAGGAGTAAGACAGTAGAAAATACAGATAAGGGGAGTGGAGTGTGAAGGGAGGATGGGGAGGAGATGCAGCCACAGCAGAAAGCTAGCAGGCAAATGTGGATGAAAGGGAAAAGGGTGCTACAGAAATGACGTTACCTGTTCATTTCAGAAGAAAGGCCCTTTTGGCAAGTGTGTAAGGTACTGCTTATTACACTAACCTTTCCTACTACCCTCTTGCTGTGCCCTGCAGGTGGGGAAAGATGACATTGACACCTCCAAACCCAGTGCTGGACTCAACAGGCTGGGGCCGTCTCCTCTTGTCAACCAGTACAGCCTGACTGTGGGGCTGGATTTGGGCCCGCATGACACAAAGTCTCTCATGAAGTGCGTGGAGTCTCTGTCTTTCATCGTGCGAGATGCTGCCCATGTGACACCCGAGAACTTTGAGCTCTGTGTCAAAACCATCCGCATCTTTGTGGAGGCAAGCTTGAATGGGGGTAAGGTGGCCTTTGACTTGATTTGATTTGAGGTGGCCAGGCAATGTGAAGGGAAGTGTGAAGTACTTTGAGGGAGTGAGTCCTCAGCCCCCAGAATATGTTCTGCTATGAGAAAAGTTTCCTGGCTCCTGCTGACAGCAGGGAGCGTATTCTTATCCGTCACTGGGGTATAGGGGAGACCTGCGGCTAATGTGAAGGTAGCAGTATCAGCAGGAGTCGTGACTTCCTGTTGTTGAAGAATGCTGTTCCTGAAGGGCACTGGGAACCTCTTAAAGTGGGTAGCTGTCATTTCACAGGACAGAACCCTCCACTGGGGATATCAAAAGGTGGCTGCTGCATGCACTGAATAGCAGAACCTTTTGTGATGGAGTGTTTATATGGTATGTTGCCACCTTTCACTTTTTAGGCTACAAGTCCCAGGAGAAGAGGGGAAAGAGCCACAGGCATGATAGTAAATCCAGTCGGTTAAAAAAAAAGCCAAAGGAGAGCTCCACACGACGATCACGGGTCTTGAGCCAGCACCAGGCCCACACACACAGCGATGAGGACGAGGATGAGAGCATCCCTGCCAGCTACCACACTGTGTCTTTACAGGTTAGTCAGGACGTAAGTATAGCAAGGATTTCCTCCTCTCCTTTCCCATACTCAGGGCCTTGTTAAGGAGTCACTGGGATCCTTCAGGAGGGGAAGGGAGGCTGCATCCTGGGTTAGTGGACACTGAATAGCAAAAGGTAGGTCTGGTGGCAGTGTGTAGTTCTGCAGTGAGAGGGGAAGGCTGCAGTTTGGACAAGCAAAAGCAGAAGAGCAGTGGAAGGCCAGGAGGGTGGGTGCCTGGAACTGAGTCACCGTAGAAGGTACGATAAATGTGGATCGAGGGCATTTGGAGATGTGAGGTTTATGTGGGAGATAGTGTGGAGTCTGACAGGGAATGTGAGCTTGTGGAGAGAGGAGAGCCCACTAAAAGGAGATCCTCTTAGCATTGGTTCAGGGAAGAGTAGAGACCAGGTTGGATTGAAGAATTTAAGTACCGTGTGTTATTTAATGTGATGCTTGACTTGCAGCTCCTGGACCTCATGCACACCTTGCACACGCGAGCGGCTACCATCTACAGCTCCTGGGCAGAGGAGCAACGCCATCTAGAGACTGAAGGGAGGAAAATCGAAGCAGATTCCCGAACACTGTGGTCCAACTGCTGGTGTCCTTTGCTACAGGGTAAAGTCATCCCCTTGTGATGAGAGTGAGCAAATTGTGACTTCCAATATAAGGCAGCACTCAGGACATTTGAGGAGCCAGGAGTTAACTGCAGAAAGCAGGCAGAGGCTGTTTTTAGGGTCTGCTGTAATTGGATTAAGAACTTGGGTCAGATTCAGGAAAGTATCTTTAGCATGAGTTAGCTGCCAGCTTACTTCTAGACCTGACAGTAGATTCCAAGTCTGTGACCTGGAACAAGTATAATCCCTCCCCCTGCCCCAGAGTGTTTGGTCTTCATTAACCTTTTCACCTTAGGCTGGGGGAGTGGGAATGAGACACTTTCTCTGTGGGCTCTACACTGGATCCTTCTCTCGCAGGTATTGCCTGGCTGTGCTGTGATGCCCGACGTCAGGTACGGATGCAGGCACTCACTTACTTGCAGCGGGCCCTCCTGGTACATGACCTGCAGGCCTTGGATGCCCTGGAGTGGGAGTCCTGCTTCAACAAGGTAACCTCCTGGCTGGGTTGGGCATGCAGGCAGGACAGTGCTGTCATGAAGAGCAAAGCTCTGTAGGATTGGCAGAATGGTGTCCTACTTCATCACCATCTTGTTGAGCAGTCTGTTCACTGTAATAGACGAGTCTTTCCCTACTTTGCTCCTCTGAAAAGTTCCTCTTAGGCTTCTGATAGAGCCTCTTGGAAATCAGTCCACACACTTCATAGAATCACAGAATTATAGAATAGTTGGGGTTGGAAGGGATCCTAAAGATCATCTAATTGCACCCCTTCTGCCATGGACAGGGACACCTTCCACTAGATCGTGTTGCTCAAAGCCCTGTTCAACCTGACCGTGAACACCTCCAGGGATGGGGCATCCACAGCTTCTTTGGGCAACCTGTTCCAGTTCCTCACCATCTTCATAGTAAAGAATTTCTTCCTTATATCAAATCTCAATCTACCCTCTTTTAGTTTAAAGCCATTATTCGTCCTATCACTACAGTCCCTGATAAAGAGCCCCCCCCTCAGCTTTGCTGTAGGCCCCCTTTAGGCATTAGAAAGATGTTATAAGGTCTCCATGGAGCCGTCTCTTCTCCAGGCTGAAGTTTCCATCTCTCACTGCTTCTCCCACGCTCTTTGTCTATAAACCAGTCCGAAAAGTCAGCTCCTTCTTTGAGGTTGCTTGTGAAAATCTCATCAGTCGTTTTTCAACTAAAAAATATCAATGTCTGTCCAACAGGTGCTGTTTCCTCTGCTAACCAAGCTTCTCGAGAACATCAGCCCGGCTGATGTTGGTGGGATGGAAGAGACTAGGATGAGAGCCTCAACGCTGCTCTCCAAGGTGAGCTAGCTTCTACTGTCTGAAAGCTCAGGGGAGACCATGTGCATCAAGAGGACCAAATTGTTTGCTTCTCAGCATCTCTGACCTGGATGGGTGGTGTTTTGCTAGTCTGACAGTCTTTAGTGCTGAGTTTCTCCACCACCTTCTCCTGTTGGGACTTGCCTTCTTTCCAGAACAGTCTCCATGATTCTGGAAAAGCTGTCAGGAAGGAGTTTGTGACTTTATGAACAATGAAGTATTTCAGCTCAACATTAGTTGAAGGCAGTCTGTTCCAGTGGTGGAATGATGCATGTCAAAAGTGTAAGCCAGAAGGGCTGGAAGAGGTGGTGATTTAGACTTGAGTAGTGGTCTCAGGCATCACAGTCAAGACCTACTCCTCTGCTTATGCAGCTCAGAAAGGACGCCCCTGGTATCCATGGGCTTGGCCTGTGCATGCTCCTGGCCTACAACAAGGAGGGGGAGTTCTGGATTTGCACAATAAGCTTGTCAAGCCCTGAGCAGCAGCCCTGATACTGCTTGTTGACAGTAGTTGTGTTCTTTTCTAGGTGTTCCTACAGCATCTTTCCCCGTTGCTCTCACTGACCACTTTTGCTGCCCTGTGGCTGACAATCCTGGACTTCATGGACAAATACATGCATGCTGGCTCCAGCGACTTACTGGTAAGGTGCTGAAAGTGATGCTGCAGTGCTTTGAGCAACCATTCATGGTCTTTAACCTTTTAAGGCTTTTTTAGCCTTTTAACCCTTCCAAAACCATTTTGTTCCATGCTGTTTCCCTTTGGCCTGTTTCCAGTGTGGCCCATCAGCTGTTTTGGGCCTTTGTTCATTGCTGTATGTCCCACCTCTGTGTCCTGACGAGTGTCTCTGATTACAGCTGGAGGCCATCCCAGAATCTCTGAAGAATATGCTGCTTGTAATGGATACGGCTGGGATATTCCACAGTGCTGACTCACGGACAGGATACTCGGATCTCTGGGAGATCACCTGGGAGAGGATTGACTGCTTCTTACCGAGGCTTCGAGATGAGCTCTTCAAACAGACAGTCATCCAAGGTACAAGGGGATGAGAGACGTTAAAAGACAGGTCTTGGGCCCAGCGCTTGCACCTGGTTGAGCCTAGCTGCCATGGTGTCTGGATGGTGCTGAGATGATAGGGGCAGAGCTTGGCATGAGGAGGGCAAACGGAGGGTAGGCAAAAGGAAGGAGCAGACTGGTGTGTGGTCTCACTCTGTGTTTGTTTTCCTAGATCCTGTCCCCAGCATGCCAATGGAGCAACACCCTCAGAAGTCAATAGCGTCTGCCCTGCCCCCTTCTCCTGTGGGGGATGTGAGGTCAGCCACCCACACAGGACCTTTGGAGAAGCCCTGTGAAATGGGTGCCACTGGTGAGTCCATGCATTTGTTTTTCCTTGCTTTGGCGTGATCTAGAGTAGCCAGTTGTCTTGTGCTGCTGATCCTGCTTCTAAATGGATTGATTGCAGCCTTCTTGCTGTGGTTACTGGGGGCAGAGGCTGGGGCAGAATGCCTGTGA
This sequence comes from Cygnus olor, assembly GCF_009769625.2. Taxonomy (NCBI): domain Eukaryota; kingdom Metazoa; phylum Chordata; class Aves; order Anseriformes; family Anatidae; genus Cygnus; species Cygnus olor. The sequence goes on from NC_049175.1 coordinate 17,659,940, forward strand.
TTGGCACCTGCTTCTCAAGGGCCCCTTAATGAAGGCACGTGGATGGGGAAAGTCCGAAAAGGTCCTTGAGCTGACCCTTAGCCTGGCTTGGCTTGGCTTTGTCAAGGCCTGTGTAAGGCTATATTTTTGTCTCTTCCTTTTTCCAGAGTCTGAGAGAGCCACTGCACCTGCATCACCCACCATCAGCACCTCTGCCTCTCCTTCTTTCACAGCATCAGCTCCAACCAAGGCAAGCCCCGTTGCAGACGTACCTCCTACAACAGCACAGCCACCACTCATCCTGCAGCCCCTTGCCTCCCCCCTGCAGGTTGGGGTGCCACCTATGACTCTGCCAATCATTCTCAATCCAGCCCTAATAGAAGCCACCTCTCCTGTTCCTCTCTTAGCTACTCCACGGCCCACTGACCCCATGACAACCTCTGAAGTCAATTAGCTTGAGGGTGTGCAAGAACTGTCCGCTGAGGAAGCTCTGGGTAGAGGATGCTGGCCAAACATTCTCTGGTAGCGAGCATATTTGTTTTAGAAGATGATGCTAACCTGAGCAGAAGGGCAGCTGCTGCAGTCCCCGGAGCACATCACATTTGTTCCCTTCTTGTGGCAACTGCCCCAAAACCCCTGACTGCAGCCTTCTTGGTGTCCAGTTCCACTGACCAGTTCCTTCCTGCCTTCACAATCTCAGGGACCAGGCAACACCCCCACCCAGCAGCCTGGGACCAAGCTGCCACCACGTCATCTGGCGAAGAGTGAAAAATCCTTGTTGTAACACCAGAGAGGGGCAGCACTATGAGACCGCCTCTCAGATGGTTCAGTCCAGTCCCTGGACAATTCCCCAGCTGTTCCCTACCTTTCCTGCCCACGCTTCTGGTCGCACTGCTTTATTTGGGCTCTGGACATGCCTGGGCTCAGCAGGTTGAGAATTTTGCCTAGATGATTGCTTGCAGCGTAGTTCCCAGCTTGCGATGTAGGGCTTCTTGTCTGCTGTAGCCACATGCTTTCCTTCTGCAACGTGGATCACAGCAATCCCCTAACCAGGTAGGGAGCAGGGCAGCCTGGTAGGCACAGCACTGTCTTCCGCACCTCGTCCTGCAAACATAATCAGGCTTTCTGGATGGAGGGAGCAAATTCAGAGGGCCCTGCCTAGTTAAGCAGATGAGAGGGAAAGGCAGAGCCCTGCGAGCTGAGAGCAGAGCACTGTGGCCATTTCTCAAACAGCGTTTGGGGAACTACTCCCCTTGGGGTGCACAGCAGTGCTGTGTTTTCTACCACTTGCTGCATTGGCCTCTTAGTGTCCAGCCCCAGGGCTGTCCCCTCCTCTTCAGCTGGAGAAGGCGCTGGGATCTGTGGCACCTGCTGGTAGAGGAGCAGCTTTCTCTTGGAAGCTCCTGCCAAGATTGTACCTTTCTGCATCTTCTGGTTGTCGGGTGCCCGCCTCCTTCTCCACCTAGGGTGTTCCTGCAACTGAAGTCAACACACAGTCTCTGGTAGTCATTCCCGTGCTTCTGCCGTGCAGCAGGGGTGTCCTGCTCTTCCATTGCCTCGTGCCCAACGCAGAGCTGGCTGCCTGGCAAGCACTGCATCTCAGTTCTTCCTCCTCTAAATTGGTTGGCTAAATTCTCAGTAATACCAGCTTCAGAAATCCCACTGGTGACTGGGAGGGGTGTGGGCGCTGACTCCAACCCAGCGTGTGCTGTACTGAGAGGAACCTAAGGTTGGGGTGGCAGTACAGCCAGTGTACATATGGAGTAAATGGCTTACGAATCCAATGGACTTTTTACAGTGTAATAAATACATCCTGTAAATGAACGTTCCAGTGTTGCGCTCCTTTCCTGTTGTGGTTCTGTGGCCCAGAGCTCTGGGAAGAGTGGAGAGTTTAATTTTTACGGTGCTGTGCCCTTCTGCCCTGGCTCAATGCACCAACGCTTCCAGCAGCGAGCTCTGTCCATGGGACTTGCTCTGACCGCTGGGCGGCTCAGCCGGGAGGCTGCGGTGGAGGCTGGGGCTGCCCAGAGTGGGGCAGGAATGGTTCCACCAAGGTCAAGGCAGAGCTGTAACAACTAAGGCTGCTCTTGCTTTCGTGGCAGCACTTTGGTGTCAGCTGTAAGATCTCCGGTGTAATGGTGCGTGCTCATGCACAGCCAGGACTGAGGACAGAAACGAGGGCTGAAGAGCAGATGCTCTGCGGCATCTCGGCACGCAGCCAGAACACAGACCTCGGTGACAGTGTGGCTCACTTCAAGGAAAGAAGCCTTTTCCCTCTGATGAGGAAGAAATCCTTATTTCCACTGACAGGACTCTGACTTGGTGAGGGCATGAGATTCTGGAGCCTTCCAGGGCTATTCCTTGTCATGGATGTGGGCAGCCACAGGTACTTCCATCCTGATGTTTTCTGCTCTGTTGTGGTAAGATCCACACAGTGTCTTTAGAGCTGTGTGAGGCACTGATGCCTTCCCTATCGGAAGGATTCCAGAGGATTCCTATGGGCTTAATAAGGAGTTTAAAAACTTCTGAGTTTGTTTGAATTTCATGGTCAAAGGTCTAAATATTGCGTAATGGAAATGTGATGCGCATGCTAGGAAAGCCCCGTTAATAAATCCTGGTTATCTTTCCCTGTTTCTACCATTCCTTGAATACTTTTATTCCTGTAACCTTCTCTTCCTCGCCCTCCAGTACCAAAGCCATGGTGTCCCTGCTGCTCTTATACACTTTCCTTCATGCTTTTGAGCCCTTGCCCTGCCTGCCCATGGTGCTTCTACGTCCAGGCCACCTCTCTGTCCCGTATTTTCAAGGCTTGACTTCTATTTACAGCTCTGTTTTTCTAAGCTGCCTCCAAACCGCTTGCTGAAGCCTTTAGATGATTAACTCTTCATAAGCCATTGCTCAACTCTAAAGTGCTTTTATGTCAGCACTGCTGCCCTCTGATCCCTGGACAGTCTTTTGACTTCTTGGACTGCTGTCATTTACCGGCAAAGCCCAGTTTTTCCTGTTGCCTTAAGATAGTTGTTTTGAGGATGCTGCATTTTAAACTGTTTGCAAACCCAATTTGTACCTAGATTCCTGTATCTGAACTCAGACAATCGTGGTGCAAAGCAAAAGCTACCAGAGGAAACTGCAGGAAATGGGACTGGAATGTAAAGAATGTAGGATGGAAAGACAAAATTGCACTTTAGACGGTTTTCACTAAAGTGCAAATAGGAATGGGCTGAAAAATAGATAAATTTATTTCAGCATTGTTTGGATTTTGCAATAAAGAGGCTTCAAGTGTTTTGCAAAAAAAAAAACATAAATTGTTTTAGTGTGAGCTCAGAGGAGATCAAGGATCAGCAGACAGGTAGCACTTGCTGTGTGATAAATACAGTTTTATTGATCAAGTCTCTTGACTTTTCCTTGTAACTCGAATTACACAACAGCCGTGCTGCCAGTGGCTGTTGGTGAGCAGGGGTGGTCACAGCCCTAGCGTTCAAGCCTGTCCCAGCATCCACTTCTGCTAGACTTGGACTTCTTTCTCATTTTTACGGGTCTGACTCACTGTTGTTCCAGAGGATGCTGGACAGACATCACAGTAGTTTGGGTTTGCTTGCCTCTTGCTGTTCCAATGTACATCAAGAACTTCCGCAGCTGAAAGAGAGCAGGAATAAATGTCAGTAATCAGCATATGTCAATAGAAGGGCTTACTGTGGAGCTGGTGTTGTCCTCAGTATGAAGCCTTCTAACACGAGAAAGCCCTATTTAAAAGATAAGCTCTGGCTGAAAAATGTAAATTTGACGCTGAAACTTGTAAGTGCAGAATCTGAAGCAATGCTGCTTTTACTCAGATTCAGTATTAACAGGAAAAAAGGCCGTGTGCTAAAGCGTACTCAGCAGACCCAGTGATTTCAGAGAGGCGCCATCCAAAAGTGACCTGGCTTTTCCCTAACTGGAAACGCCACCTGTTGAGCTCCATCGGGAAACCTGCTCGTGTTAGAGCCTGAAGCATCCTGAAAACGCATCCCCCTCTGCTCCGCACCACCTGCGCATGCAAAGCAGCCTGCTTGGGTTTGCACTGCCCGTCCCATTGTCCAGGAACAATCCCAGCCCCACAAAGGCTGCTGGAGGCGGCAGCAGCTGCAGCACTGGCCCGGCGCCCGCCACACTGGGCAGCATTGTTCCTGCTGCTGCCGTGCGACCGCGGGGCCGCCGGGAGCGAGGGTCGGGCCCGCTGTCCTCCGGCCGGCAGCAAGGCAAAGGCAGGTGTGGGAGCACGGAACGAAGTTGTGGGGCACAGCGTCCTGCTGCGAGAGGTGGGGCAATGCCATGCTACAGAACAGGGAAAGACGCTTGGCCTTCGAGGAGCCAGCTTGGCTTCAGTTTTTTAGGAAGATCTCCAGGGACTACAAGTCCCAGTGTGCAATACTGTGCCCGGGGTTGTATAACCTGAGCTGGGGGCAGCAGGGGGCCAACGGCATGGCCTGTGAGTGTTGCCTTTCCTCTTCCCAGGGCCCAGGCAGGCGTGATGGTCCCTGCCGGCTGCAGGAGGAGTGCAGGCAGCCGCAGGGCCCGAGGGCCACCTGCAGCCTTTGGCTGTGCTGGAAGTGTTGGGACCTGCAGCCACATGCCCGTGGCCGCCCCTGGGCAGGAGGGTGTGTTAGCGCCGGGCTGCGGGCAGGAAAACGCGGCTGATGGTCCCTCGCCGCTGCCAGGGGAAGTCACACTTCCTCTTCTAACTTTTCCATTTAAGACAAATAGAAAGCTCCCGGGGCAGCGGGGCTGGTGGGTGGCAGCTGGACTGGATGCCCGGCTGGGCAGTGCCTGGCGAAGGAGAGGTCGCCCTGACGGGGTCAGGACCGTGTGTGCGGGCAGGTGCCGATTACACAGCCTGCTGGCAATGGGGCAAGATCCGTCCGTGCTGCGGCACAAACTGCACCACGGCCTCGGGACCCGTCCGAGCCGCCCTAACCCCGTTCCCTCAGGCACCGCAGCAGGGAGGGAAGGGAGTGGGGGGCTCCTCGCGGGCCGTGCCCGCTGCACCGGGCGGCCGGGGCTGGGCTCCTGCTACCCGGGGCGCTGCTTGAGGCACGGGGGGCGTCCGGCCGGGGGCCCCCAGCCGCTGCCCGTCCCGGTGCCCCGCAGGGCCGCCGCCACGTGGCGCCCGGGGCCGGGCCGGGCCGGGCCAGCCGCGCTCCCCGCCGGGCGGGGCGGGCCCTGCGCCGAGCGGGACCCCGCGCCTGCCCCGGGGCGGAGCCGTCCCGTCCCGTCCCTCCCGTCCCGTCCCGTCTCGGTCCCGTCCCGGCCCCGGCCCCGGCCTCGGCCCCGGCCCCGCGGCGGGCGCTGCCCATGGGGAGCGCGGCCCGGCGGCGGCCCGGCAGCAGGAGGCAGCGGGGAGGCTCCCCCGGCGGCCCCGCCGCCCGCCGCTAGCCCGGCGGGGCATGCCCGGCCCCGCCATGCCCGCCTGGGGGATCCTGCCCGTCACGCTGCCCGCCTTCACCATCACCGGCATGTGGATCGTGTGAGTAGCGCCGGGGGGGGCTCCGCGCCCGGGACCCCCTGCCCGGCCGGCCGGCCGGGTGCTGGGGGGCTCGGTGCATCGCTGTGCCCGAGGGCAGCCCGGGCAGCACGCGGGGCGGCCCCCAGAGCCCCCAGCTCCCGGTGCTAGGGGGAGGCAGGGCAGACCCTGCCGGTGGGCTGCTGGTGTGGGAGGTGGGTGCAGGTGGGAGACGCGTCCCAACGGGGACAGCCAGCTCTGCGCCTTACTTTTGGCTCCCGGTGAGCTCCTCTGCAGAGGTGATGCGATGTGGGCAGCCCGGGATGTGCCCCCCATCCCGCAGGGCACCGTGTAACCCCCGCTGTCATCTCCCCCAGGTACGCCATGGCGCTCTCCAACAACCACATCTGCCCCGTCCACAACTGGTAAGGTCCTGGGGGTGGGCAGGGTGGTGGGGCCCCCTGGTTAAGCACCCTGCTGACGGCAGGTCCTGCTCTGTTCCTCACCTGCTCTGACCCGCGGGTGGTTTGGGGGGAGCAAAGCCGTGTAGGGGCTAGCTGCCAGCAGGATTGGGCCCCGTGTTTGCAGAGCCTTGGGGATGGCGGAGCTGAGCAGAGGTACATCCAGCCCTCCCCCCACCCCCGGCACACTTGTGTGCGGTCACGGCCGCTCCGGTGAGCAGTCCGGCCCTGTGCACGGCACCCGGGGAGAAGGAGGCCATTGAGTAAACGCTAAGCATGGAAAAAGCCTGAAAATAAGTGGTCAGGGAATTACAGAGGGCCGTGTGTCTCCATGGAAAAGGCTGAGACTCGCTTGCTGGAGACTTGGACCCTGGGCCTTGGCAGTGCCAGCAGGGCTGTGCTGTGGCACCCATCTGCGCCCCAGGCTGGGAGGGAAGAGCTGTCCGCGCTCTCAGGAATTTCTTCTGCATGACTCTTGGCTTGTTGCGTCTCCTAAAAAATCTGCCCAGAAAATCCATGTTAGCTCAATTCTTGCTGGAGTGTTTGAAGGAGGGTAAAAAAAAAACAACCCGCTGCCATTTCCTGTCTGATGGATTATTCTGTCCTGGGAAGAATGTGTTTGTCGGCGTTGTCTCTGTGGCATAAACAGACGTTAATGATGAATAATGCTTCCAAACTTTGGGCTGATTGCTTTAAAAAAAATAGAAAAATCCCAAACCAAACAACACCACAAGAGCAGCCCTTGAGGAGGCCGTGGGGCTCCACGCCTTGCTCGGGTTTCGCGGTTGGAAAACAAAGCCACCAGTAAACGAGGAGACTGAAAAAACAGCAGAGACCAGCCCAGCCCTTTCCGAAAAGTCCTGCTTAACCGTGCGATTGCTGAGCCGCTTCAGCTGGAGGCGGCCGACGGCTCGGCTCCGACAGGCACCTTTGGCTCTGTGGCTGCAGGGTGGAGGCCCCCTGGGCTGTGCCAGCTAGGGGTGCCCGGGTGATGCTGCAGTAACAGGTGATGGGCTCTTGCGGGACACCCAAAAACCCTTCTGTGATCAGGTGCCAGCTCCTGGGAGAGCCCAGGCAGCTTCCCTGGGTGTCACGGCTCTGACCGTCCTGTCACCTTCCTCCCACCATGTCCTCGGCCTTGCCCCTGCTGTGCCCCACCATCAGGTGTTGGGGACAACAGTACCACTCCCTCGTGATGGTCCCGCAGGCTGATGCTGTGTGGTGGTGCCCCAGAGGCAGTCACTCTGCTGCCAGGGCCACCCAGGTGTCCCAGGCCACTTGGGAGGGCTTGGGGACACCGGCCAGCAGCTGCGCTGGGAGAAGCTGCAGCCAGACCGCGGGAGAGGGGATTTCCTCCCTTCCTTCCCGCTTGTGCTCCGGGCAGCCCTGCCTCCCCTGGGATGGCCATGGGCAGCGGAGCCCCCTTTCCAATACAGGGGGTGTCGCTGTGTGGCCAGGTATCCCCCAAAAGAGGAGCCATCCCTCCCCATGCCAGCAGCCTGCTCTAGGGCTTTGCCCACAGCCTGGTAGTGGCATGGAGGGGACAAGAGGCATGTACCCCTGAGGGGGCAGCTCGGTCAAAAAGCTGCTGAAGAGGCCCCGGGGCCAGCCGGGGTGGGCACTGTGGGGTGCCCGTGCCCCTGGGATCCGTTTCCCGCCCGGGCGCCACGTTCCCTGCAAGCCCGGAGCTGCCGGTGGCTGCGCGCCCAGCTCCACCCGTGCTGCCAGCCCAGGGCTGTGTGTGCCAGGGCTGGGAGCTGCGTGTTCCTGCTCCTGCCCCGGGGCTCCCTGTGGGCATCCAGGGCGTGATGCCCCCCCGGGGATGGTGCTCCCTGGCTGCAGGCCCCCCCAGCCTGTCCCTTTGCTCCCTGCAGGAATTACAACCAGTCGTGCGGCGTGGATGGCCCCGACTCCTGCTGCACGCTGGATCACATCCCCCTTGTGAGGTGAGGAGCTGGTGGGTGGGCTGGGGGCCGGGCCAAACCCATCCCCTCTCCTCTCTGGGGGCACAGAGCAGCAGAGGGAAGCCCCTGGGAGGGATGGGGACGAGCAGCGGGTGCTCGGGGCCGCCCAGGAGCGGGCCCTGGGGAGTGTCCTGCAACCTTGTGCCCCCTGCTGAGGGCTGCCCGTGCCGTGCCTTGTCCCCACAGCAAGTGTGGCACCCTGCCTCCTGAGAGCTGCTTCTTCAGCCTCATCTGCAGCTTGGGCTCCTTCATGGGTAAGTGCGCGGTGCTGAGGGAGTGGGACGCTCGGCCTAGTGCCGGGCTGGGAGCGGGGTGCTGCGTAGAGCTGGCCCTGGGGTGCTGGCCGGCAAAATGGTGGGCCTGGGATGGGCCCGGGGTTGGGGGGTCTCCAGCCAGCCATGTGTGATGGGCGCCGTGTCTCTGTCCCGTAGTCATCCTGGTGGGGCTGCTGAGGTACGCCCACGTCCTGGAGCGTGTCGGGCCGTCGCTCCTCAACACCCTGGGGCTGGCCACCGGCTGGCTCTGTGCCGCCGGCCTCACCATGGTCGGCAACTTCCAGGTAAGGCTTCTCCCTGGGGGCTGGGGCTGGTGCGGAGCGACATGGGGCTGATGTGGAGGTTGGAGGAGTGCGGGTGGTGGCAGGATTTGGGGTTGTTTTGTTGTTTCATGCACACCTCCACCCCCCAGGCACCGCACTTCCCCAGCACGTTTTATTTGCACGCTCATCATTTCGGGCCCGGATTATGCAGCCGGTTTGGGTTTAGCACTTATCTCAGAAAGCAAACATTTCAGCACCTGCCTGCTGCTTTCCGCAGTGCAGGGCAGGGCCAGGGCGGCGCTGGCTGTCCCCTTCGTGGCCCCTCGGAGCCGCGAGCTGACGGCCTGTGCCCGCAGGTGGATCACGCCAAGGTGCTGCACTACATCGGAGCAGGGGTGGCCTTCCCCACCAGCATGCTGTTCGTCTTCCTGCAGTCCGTCCTCACCTACCGCATGGCCAAAACCCGCGGGCATTACTGGACCGGCCACCTGCGTAGCATCCTCACCGCCGTGGCCTTCATCACCCTCGTCTTCAGTATCCTTTTCCTGGCCCTGCCGTCTGTGGGGAGGTCGCTGGGATGGGCAGGTGACGGCGGCCCCAGCCTGGCTGCCATCACCCTTGGGGTGTTGGGGTGGGCTGCGGGAGCATGATGGCCCTTCATAGCCTCAGCCCAAACCTGGCAGAGCAGAAGGGCCACCTTATATTGTTTAATGGGTATTTTGAGCCCTCGGCAATGCAAAACCTGTCTGAGTTACCTATAGCCTATGACATATAACCTATAGTCCTCCTTGGGGTGGTTGGGGGCTGGCCGTGCTTTCCTTGACCGGGATGTCCTCAGGCGGTGTGTTCTTCATCCAGGAGAGCTTCGTGCTGCAGCACGTGGCCGCACTGTGCGAGTGGATGTTTATCATCGACGTCCTGGTCTTCTACGGCACCTTCACCTTCGAGTTCGGGGCCATCTCCACGGACACCTTCCTGGTGCTGCTGAAAGCCAGCCGGGCCCCCAAAAGTTACAAAGGCGAGAGCAGCCTGCCCGGCACGGCCTGCATCCACGGCGCGGAGGGTCTGGCCATGGTGTGACCCCGATGGGAGGCAGGCTGATGGTGGGGACCAGCAAGTGGGGCTCTGCCAGCGGCTCCCCGCCTCGAATGTCTCCCAGACCCCGCGTGCTTTGGGGTGCACGTGTGTGTGCGTGCACACGTGGTGCTTGGTACGTGCCCCCCGACCGGGAGCTGCAGCCGGGCTCCTCCAGCAGCTGAGGCCCTGCAGCCCCCAGGGAACAGGAGCTGCCCCCCAAGGGCTGCTAGGGGACGGGGGTCAGGGTTGTCCCCTCTGTGTCCTTGGCTGTCGGAGACAATCATGCGGGGGGAGCACCCCACTGGTGTGAGCCCGTCCTGGAGGCTGGTGGGAGCGGGGAGGGCGATGAATGAGTGTGTGCGTGTGTACATAGAGCTACGTATATATATAGACAGATGTATATACACATATATATATAGTTTTTCCCTTGTCCCTCGCGAGGGGCATTGCTGCTGCTGTGCGCGTGGGCCAGGTTGTGCGCCCCGAGTTGCCCACCTGTACGAACCTGGCCGACGCCTCCCCCGGTGCGTGTAGTTGGAAGAGGAGCGTTCTGACTTTTATATATAATATATGTTAAAAAATCACAAAAGCAGCAACCACGCCACGAGCAGGGCGCGGGGACTTCGCAGCCACAGAAGGGCCGCTGCGGGGCCGCCCCCGGCCGCCCCCTCCCCGCGGCGCGGCCCGGCCCGGCCCGGCCCCGCCGCCCCCCGGTGCCCCCGGTGTGCGGGGCCGGGCGGGGCGGGGCGGCGGCCGGGAAGCCCCGGGAGGCGGGGCAGGGCCGGGACTTTCCCGGGGCAGCGGCGGGAGCGCGGCGCCGAGCGGGGCTGGGGCCGGAGGTGAGCGGCGGGGGGCGTCGGGGGTAGGGGTAGGGAAGGGGTAGGGGAGGGGGGAGGCGGGCCGGGAGGCCCCCCGGGGAGCGGGCAGGGTTAGGGTTGGGTTAGGGTTAGGGGGAGAAGGGAGAGGTTGGCGGTGCCGGGGAGGGTGAACGAGATGCTGGGGAGCTGCAGGCTGGGGAGAGGACAGCCAGGGCTGGTTTTCCTCTTTCCGTGCCCCTGTGGCCCCAATCCCTGCCTGCGGTGCCAGGAGGGTGCTGGTGCGTGGGGCTGCCCCACGCCTCTGCCCCACAGCCGGAGCACCAGCGGTGCCATGGGCAGTGTGGGAGCACAGGGACAGGGGCAGCACAGGCCCCGCCGGCACCCAGAGGGGGTTTTGGAGGATGTGCAGGCACACGAGTGGAGCAGATGGTTCATAACACAACAAAGCAGCTGATTTATGGGCCCCTAGAGGAGAAGCACAGAAGATCAGTGGGTGGCTGGGGTTTGCCAGAACGAACTTGATAGCCGTGATGGGAGGAAAGGCATTTCGTGCACAGAGATATGAGTGGTTTGGTGTGCCAGGGCGGGCTGCTGGAAGGCTGGGATGGCTGCAGGGAGAGGGGGTTTGTCCCCGCTACTTGTATGGGTCAGGGGATGGATTTGCAGGACAGGTCTCTGAACCAGGTCCCTGCAAGAAAGACCCTGCAGCCTTGTCAGCCACACAGTTGCTGACAAGTAGCTGCGATGGAGCAGGGCCCAGGAATTGAGCAGAAACCAGGCTTGGGAATTTAAGGCTGTAATTTGCAGGCATTAGCAGACTCCTGGAGAAAGAAAATGCGCAGGGAATAGCTTTAAAGAGGAGCAGCCAGGTGGGTGGCTGGGGCTGTTTGTACACAGGGGTAGGTCAGAGTTGTGCCACGTTCCTGCTGCCTCCCATGTTTCTGGAGGGCCCTTTCCTGTGGCTGCTAAACAGTCCTGGTGCAGCCGGATGGACAGACGTTTCCCTGGTGCCTGCAGGGCACCAGCTCTGCAAGTCAGCTGGCTGTCATGGGAGAAAAGAAAACAGCACCAGCATTGCTGGGTCACGTTCGGGGAGCTGCAGGCATGAAGCAGGGCTGTAACCCGCTGCGCTTGCCAGCGGCTGGCCCTTTGTGGAGGCAGCCTGGCACTGGGAGCCGGCTCGGCAGCGGGCTGCACCATCCGTCCGGCAAGGGGCCGGTGCTGCTTGGGGCAGCGATGCCTGCAAAATCTGTCCTGAGTCGTAGGAACGTGGAGACATGGGGGAATCAGCCCAGCAAGGGGAGCCTGCAGCGTGTGGGTGACGGTGGATGCGATCCTGGGGTCCAGAGGTGCACCGGGGGGGCAGGACGGGGAGGTGGGTTATCTTGCGGGAGTATCTTGGGGGATACAAACGCAGTGTGCTGTGCCCCCAGGTGTAAAGCAGCCTCTCCCTGCTGGTCCTGGGGGCCTGAAGGCACCCTGCCAGGCACAGGAGGCAGCGCTTATCTCAGAGCAGCGCTGCGTTGCCGTGGGCTCTTCCAGGAACAAGGAAACTGGCGGTGACCCTCCAACTCTGCTCAGCAAGCAAGGTGTGCTTCCTCCGACACGCCAGCGTGCAGGCACAGGGACAGACAGCTCCCGAGCGAGACCCAGCCATGCAGGCTGGGGACAGGGCAGGCATCGCCCCGTGACGTTCCTGAGTCATGCAGTTTGCTGCAACAAGTGGAAGTGTGCAGGGCAGAGATGAGCGAGCTGCAAAAACCCCTCGAGGGATGGGGCTGAAGGCGCAGGAGAAAGGGGAGCTGCTGTGTGCAGGGGGCACGGTGTGTTCTTCTCGAGGGTTTGCCTTGGAGCTCCCCCAAACGGGCTCAGTGCTAGGGTTAGAGGGGGTCCTCCTGGCTCACCGGTGAAGGACATTTGTCCCCTCTTTCACTTCTTTGTGACATCTGCATCAACAGATTTGGCAGTGGGCTGAGGGTGCCCAGGTGGGATCCAGGCAGCAGGCAGCGCGTGATGCTTCCCGCTGGCCTGCACCGGGTCACATCTGTGCTCCCAGGCCTTGGGAACGGCCCGAGGAAGGTCCCCCCTTGCTTTGCACTGAGGTCCTGGCCCCCCTTGGTCCCCGCACCCCGGGCTGAGCCGCTGCCTCGGCCGCATCCCGTGGGCAGGAGCTGCTGGAGCTCAGCTGTGCTCGTGCAGCCGTGGGGAAAATCTCAGGCCCAGAGCCTCAGGGCAGCCCCTTTGGAGGGCTTGAGCGGCTGGAAAATCTCCTTGAAAAAGCTCTTTTCGGCTTCTGAAGAATATGAGTCACTCACGAGCTGAACAATCCCCTTCCTTCCCCTCTTCTCCCACACACCCAAAATCCCCTGAGCGGGACCTGCGGCAACCACTGCTTCAGAAATTCATGGTACGAGGGCACAGCGGAGTCAGATACGTTTTTTTTTTTTTTTTTTTTTTTTTTTTTTAATTTTCCACTGCTTAGTGAGGAAAAGGAATGCGGAGAAAGAGAGCGTGCCCTGCTCCGCTCTGATCCTGCCCCTTTGCTAGAAGCCTCCGGTGCTTTCCCGCTGCCGGGCAGACCCTGACCCCGGCGGGACCCGTGTCTGCGGCTGCTGGCAGTCCCCGCGGCGATGCTGGGGCTGGACGGGCTGCTGAGGCCTGCCTCTTCCTCCGCGGTGAGTGGGAGGCTCGAGGGCTGCGGGCGCTGCTTTGTGGGGAGATGCTCCCTCGGGGGGCTGCGGGGCGGCCGCTCCGGCTCCCCAGCGGGAAGGTGGGAACGGGGACGAGGCCGGCGAACGCCCTGCAGCCTCGACGGGAGGGATGCGGGGGCCGCCGTGTGAGTGGGGACGGGGCGTGGGGCGATGGCAGAGCTCACCCTCCTGCCTGCCCGTATCCTCCGGGCCGGGGGGGACCCCTCGGGGCAGCGCTTTGGGGACAGCTCCCGCTTGGGGCCGGGGACTCGCGGGGCGCCCCGTCGAGGCGGGACGGGACGGGGCCGGTCCCGGGCCCCTGGGGGCGTTACGGGACGGGGCCGGGTCACGGCCGCCCCGCCGGGATTTCCAGCCCGGCCTCGGGGCAGGGCCCCAGCCCCCGGCTGCCTCCGGAGGGCTCGGAGCGGACCCGGCCTCCAGGGACGGCCCCGCGCCCCGGCCGCCCCTCAGGGGCCGGGAGCCGCGGGTCGATCCGGGCCGTGCCGATCCGGGCCGTGCCGATCCGAGCCGGTCCCGCTGGGCGGGGCGGTGACGCGCGGGGCCGTCATTTCCCGGCTCGGCGGGGTTTCTGGGGACTTTCCGGAGCGGCGGGGCCTTCCTGCCGCCCGGCCCCGCTCACCGCCCGCTCTGCCCGCAGGCCGGCGGCCGGCCCCGCGCCGACATGGACGAGCACTTCCAGCCCGTGAGTGAGCGCTGCTGGGGGGGGTGGGGGGGTGGCGCGGGGTGCTGTCCCTCTGTCTGTCTGTCCGTCCCTCTGTCTGTCTGTCTGTCTGTCCTGGGGTCAGAGCGGGACACGGGGGGCGCTGGGGACAGGGCTTTCGGCACCCACACGCCCCGCTCGGTGGGGAGGGTATCGGGGTCTGTGCCCGCCCGGGGGCTGCAGCCCCGTCGTCTCACGCTCCCCTTCCCTCCCGTCGCCCAGTGCCTGGATGGGATCGACTACGACGACTTCAATTTCGGCACCCACATGATGGAGCAGAAGGAGCCCCTGATGCAGACGGGTAAGGGACGTGTCCCCCCGGGGTCCCCGGCCGCGGCAGCGGGGTTTCCCGGCGGGCTGACTCACGCCGGGTGGTTCCCAGCAGCGCCGCGGGCCGTGCACCCCATGTCCCCGACGTGGGCTGGGTGGGAATCCCTGCCCCGTGCCACCGGGATGGGGCTGGTCAGCCCGGCCGTGCTGCCCCATCTGCCATGGAGCTGAGCTGGGGCTGTGCTGGGGGTCCCCGAGTGCCAGAGCATCCTGATGGCTAATCCCAGTCAGGGGTTGGGGCTCTGAGGACCCCCATGGGACAGACAGGGGTCACCTTGCTGTCAGCACCGTCCCCATACCTCCAGCATCAGCACTAGGAGCACACACTGGTTGCCCTGTGCTTCTCACCGGTGCCTCTCCTCTCTGTCCTCCAGTAGAAGGCCCCTACCTCGTCATCATCGAGCAGCCGAAGCAGGTAAGGACGTCACCCAGGCAGGGGCAGGCAGAGCGCCAGGGGCACGCTCCGGTGCCGTCGGTCTGACCCCTTCCGTGCTTCCACAGCGGGGTTTCCGATTTCGGTATGGCTGTGAGGGCCCTTCACACGGGGGGCTGCCGGGAGCATCCAGCGAGAAGGGGCGCAAGACGTACCCCACCGTCAAGGTGAGCATGGTGCTGGGGGGGGGAACGGGCTTTGGGGATGCGTGTAGGGACTGGGAGGGGTGCCTGGAAGGGAGGACATTAATGGATATTGAGAAGCCCTGGCACTGACTATTGTACCTTGCTTCATCTCCCTTCTCCCTGCAGATCTGCAACTACATAGGGATGGCCCGGATCGAGGTGGACCTGGTGACACACAGCGACCCTCCCCGCGTCCACGCCCACAGCCTGGTGGGCAAGCAGTGCAACGAGGCCGGCAACTGCGTGGCCATCGTGGGACCCAAGGACATGACCGCGCAGTACGTGCGAAGGGGACCTGGCGGGCTGGGGCAGCCTCCTGCCCACACAGGGTGCCTGGAGGCCCTGCAGCTTTACACATTTGGGGGCTGGGGAGAAGAGGGGGGGCTGATGCCCCCAGGAGCTGGTTTTGCTCAACGGGGCCAGGAGTGCGTTTGGACAAGGTCATCAGCACAGCTCTGTCCCCGAGTGTTTGGCCAGCTCTGGGTCCAGCACATGCAGCTGTGTACATGCCTGTTTTGGGCTTCTGTCCTCGGGGTTGCAGCTCCTGCTGCAGCCAGGGCAGGCTCTCCTCCAGCTCTGCAGATAACTTTGTCAGGCAGCCGGGCTCTGCATCTTGCTCCATAGACCTGTCGGGGGGCTCCTGCCCAGCCGGTGGCCGAGGCTGAAGCAGGCAGGCTCCTGCCTGGCTCTGCTGCCGTGTGTCTCAACACTGCTGTAGCCTGAGCAGCCCAATCTGGGGAAGAAAGGGTGTTTTCCTTAGATCTTCTGCTGGAGTGGGACAGGAGGGGCAGGAGCTGTGTGCGCTCTGTTGCTGCACACACAGTCTCTTGTAGGTCCCGTAAATCCAACCCCTGCTGCTGGCTCAGCCTGGTCCCATTTGCATTCCTCTGCCCTCCAGCCCTCCCGGTTCCCCGCTTTGGGCTGGTCACCTGCAGAGCCCTCCATTCTGGGCTCCTCTCCTCCCTGCTGTGACAGCTCCTCTTTGCCCTGCACACGTTGACCTGCTGCTGCCCTGCTGCCTTGTGCTTGGCTCTGCTGGCCCGTGTGCCCCAGGGCTGGCTCTGCAATGACAGCGGGCTCTTCTCCGCCAGGTTCAGCAACCTGGGTGTGCTGCACGTCACCAAGAAGAACATGATGGAGATCATGAAGGAAAAGCTGAAGCAGCAGAAGATTCGCAACACGAATACCCTGCTGACAGGTGAGAGCAGCCTGGGGCTGCGTGGGGCTGTGGGGAGCAGGGTCCTGCTGTGAGGTGGCAGCTGCAGGGCTGGGCTGGGCACGGGGCCGGTGTGTCTGACAGCATCTCCCTCCGGCCCGGCAGAAGCCGAGCTGCGAGAGATCGAGCTGGAGGCGAAGGAGCTGAAGAAGGTGATGGACCTCAGCATCGTGCGGTTGCGCTTCACCGCCTACCTTCGTGACAGCAGCGGGAACTTCACGCTGGCCCTGCAGCCCGTCATCTCGGACCCCATCCACGACAGCAGTGAGTGCAGGGCCAGCTCCTGCTGGCAGGGGCAGGCTGGGCATGGAAGGGGTGGGCTGTTTGGGTGCCGTGTTGGACTGGTGGATGCAGCTCTGCCATCTGTCCCTGGGTGGTTTGGTGCTGCTCATCCTGGCAGAGTGATAAGGGGTGAACGGCTCCGTTTTGGCCAGCCTGGCCCCTGGGCTCCCCCGTGCAGTGGGCAGGGGACAGGGCAGGACGGGTGAGGAGGTTCTGGCTCCTCTGCCACCGTGGGGCCTGCCAACGCCTCTTTGCTCTGCAGAGTCCCCTGGAGCTTCCAACCTGAAGATCTCGCGGATGGATAAGACGGCAGGCTCGGTGCGGGGCGGGGATGAGGTCTACTTGCTGTGTGACAAGGTCCAGAAAGGTAAAAGGCGTTCCCTCCAGCTGCGACCCTCTGCAGGGGCTGAGGCCAAGCAGGGGCTGAGGCCTCTGCAGGGCCTGGTCCAAGCCCCAGGGCCCCGAGGTGGCCAGGTTCCATGGCCATGTACCTGGAGCACGGCCAGGCAGTGAGACAGGCGGTGCCCCTTTTCCCCCCCCAGATGACATCGAGGTGCGCTTCTACGAGGATGATGAGAACGGCTGGCAGGCCTTCGGGGACTTCTCCCCCACGGACGTGCACAAGCAGGTACGGGGAGATGGGGGGGGCTCCTGTTGTGCCCCGGGTGGGTGGGTGCCCCATGAGGTGAAGTAGCCTCGTCACTGGCTCCAGGCAGGAGTGGTGCCAACATCCGTCTTTGCTGCCCGCAGTACGCCATCGTCTTCCGCACGCCCCCCTACCACAAACCCAAGATCGACCGTCCCGTCACCGTCTTCCTGCAGCTGAAGCGGAAGCGAGGGGGGGACGTGAGCGACTCGAAGCAGTTCACCTACTACCCCGTGGTGGAAGGTGAGCGCTGAGGGATGGGTGCTCTCAGCACCGGGCTGGGGGTTCTCCCCCACCCCTGAACCTCCCCGTTCTCTCCCTGCAGATAAGGAGGAGGTGGAGAGGAAGCGCAAGAAAGTCCTGCCCCAGTTTCCCCAGCACTTTGGTGGGGGCTCGCACATGGGGGGAGCCGGCGGCGGTGCCGGGGGCTTCGGATCGGGAGGAGGTGAGTCAGGAATCCCTGCTCCCTGCTCTGCCAGCCTAACCCTAACCTTAACCCTAACCCGCCCCCTTGCCCCGCAGGTGGGAACCTCAGCTTCCCCTACTCGCCTGGGCTGGCGTACAACAGCATCTACTCGACCGGCCCGCACCCTGTGGGGGGGTACCAGGGCGGCGTGCAGATGAAGGCCCCCAGCGTGGACGGGGATGAGGGCGACAGGCAGGTGCCTACGGACAGCATATACTGCAAGGAGCTGCAGAAGCACGGTAGGAGGAGAGAGGGGGCCTGGAGACCTGCCTTGGGGTGGAGGATGTGCCCAGAGAGGCAGCTGGTGGGGGCGCTGGTTTTGGTGCTGATGTCCCGCTACATCCTGCAGCCCAGATCTGTCACCTGTGGATGCTGGCCCTGGCGCGCCGCAACGCTCACGCCCTGCTCGACTACTCGGTCACCGCAGACCCCCGCATGCTGCTGGCTGTCCAGAGGCACCTGGCCGCCTCGCAGGACGAGAACGGGGACACGTGAGTGTGCGGGGCAAGGGGCACACAGGGTGGGACAGCACAAACTTTGCTGGCACTCAGAGACCAGCCTCAGGGGGTGGCATTATAGGGCCAGGGAGCAGCAGCTGGTGGGGAGGCCCTGGGGACAGGGAGCTGGGACAAAGGCTGTCCTCTCTCCCCGTAGGCCTTTGCACCTTGCTATTATCCATGAGCAGACAGCTGTGATCAAGCAGCTGATCGACGTGGTCATTAGCATCCCCAGCCCTCAGATCATCAACATCACCAACAACCTGCAGCAGGTACGGGGCTCCCAGGACGGCTGTTTTTCATGGGGAAGGGCTGAGGGGAGGGTCTCCCCTATCTGGGGCTTGCACCTGCATCCAGGTGCTGGGGGCTGCTGCTGCCCCCTGCTCAGGCTGTGTGTGAGGGGTGCTGGGGGCCGTGCCGGGATGGGACCAGCGCTGGTGACGGGTGCCTCTGTCCCGCAGACGCCGCTGCACTTGGCGGTCATCACCAAGCAGCCCCAGGTGGTGCAGCTCCTGCTGCAAGCCCGTGCAGACCCCACCTTGCTGGACCGCTACGGCAATTCCCTGCTGCACCTGGCGCTCCACACAGGCGATGAAGAGATGGTGAGGACGCTGCTGACCCACCTGGGTGCGGCTGCCCCGTACCTGCTGCGCCTGCCCAACTTCTACGGTGAGCGGGGCTGGGAGACAAAGGGCCCGGGTGGGGAAGGGGCCCGGCGTGGCTGGAGGGGTGCTGAGCCTCTCCCCCTGCCCCAGGCCTCCTGCCCGTGCACCTGGCTGTGAAGGCGAAGAGCCCGGCCTGCCTGGACCTGCTGGTCAGGAAGGGGGCGGACGTGAACGCCACGGAGATGCAGGGCGGGAGGACCCCGCTGCACCTGGCCGTGGAGATGGAGAACCTCAACATGGCCACCCACCTGGTGAAGAAGGTAGGGGGCTGGCTCCTCGCTGCGGGGCCGGGGTGGGCGCAGGGAGAGGGAGGCGGGGCCCCGCAGGAGGGGCAGCACCAGGGGCCCATCGTCATGGCCTCGCGCCTTTCTCCATAGCTGGGAGCAGATGTCAACAGCCGGACCTTCGCTGGGAACACCCCCCTGCACCTGGCCGCCGGCCTGGGCTCCCCCACGCTCACCAAGCTGCTCCTCAAAGCAGGTAACGTGCCGCCCCCTCCCCTCCTTCCCCTGGGCAGTGGGAGCAGGCCCTGCCCTGCGAGGGCTCAGCCACCCCTTGCCCACAGGGGCAGATGTGCAGAACGAGAACGACGAGCCCATCAGCCCCTCCTCATCGGAGGCAAGCAGTGACACGGACGCCGACCCCGAGGAGCAGGAGGTGAGCATGGAGCTGGGGGAGCCGTCCCCAGCCACGCTGTGTGGCCCCAGCCCCCATCCCGACCCTGAGGAGGAACAGGAGGAGACAGGGCCCCGACCGCGCCGCTGCCACACGCCGTTGGACCTGACCCGTAGCCAGAAGGTGTGCGGGGGGCACAGTGTGGGATGGGAGCGTTTCCGTGGGGTACACAGCATGGGGTGGGGGCCGTAGCACTGGGAGCCTCTCTGGAGAGGATGCCCTGGGGCAGAGCTGTGCCAGGAGCACAGCCAGGGTGCCGGCACCAGCCAGGCCCAGCGTTGTGCCCCTCCACATCCCAGGGAGCTGGGATGTGTTGGTCAGTGCTTGGGGTGATGCTCATGTCCGTGTGTCTGTCCCGCAGGTGCGGGACATCCTCCTGCAAGCCTCCCAGCCAGGTGCCAAGGCGGAGCTGACCGCTGCCCCCCGTGCAGGTGAGCAGCCCTCTGCCCGGGCAGGGCAGGACCAAGGCCCTCCCGGCCGCGGGGACGGGCAGCGCGTGACAGAGCTGCGTGTCCCCCACAGGGAATGTCCTGTCCCTGGACAACGACGCGCTGCAGGGCTTGGAGCAGCTGCTGAACCAGGACAGCAGCGGGTCTGACTGGATGGAGCTGGCCAAGCGGCTGGGGCTCTGCAGCCTGGTGGAGACCTACAAGGACACCCCCTCGCCCAGCGTCAGCCTGCTGCGCAGCTACGAGGTCAGTGCATGGCCGGGGCGCCCTGTCCTCCTCCTGTCCCCACCGTGTCCCTCCCTGCTCACTGTTCTCTCCCCGCAGCTGGCTGGGGGCAGCCTGGGAGGGCTGCTGGAGGCGCTGGACTCCATGGGGCTGCGCAAGGCCGTCAGGATGCTGCGCAAAACCGAGGCGCAGGAGAAGCTGCAGAGCACAGGTATGGGGAGTGCAGGAACGGGGTGTGGGCCCTGCTGCCCCCCAGCCTCTCCCCCCTGACCGCCCCGGGCTTGCCTTGCAGAGATCAAGGAGGACAGCGCCTACGGGAGCGAGTCGGTGGAAGAGGAGCAGGTGCCTGCCCTGGCCCTGAAGCCAGGGCCGGTGCCAGCAGGCGAGCTGCCCCACAGCCAGCAGCAGCAGGTGCACTGAGGGGCCGGGGGGGCCGTGCTGCCCCCCGCCCTGCCCATCCCATCCCACACAAGTGCCTTCTGGACTGGGAGCCTACGCCGCAGCCCCGGCTGCCTGGACGCTCGGGGGCGGGATGCAGCCTGCCCCGGCCCCTCTCTGCTCTTATTTAACGGTCCCTCCCTCGCCTGGTGAATAAAGGGACACGGTTTCCATTAGCCTCAGCCAGCTGTGTCTCTGCCGCAAGGCGGCGAGGCAGGGCGCTCACCCCCAGCACCGAGCCCTGCCTGTGGCCCTGGGGAGGGCAGCCTGGCTGCGGGCCCCTCAGCAGCCCCATGTGCCTCAGCTATCCCCAGTGTCACCTCTGGGCTAGCCTGGGGGAAAAACCACAGCACACGCAAGAACTGAAGAGCAAGTTTTACTTCAGTAACCGACAGAAGAAGCTGTACAAAGGTTTTTCTCCCCCTCCCCGAGCCGCCTGGGGCGGGGGTGGATTTTTCTTCTTTTTTTTCCTTTCTTTTTTTTTTTTTTTTTTGCAATAGACTCAAAAGAGCAGAATAAAAAGTTTGACACATTCGCGAAGTCAGTGCTGAAAACAGCCAGGTCCCGTGCGGCCAGGAACAGCGTGTGTTTGCAGCCACGCGTGAGCACCACCACCCGCTGCTGACCAGCACCCTCCAGCCTCGCTCACCCTGCAGGCAAGCCTGGCGCCCGCCTGGGGAAGGACAGACCCTGCGGCTGGAGGATGGGCTCCAGCCACTGCTCCTCCTCCTCTAGCTCAGGACCTCACAGCTCCACCCACACACGTCGGACCAGCACTCAGTTCTGCATCCTCAAAGGCCCCCCCCCCCCCCCCCCCCGATGCTTTGGAGCAGTGGCACCGGAAGGAAAGCGCCCCCCCCACCCCCCCGTTGCCACCATCATGTGCATGCTGCTGCCCAATGCACCCCCTCACACCCAGGCGCAGCCAAGGGGCACGGTCAGAGTGGGGGGGCTGTGCCCGTGTTTGCCAAGCACACAGCGAGCGGTGCTCGGTGGCGGTGCCTGCGGGGCTGGCTCTCTCCAGGAAGGCTGCTGGTGCAGGACGGGTGAGGACGGGCTGGCCTGGCACAGGCTGCGTGGCTCGCAGCAGCGCACACAGGCGCGACGCTGGGCTCGCGGCCCAGGGAGGCTCTGTGTCTCCCCAAGGCCATGTAAAAAACCTCTCTCCCCCTGCCAAGAGTGCAGTGTCTACAGGAAATGGCTGGGTTTGTTGTGTTTTTTTTTTTGTTTGTTTTTTAAACAGTTCCCAAAAAGCATCAAAATTAGCCCCCAAAAAAACTCCCTGTTGGTCAGCTCAATCTGGTACTAAAAAGTGCAAAACTGTATCACAAAAACCATTCAAAAGTTGTAAGAAAGCAGGAGGCGTGGGAGCAGCTGGGGCAGCAGGAAAGGAGCCCTGGCCCCACCACCCCCCCCCCAGCCACCAGCCCTCGGGGATGGGGCTAGGGCCAGGGCTGGCACACAGGGCGCTTGGATGGCTCCTCTCTGCCCAGTCCCATCTTTCCCACACGGCACAACGGCGCTGGAGGAAAGCAGCTGCTGGCTGTGCTGCGTTCGGTTCTCACACCAAGGAATGTAGCCCAGTCGGCGGGTTTCAGTCCCGTCCCCTCCATGAGGCAGGGGGGCTGGAGGGGAGTCTGCAGCCAAGCGCAGAACAAGGAGGGGCAGGAATGAGTCTGATGGGGCAGCTCCCGCCGGCAGCGCCTGGGGCCGGTCCTGTCCTGCACCGGTCACCAGCCAAGGGGCCACCAGGCTGGTGCTGGCGGCTGGGGAAGGCTGTCCCCACCCCAACGCGTGCCCCAAGAGGATGGACTCATGGAGGGTCCTGGCGGGCACGTGGCGCCCACCC
The DNA here is from genome assembly GCF_009769625.2 of Cygnus olor. Taxonomy (NCBI): domain Eukaryota; kingdom Metazoa; phylum Chordata; class Aves; order Anseriformes; family Anatidae; genus Cygnus; species Cygnus olor. The sequence continues at coordinate 17,682,023 of NC_049175.1, forward strand.
CAGTGCCAGGGGGCAGGATGGGAGCTGCAGCGTGGGCAGCTGAAGCCCCTGGCTTACGATTTCTGGGGGTGGCCGGGAGGCTGGCGGCTGGCGCGCTCCGAGACGTTGCGCTTCACCTTGGTGCCCGTGCTGGAGGGCTCGGCGTTGAGCGAGGGGCTGGAGCGGGATTTTTTCAGGCCGTCATCCTCGCCGCCTGCTGCATCGAAGAGCGTGGACTCGAATGCCGCCAGGTCCTCAGAGCCGGCCTTCAGCTTGGCCCGCAGCAGCATGGCGTAGGTGCCGTAGCGGGATTTCTGGGGACAAAGAGAGCAGTGGGGGTAGCAGGGCCGTACCCTTCCAGCCAGCATCCTGCTCATGGCCCCTCCACCCCACCCTGGAGGTTTAATGCTCTCTTTCTTCCCTGGTGCTTCCCACCAGGGGCCCACAGCGAGCTGAAAGCCCTGTGGCACACCCCATCCAGCCCCCAGCCCTGGGAGCCCCTTACCCATGGTGGGGAGCTGAGGGGGGCAGAGCATGGCAGCAGTACCAGGAGAAGCCAATGCAGTTCAGCTGCACAGGCAGGAGAGGTCCCAACACTTGGTGGTGGCCCAGAGCCTGCGGTGGTGGCACAGGGGCCGTGGGTTGTCCCAGCTCACCTCAAACTCCAGGTACTCCTCCTTCTGCTTCAGCTCCTCGTACTCCTTGCCCTTCACCTTCTTCTCTGGCAGTGAGGAGCGGTGCTCCAGCAGCTCCGCTGACATCGCCTTGAACTTGGTCTCATGGCTCTTTACCTGCTCGTCCTGGGGACAGGTGACACCATATCAGCACCCCGTTCCCCTCACCTCTTGGCTGCAGGCAGCTGGGGCCGGGGTTGGCATGGTTTTCCCCTTCCAAGTCCAGCCAGGGTCTCAGCTGCTGCCCCTGGCTTTCCAAACATGGCAGACCAAAGCACAGGCCCTTTGGGGAAATTTCCTCCTGCCTCATGGTGGGCTGGCTGCAGTCTTAGAGCAGAATTTAATCTCCTCTAAAACTAGGCTGTTTTTTTTTAATCCTTTCTGCTCTATGAATAACTGCAGTGGCACAAGTGAGAGCCAGCTAATCCCCCTGCCCGGTGTCCTGTCAAGGTCCTGGCCGTGCCACGGGCCCCTCTCAGGGCAGGCAGGTGGACCATGCTTGTCTCCACAGCCCGGCGCCATTGCCTGCCTCTTGTCCCCACGTCGAGGGACGAGCCCCTCCTCACCCCCTGCCCCGGCCCACCTGGGACAGCCGGGTGCAGGAGCTGGGCAGCAGCGGGCGGCTGAACTTCTTCTGGGAGCCGATGGCAGCGGGGAAGGGGGGCGCGGAGAACATGGCGGCCACCACGTTGATGCGCGTGATCCACGAGTGCATCTGCTCGGGGTTCCTGGGGACAAAGGCCAGCACAGGCGAGCTTGGCTCCACTCTCCCTGCCAGCCCCGGAGCACCAAGGCCAGAGGGACCTGCCCCAGAGAGGAGCCTGGTGGTCCCTGCTGGCCCCTGGCTCTACTCTCCCTTCTAGAAAGGGCCAGGACGTGGCCCTAAGCCCCGTCCCACCAGCACCACAGGTGAGCCAGCTACTGGGGCCTCCACAGCACAGCCCGCCCCGCTGAGTCCCTGCTGCCCTGCGTGGGTCCTGGGGCACTCACGGTGCTTGGAAGAGGAAGACCCTCCAGTCGGCTGTCCTGAGGTAGAAGACATTGGGTCTCTTGCTGTAGTCAGACGCCCGCGTGGCGAGCGAGTGGTGGATGCTAATGGCATTCTTCAGCTCCTCTTCTGCCAGCGCCTTCCCCGGCTTATACTCCTCCTGCAAGTCACGGGGCGCGTCAGAGCCAGCCGGAGGCAGCACCCACCGCAACCTGGTGCTACGAGGTAGTGAGGCTTGGAGGTCAGCTCTCACCAGGCTGCTGCAGGGCTCTGCCTCCAGCTCGTGCTGCACCCATGGGATGAGCTGCACCACTCGGGTCCCTGGGCTTGGGGACAGGAGCACCGTGGCTTCCCCCCTTTCCCAGCAGCTGGGCAGCACGTCAGCAGCCTCCCCAGTGCCCCCAGACCCAGGTGGCCCCGAACGCGGGCGGTCCCGCCGCTCCCTACCTTCTGCAGGTAGAGGATCATCCCCTTCAGGATGGCGTGGAAGGGTTTCCAGCCGCGCTTCCCTCGGGGGGCTGCGGGAGAAGAGAGCAGCCCAGGCCTCAGTCCCGGCGCTGGGCAGGGCGATGCCAGCTCCCCCTTCCCCCAGCGAGCCCTGCCACGCTGCACGCCAGCCCACGCTGGGGACGGGCGGCATGCCAGCACCGTCCCCACGCACCTGAGCCCGTGCCGGGCACGTGGCTGGCAGATGGAGCTGCCGGGGGGCAGGTGGGGCTGCTGCTGCCCCCCAGGGCTGGCACCTCGCTGCCTGCACAGCCAGGGATGGGGGCAACGTGGTGCTGCCCACCAGGTAATGCTGGCTTGGGAGGGCAGCAGCGCCTGATCGGATCAAGGTGGCATTAGAAGGCCAGGGCTTAGGGAGGATTTTGCAGTGGGAATGGGGAACGTGCCTGGCAGCGCAGAACCTGTGGCATGACCCTTCTGCAGCACCGCAGGACACCCTTCCCTGTCTCTCAGCACCCCACAGTGGGGCTTTGTCCTCCAGGGAGCCCAACGCACCCCCTGCCCTCCCAGCTCTGTGGGAAGAGGGAAGCCTTCAGCCCCCCGAGCCTGTGGGGTGAGTTACACCCCTCACAGCCTGATCCACGTGGTGCTGGGGCTGATGCTGGAGGCTGGTTTGAGGCTACTTGGAGATTTCACGGGGTGACTCTTGCCCCGCTCCCACTGTCAGGATTTCTGGAGCTCTCTGGTGCCCCAAGCCCCCCTCACAGACACCTACTTTTCTTGCAGTCAGGATCAGCGTGGATCTTGCGCACTAACAGTCCGTGCTTGTAGGTGGCGATGCTGGAGTCCTGGGAGAAGTCCAGGAAGGGGTTACTGCAGCTGCTGATGCGCTTGATGGACTTGGGTTTGGGGTCAGCCAGCTCCGAAAGGGACTTCCTCAGCTCCTCCTCATCTCTGCCAGGTACAGATTTGTTGGGGAAAGTGTTTGTTACCTTGCTGGGGACAGCAAACACCAAGCCTCCCACTCGCAGCAGACCAGGCTGAGCAGTTTTTCCACACCACTGGAGAGCATCCCATAGCCTGGCCAAGCCTCTGTGCCCCCACTAGGCTGGCATCCGCAGTGCTGCTGGGATGAGGCACGGGGGTGACTGCTGCTGCTGGCTCAGGGTGGGGGTCCCTGCCTGCCCTCGGCAGTGAGGAGCCTTTGCGGACAGGTGGACTGATGCTGGCCAGCCTGATGAGCCACAGGCCATGGAGGAGCAGTGCCCTGGGGCTCGGCACCTCCGCAGCCCACCTTGCTGGGGGATCAGACCCTGCTCACAGCCTCCCTCCAGATGATGCCCCCTCGCCCTTTGGGCAGGCTGCATCGCTGCCGCTCCCCCCGCCCCGGCACGGAGATGTGGGAGCCCAAAGCTGCGGCCTCCCCCCTCCCTCGTTCCCGCTCACTGCTAATTAAACCCCTCAGCATCTGCCGGCGTCTCCATGGCAGCAGCCCGAGCGCATTGGCTCAGCGCTGGCGGTACCGCCGGGCTGATTAATCCCCGCAGCGCGGGCGCTGCCGCTCCTGCTGCAGGAGATGGCAGCTGTGGGCGAGGGTGCGGGCGCCGGGCACGGCCACGGGCTGCCCGCTCCGACCCCGGGCACCACTGCCGAGGTGCAGGGCAACACCCGGCACAGCCACAGCCACGGGGAGCCGGCCTCAGGCGGCCCTCCCCCAGCTGCGGGGTCCCCATCGAGGTGCTGTGCTGGGAGCAGAGCGCTGAGCACCCATTGCTGCTCTCCGGGCGCCCCCATCCCCGTCCTGTGCTCCCGCTCCCCTCCTACAGCCCCATAGGAGCAACCACCCCGCCGATGTGGCCCCTGGGCAGCAGGATGCTCTGGGGGGGGTGGCGAGGAAGCCCCCCGCCGGCAGGGTGACCCCACACCTGCCCAGCCGGTGTCCCCTGTGGGATGCTCACATGGCCCACTGCAGCTTCTCGTTCTTGATGGAGCCGTACAGCGCCTGCGGAGAGAAGAGCGGGGTCAGTCGGCCAGCGGGGCCCGACTCAGGGGAGCTGCACGGAGCAGAGGGAGCACTGAAGGTTTCGGCAACCCCAGGCCAATCTGTCTTAGGTGCAGCCCTTCTTTCTTGGCATCAGTGTTGCTGACAGCCTGGCCCGTCTGTACACACCAGCTGGCTGGCATCGTTTCAGGGCTTACAGCTACCTTCTCCCGGGCACCTGCAGCCCCAGGTACGACTGGGGCACCGTGCAGGGTCACGGCACAGGCTGCCTCCCCTCCTGCCTGACAGCGGCACAGAGCTGCGTGAGTTTTACCCGACAGCTCCAAGCCCTCAGGAGAGCTGGTTCTCCCCGCGCCAAGGCGAACCAGGCTGGCCAAAGGGACAGCTTTCAGGAGACGTGGGCCACAGGCGAGCTGGCCTTTGGGCTGGGACTGCAACACTGCATGTCTGTCCCCAGCTCTGTGAGACGTCAGCCTGCAGCAGGGCCCCTAGAGCACTCCTGCACCCGACAGCTCGCAGCCCGCTCCTGGGCAGCTGCCCCTCAGGACGGCTGCAGCCTGTCCTCCCTCCCCGCTCTCCAGTGCCTCCCTAACACCCTGAGCTTCCCCGCTGGCCCCAACCCTCGCAGGGTTCGGCAAGGCAGGGCCCGGCGCCGCGTTTCAGCATGGAAAAAGGCAAAGTCCATCTGCAGAGGGACAGCCTGGGGCCCCGTTCCCAAGCGTTTGTCCGGTCCGAGCTGGGCGCAAGCCACAGGCACTCAGCCCGGCTCTGCAGCACGGGAGGCTCTGGGGAGGCTTTCCAGCAGCGCTCACGCAGCACTCCAGATCAAGGAGCAGGATGGGTCTGGAAGGCTTCATCCTCAGAGGAAAATAATCGAGTTTCACACAGACAGTTCAGGCAGCTGTCAACATCCATCTCCTGGCCGGAGACTGCCGGGGAGAGATCTTGCTGGTGGCTGATAAAGTACAACTGCAGGCTTGCAGGGACCCACGAAACCCAGCCAGCAGGCAGGCCCAGGCAGTGTCTGGGGAGGACAAATCCATCATTCCCCAAGAGATGCAGTGGCCAGAACGGAAGAGGGACAAGGCTCGTTTCGTACGTCCTGCTCCAGGAAACGCTGGCTCAACACCAGCTTGTTTTTCAGAGGAGGAAAGGGAGCCCCCCTGTCCGCAGATGAAAAACAGGGGTCAGCCGTCTCCTGGGAAGACAGGAGCCTCCCGGGGAGGGCACGGCCTCATTCCCCCATGGCAGGTTATACCCGCACCCCATTTACACCGCCCTGGCACCAGAAGAGCTGGAGGTGGGAAGGAGGAACTGGCTGGTGCCTCGGCCAGAGGAGCACAGGCTGCAAAGAGGTCCTCCTCCTCTTTGTGGGGAAAGGAACCCAAGTCCTGCAAAACATAAACTGCTGTGAGGAAAGGGCAGGGGGGAGAAGCAGACTCCTGAGGCACAGCGGAGGTGATAAGGAATTGCCGGAGGAAACAGGAGGGAAGGGATCTCACTGACAGGGATGCAGCCGAGAGGTGCTGAGAAGAGAAACAAAAAGTGTGGGAAAACGGCACAGAGAAGTTGAGACTGGAAACCAGGAGCTGCAGAAAAGCTCCTGAGAAAACGCTGCGAGGAGTCAGACGGGCACCAGGCCTCGGCTGCCAGCAGAACGGGGAGGTCGGCCCTGCCCTGCCCTGCCAGGGACGGGGACATCAGCCAGCCACGCTGGGGTGCTGCAGGCAGGGTGGGACCGCAGAACCTGCTCCGTGCCGGGGGGCTGCGAGGCCCCAAAACCGAGCTCTGCTAAAGCACGGAGAGCTGCCAGCAGAAGCTGCTCGCGGTGTAATTCTGAATGAAAACGACACCTGCACAGTGCCAGAGAGCAGCCCGGCAGAGCGCAGCGCTACAAAAACCTGGGCTCCAGGGCCGTCTGTGAACGCTTCAAAGGACGAACTGACTTGTGGCTTCAGACGGCTCCAACACCCCGGTACAAGCACCCAGAGCATCGCACGAGCCTGCTGCGGGCAGGAGCTGCCATGCAGCCTCACCTCAGGCACGGGGCCACGGGCTGGCTCCTGCACCGGGAGCAGGAGGAGAGAAACGGGAGGCTGGGGGGATGGAGAGTGCGATGCAAAGCCTCGCATCTACGCTTAGATCCTGCCAAGGCTCTGCCTGGCTACCCGCCATCCCCAGCTGACACCGGTTTCATGCCCTGTTGGAAACAAATCCGGTGGACTCAGCCCAGCTCCGAGCTGAGAAGATGCCCTGCAGCCACAAAGCCCGTTCCTGCTCTTCTGCTCCTGTGGCAGAACCGCTGCCTGTCCCAACACCAGCGGTGCAAGGACCACTTCTGGTGGGGCACAGCAGGCTCCTGAAGCCTAGCTCACATCGGCTGCGTCGGCAGAGACCACAGACTCACAGCTCGGCTCTGCAGGTCCCTCTCTCCAGGCTGTCTCTCCTCCATGGGTTTATTTCCGAAGGGGCAAAAGGATGGCACCTCTCAGCATCTCTGAATTTGCAAGCACTGCCCAAGAGAAAGCAGGGTGCTGCCGGCAGAGGACTGACCCAAAACATAGGTGGCTTTTTTGCGTGTTTTTCTTTTTTTTTCCCCCACCATCACAGGGTTATGAGCTCACTGCTGCAGCACGCACGGCAAGCCAGCCAGCCCTGCCCTAGACATGCGCAACACCAAGGAGACCCGGGGATACACTGTCCCAGCGGGGTTTCTAACTGAATCGACATTTTAATTCGGTGCCCCCTCTGATAGGGGGCTGACAGGATGTTCCCAAGTCCTGCTCTAGCACATGTCTCCAGAGGGGTGGACAGGCTCTTGCCCAGCCTCAGCAGCACCCTGCAGGCAGGGTAAGGAGGAGCTGCATGGTCGACATCTCCCTTCATCCCTCTGCCTCAGAGGGAGCCCAGAGGAGGGCAGGTTCAGTGCTGGTTTGGGAGAAAGGCTGCAAGCAGCCCTGGACACAGCGCTGGCACAGATGGGACTACGCTGAGGGCTGTAGCCCAGCATGTCCGTAACAGAGGAGTGTTAAGGCAGGAATTTTGGCAACAAACAGAAGATTAACCCTTTCTGGGGTGCTTCCGTTAGGGATCGTAACTGTTTCAGACATATTACAGTGACAAACAGCCACAGCGTGCTTGTTGCTGTGCAGCACAATGCTCGGCAGTCAGAGCTGCGAGATGCCCTGTGCAGGTCAAGATTTCTCCTCCTGCTGCCAGCCCTGTGAAAAGGCACGGCTCTGTGACATTTTGCATGACAGACTTCACAGCTACAAAGTGCCCTCCCTGCAGACATCCTCCCTCTCGCCGTGCCTGGCAGCATTTCAATATGAGAGCTCAATCACTGGCTTTCCCCAACTTTTCCTTAGCAAAACATCTTTCTCTACACCCAGCCACAAAGCTTTGGCAGATCCCCCGGGCAAGCAGACCCCTCAGCTGTGAGAACACGAATGGCACGGTCAGACCAGGGCTCTATGGCAGAGGGAACAGCCCTCGGCTGTACCCTTATAAACCTTCACAGACACCCCGCCGCCTGTCCAGCACACACAAGCCATGCTCAAGAACACCCGGTCACCCCGTGCCCCCCTGCTCCCCTCACACAGGTGTCTCAGGAGGACAAAGCGCTGCCCCCAGACCTCCTCCTCTGCAGGGGGGCTCAGAGCAAAGACAGACGAGAGTGACTTGGGGACAGCGTCTTGTGCGTCACCTTCTGCCTCGCCGCAAGCGGTGGGGAACAGCCACCCATCCTGCCACCCCAGGCTCCAAAAACCCTCCTTGCCCAGCCAGCTATGACCCCAGCTGGCAGACCCCGTGCTGCCCACGTCCCTCAGCCCCACAGCGCGGGAAGCAAGGGCTGAGCATCTCCCTCCCAGCTGCTTGTTTCCTTCCATCCGAGTGCGTCACAACTTAATGCTGCCCCCAGACCGTACTGCGCTATGACAGCATCGCTGCTTCTCACGGCCGCGATGTCCCCACGGCTGCTGCTGGCCAGGGGGCAGCCCGGCCAGCAGCGGGGCACCCTGCCCGCCTCGCCCCAGCCCTGCTGCAGCACGGGGCTGGTGAGGACTCACTCTTGTCCCTGCTGTGCTGGACGCAGGCAGGACTGGGGCAGGACATGCCCAGAGCAGCCTTTTTGCTTCTCCCCACCTAGGGCTGATGCGCACCAGCGTTAACTCCTCCAAGACCGATGCCGACTGCCAGCGAGCAGGCTCCTGGCAGTAAAAATCCCCCCTTTTTTTTCTGTTTTTGTCCCGAGAGCCGCTCCTCGCTCCCCAGCCCCGCTGCCCCAGCCGGGTGCCCGTGTCCCCTGGCCGGCTCAGCACAGCTCCTGGCCGGCCGCCCGCAGAGCCCGTCGCTGCTGCTGAGCCGGGGCAGGTCCCGGCGGCACGGCTCTGCCCCGACTCTCCCCGCCGGGAGGTTTCCGAGCGAGCCCCGCCGCCAGCCCCCGACACAGGGGGGTCCCGGGGGGCTGCGGGGACCGGGCACATCGCAGCGCAGCCGCCGGGGACACGCCGAGAGGCTCCGCTCCGCCGGGCTGCCACCTCCCGGGGCGGGCGGGGAGCCGGGGCAGGGAGCCGTCTGTCCGCCCCTCCGTCCGTCCGTCGGGCCGCTTCGCACCCCCGGCGCCCCCCGCCCGTCCCGGCGCTTACCGGCTTCTTCTTGCGGCGGCTCTGCAGGCGGCTGACCACCAGGTCGGTGTACAGCACCGGCTTGAGGGTGCGGGAGCGCTGCGGCCAGCCGTAGCAGAAGGTCTCCACGCCGCGGTAGTTGCGCCCGTAGCGCACGGAGCACATGGAGCGGGACCGCATGCGCCCGGCGCTGCTGTTGATGCTGTTGACGCCGATCATCCTGCCGGCGGCGGCGGCGGGGGCGGCCCGGCCCGGCCCGGCCCTGCCCTGCCCTGCCCGGCCCGGCCCTGCCCGGCCCCGCCGCTCCCGCTCCCCGCTCCCCGCCGCCGCCCGTCGAAGCCGGGCCGGGCCGGGCAGGGCTCGGCGGCTGCTGCCTGAGGGAGGCGGCGCCCCCCGCCTCAGCAGCCAATGGCGGCGGCAGCGGGGCCCGGCCGGGCCGAGCCGAGCCGAGCCGAGCGGGCTCGGGGCTCCGCCGGGGGGCGGGAGGCGGCGCAGGGCTGCCCGCCTCAAAATGGAGGCGGCCCCCGGGGGACCGGACCGCTCCGCTCCGCTCCGCTGGAGCGGCCCCGGGCTGCCCGCGGCTCTGCGGCCCCGAGGGGCCCGGCCCCGCCCCGCCCCGCCCCGCCGGGGGGAGGCTGGTCGCCGGCCTCGGGCGGCCTGCCCGGCCCCTGCCCGCCCTTGGCAGCGGGCAGCGGGGCGGTGGTGGCACCTCAGGGGCGTCCTGGGCTACAGGGCAGGCACCTGCCTGCCGGGCTTGCCACGGGCAGACCAAGCGCCCCCCTGCTGCTCCCTTCCATCCTCAAATGGCCGCCCTGCGCTTAGCCCCCTGCCCGTTCCTCCGTGGTCAGCCCAGGAAAATCCGTCTGGAGCTGCCTGGTGGGCTCAGGGCAGGACGGAGCTGCTCCAGGCAGCCGCTGCTGTGAGGAGCTGCAGGGCTGGGCGCTCCTGGAGCAGGGATGAGGATCGATGCGTAATCTGGTTAGGCTTGACTGAGTAGATGTGGCCAGCGGAGAAGGGGAAATTTTCCACTGTGCCGTAATTGCTTGGTGTGGTGACTGCCCTGCAAAACTTGTGAGGGAGCAGACCGGGTGCCTCCATGGGTCGGGTGTGCTGGGTGAGGGGGAGCAGGCCTCCCCGGGGCCAGGGGGACACCAAGGGCAGGGCAGCGAATTTACCCCAACAAGGGTGAAGTCTGAAGAACGCAGGCAAAAAAAATCCCCTGGGGGAGCAAACTGAGCAAACGCTCCTGTGATTTGAGCTCAGAGGTGGGAGCAGGGGCTTGCTTCCCACATCTGCTCATCGCTCACCCAGCACGCTGAGCGTCTGATTGCTGTGCCTCCAAGCTGGGAAGTGGGGGCCCATCCTACCTTCCTCCCCCAGGGGGCCTGCCTGCACTGAGATTTAATTCATTAACAGCTGTGAAATGCTCCAGGCTCCCAAGCAGGAAAGTAGCACAGATTTTGCTTGCTCCTGCATTTGCTAAGCAGCACGCGGGAGGGATGGGGTCTGGTTTGTCCGTGTTGTGTGGTTGAAGGCCCACCTGCAAAGCACAAGGTTAAGCTAAAGAATGAAGAAGATGTGGAAGATCTAAGTGATCTGCAAAGTGATCGGTCAGGTAAAGGTCGAATCCATATCTGAATGCAACATACAACCAACAACAGTGGAGAAAACCCCAGGGGGCCTGGGCTAAAATCACACTTACAAGAGAACAGCACAGTCTCAGGGCTGAGCTAACCACAGTATCACCAGCTCTAGTATGTCCTGTTTGCATCCTTCCTTGCCAATCAGGCACTTGTATTTGTTTGGCCACAGGAGTGAAGGCCAAACCTGTAGATGCGGGCATCCTTGAGCACAGGGGCCCCTATTACGTGGGCTCTTACATCCCCAGCATGGTTCCCTACCTACCCCAGCGGTGAGGACACCCAAGCCCACGCGCTGGGCAGCCCTGCCTGCAGAGCACAGCTCTTCAGGGATGCTTCGGAGCAAGGCGAGACAGTTTCCAGCAGCAGGATTTGCCTGCAGGTACAGCATCACTGCCTTAGCTCCGGCAGCAGGGGCACAGCGAGGCACTGCCAGTGAGGGGGATGTGGTGCTCAGTTGTAAAAGCACAAGCTTTCCAGTGTTTTGGTTTCTTCTGCTGAAAACTGTGAGTGTTTACATGCATTACATCGTAGCAGATAAAGTTCTTGTCTGACTCAAGCTGCCACCCGCTCTCAGGCATCGTGCTGTTTGTCTTGGGGCTTCCTGCAGTCAGAGATGAGGGGAGGGCCCCATGGGTCTCCCTGATGCTGTCCCCAGAGTCATGGGGAATGGTGGCCTTGTGTCTCCTGCAGCCACCTAGGTCCTGTCCTGATGTCCCCATCTGTCTGCCTTCCAGTCCCCCAGCTGTGGGTGGGGGTCACCTCAAGCTCCCTGGCTCTGAAGTCTGTGGGTTAGCAACCTGTGCGATTCCCCCAGGCAGGCTTGGAAAGCCTCTGGGACCTTTCTTCGGCACTGCTGGAGCTGCCCATGAGCCACCTCTGAGCTTTGGGAAGATCCTCTGAAGCCTGCCAGCCCTTCCCCTCCCCTGCTGCCCTTAGGAAACGCGTGCGCTCCTGCAGAGCTAAAATTAGTTAGCCAGCTGTGTGGCACGCTTGCACAGGAGCTTCAGTCCCCAGGCAGGGGATCCAGGTCTGCCAAGGAGGCAACATCCTATATAGGCCAACGGGGCCAGCACAGGCTACTGCAGGTAGGGGAGAGGCTTTCCCCATTTCTCTGCTGCCCAAGCCTTCAACAGGACCAAAGCTCCAAGGAGCCGAAAGCATGCAGTTGGCAGAAGGGAGAGGGTGTCTTCTCCAGATAAGCCTGGCAAAGGCTACCCAGGAGTGGCACTGCCCCACTGCCCCCCTGCCCCTTCACACACCTCTACTTGCCAGCCCCCTCCCCAGCACTTCCCTGAAGCTCTGCTCTCCCTTGCATGGACAGGAGCTCCCCAAGGGGATCAGCGCCAGGGAGCGATGGAGGAGCTGCAGCCTGCCCCTTGCGCAGCGCCTCGGCGATGCCTTTTGCTCCCACTCCCCAGCACGGTGCTGATACAGAGGCGTCTGAAAAGCGGCTGTGGGAAGCACCGCAGCTGCAGAGGGAACAGGCCATTTTTAGCAGCTCAGCCCCCCCACTGCAGGGTTGCAGGCAGAGCTGCGCGGGGACGTGCTCCCACCTCAGCTGGCGCAGCGCTGCAGCCCCCAGCCCCAGCACCGCTGGTTCTGCCAGGCAGAAAGCTTGGCCCTGCCAACACAAAGCCTGTAGACTGCAGCAGCCGCTCGCTGCCCTGTCTCACACTGGTTGAGACCTGACAAGATAATGCGATGGCACGTGCTTAAGTACCTTTTGGGTGGAAGTTTAGCACAGGTGCTGCAGCACCCGCACTGCAGGTACCCCGCTGCGGGGTGCCGGGGGCTTCAGGAGGGGCGTGCTGAGGGGCCCGCAGAGTTTGGATGCTCCTGGACAACACAGCACAGGGGGACAGATGCTCAAGGTCCTGATTTTGGACATTTCTATTCCATTTTGGGTGCTTAAAGTCTTTTCTGGAACTGGGTTTAAAATTAGGGTAAGAATTTTTTCTGAGTGACTCCTTTTAGTGGAGAAGCGTGGGCTGGGAGGGAAGACAGCCCTATTGAGAGCTGCTGGTAACCCCTTAATGATGGGGCAAGCGGCACAGCCAGGAATAGACCCACAAAGGCTGAAAACAGAGCTCAGCTTTTCTCCCCACGTTGCCTTTTTTTGTAAGCCACCTCCCACAGGAGTAGCTCCGGCACCCTGTGGGAACCCATTTCCCACATCCCAAGTGTTTTCCGACCGCAGCGCTTCACAGACACTGAAGGTTTCTGCCCTGCGGGTCCCACGGGGCCCAGCGCTATTCCCAGGGCCCACGACAGAGCCGCCAGCTCAGCCATAGCGAGCACCGGACCCCTGGTGAGCCCTCACTCACACCCCGGAGCCGGTGCCGAAGCCATTTCCCCGGCTCGTGCATCAGCCTCAAGGTCAGGCCGTCCCCGCCGGCAGCGGAGCCGCGCTGCAGCCAGCAGGCGACTCCTCCCTTACGCACGCAGCAGCTGAGCTGCGCCGCTCCTGCCTTGGCCGGGAGGCTCGAGAAATGGCCACGAGGGATGAGAAACCATCGGTGTGGGGGCACAAGGTGCCGCTGCGTGGCCGTGCCCCCACAGCCACATCCCGATGACCCGCAGTGCCGGCACGGACTGGGGTGGCCAGAGGAGCTGGCTCGAGGTGGAGACTCCCAGCGCTCCTGGGAGGAGGAGGCCAGCCTCCTTCCCTGCCTCACTCGCCCAGGAAGGAGCCAGCACAGGCTGTTGTCCCCAGACTCCATCTGTGGCCGGGCACGGTCACCCCCCAACGCACTGCCCCCTTCCCACCTCCGACCAGCACCCCAGGGTGCTCCAGGACCATGGAGGCCAATGCCACCCCTTCCCTCGCCCGTCCAGAGGCACCTCACAGCTCCTGTAGCTTTGGCCAGACCTGTCCCTGTAAATGGGAACTGGGTCCCGCAGGGAGGTGACAGGGCTGCCCCAGCCACACAAGTGCAGGGTACTCTCAGCTCCAGGGTTTCAGCCACTGGCCCACCCTCGCCACTGCTGTGCTTTGCCCACGTCACCAGCAGTGGGGTAGATGGCTCCACTCCCTGACCTCAGCAACGCAGGAGGAAAGCTGTGGGCCAAGGGAACACCACTGATCCTGCCTACTCCAACAGCCTGACACAAGCATGAGGAAGGACACATTCATTGCATCCCATGGGGCCATCTATATGATCCTACCCGAAGCTCTTGCCCTTGTTCTCGTGGCTTAGTTGGCTAGAGAGAGCAACCAAATTTACCTTGAGCAGCTCCTTGGGGAAGTCAGTGCCTCCGTTGAGCCCCTCCAAGTTGCCAATGAAGTCGGAGCAGGACATTCTCTTCCCGATGTTCTGGGGGAGCCAGGGGAAGAGAAATGTGGGGTTTACCTCTGGGCTGGGGGGCTGGAGCTGGCTGGAGAAGGCTCCCACAGCCCAGGAACAGACCCTGGTCTGCTGCAGAGCGAGGGACCGGACAGGCCTCAGGGAGGTGTGGAAAGCTGCCTGCTGTGCTAGCGGGAGTTTTAGAAAGCTTCTTTTCTCTAAGCTTGGTGCCACCTGCTCCCAATATCAGCTGGTTTTGGAGTCTCACTCCCACCCTCTCTCCCTGTCCACTTTCCTCTTCTCTCCTTCCTCCCCCTCCATATCCTCCAGCTCAGCCTGTCTCCCCCAAGGCCCCATTATCTATCTCCTCATTCAGGCCTTCTCCTCTCTCCTCCCAGCCACCTTGGGAGCGCTCAGCCCCTGCAGGTGCAGGGAGCAGTGCGCAGCCCCTGCACCTCCTGCGCACGTGGCTCTGCCCTTGGGAAGTCCTTGCTCTTCCCTGGCCACCTACGGTTGGGGCAGCGGGGGCGGAAAGGGCAGGGGACAGATGGGGCTAATGGCAGGGGGAACTTACGTGTCCGTGCAGATCTGTGTTTAGCAGCATCAGGGCACAGGTCAGGGTGTGGGCTCCGTCTGCAGCACAAGCACAGGACAGGAATTAGAGCCCCCGGGAACAGACCGAGCCCGAGGCAGCCCTGAGCCCGCTCCTCCCAGCCCGGGCACGTGGGGCACACAGCATCAGCACGGTGCTGGCAGCACGCAGGCGAGTAGATAGGAGGCCACTGGATTAAAGCTAGTCCGAAACCTGCGCATACAGGCTCCCCTCCAGCCCTGCAGCCCCGACAGCCAGGCAGTGACGCTGCAGCTAACATTGTCCAGCTCCTAGCACGGGCAAGGTGGGAATGGCACAGCCCTCTTCCAGCCAGCCAGACAGAGTCTCACCTGCCCACAGAGCCAAACCAGAGCAGATTCAGCACGTGAACACACACAGGGGGAGCGTAAAGACGTGAAACACTGAGGTGAAACAGTACAGACTGGGTGCTCCTCTGTGCCGCCCGGGGTTGTCTCACCTGGCTGTTCCCTGAGGTCTGAGAGCTGGGGTCTGTGTGGTGGGGAGGGCCTCCTCTCGCCTCCTGTGCTAATCTGCTCAAGGGCAGAATTAAGGATGCGTTGAGCCCTAATTATGCATCTTCCATCTAGAGAAGTATTTTTTTTTTTAAGTCTAAAGTGCCTGTCACTTGAGGGAAATGACAACATCTCCATAACAGGGGCTGACTCCTAAGGCGTCAGTTCACGCTCTCAGACTGCTTTCTAGTTTCAGTTGGAGCACCTTCACTGAGTTGACGAACACATGTGCTCTCCTGAGCGAACACATGCACACCCACACGCACACTGATACACACACAGACAGTCTCTTACCCTCAGAGGAGATGGCATTGGGATTGCACTCGTAATAGCGCTGGGAAAAATGAGCCAGCACTCGCTCCCGCTCTTGTGTCTCTCCCATCAAGGCCAGCTCCTTCAGAAAGGACCTGAAGAAGCAGCAGCAGCAGCGTTGGCCACACATGAAGCCTACCAGCAGCTCCTCGAACCCACCCTTTGCTTTCTGCCCCCTCCTGGAGACCCGGTGTGTGCCAGATGAAGCCCTGCCCTCACACAGCCTTCCCAGCCAGCTGCAGGACCCCTTTTAAGCCCACAACATCCTACCCTGCTGGCACATCGCAGAGACCCATACCGGGCCCTAGAAACTACCCTGGGGCAGGTCAGGTCAACACCACGAGGATCTGGGCTCAGGGCCTGGAAACCCTGTCCTAGCTGTTCCTGACTGGTAAGTTAAGACCAGGGATGGTCTTTCACAGTGGCTGAGAGACCACTTTGGGGATCGACACTCCCTGTTTAAGAGGTAAGAGGATCTCTGTCTGGCAGCCGTGGGGTCTGCCTGCTCCTGCAGATCTCTGCATGGGTGAAGAGCTGCAGAGGGCACAGTCTGCTGGGACCCACTCAGGTGGCCACGACACATGCACACGTCCACACGCAGTCCGCCTGACCTGAGAGCCTGGTCCAGACTCATCCCCGTGAACACGAAGAACTTCAGGTATTCCCCTGCCACCATCTTGCTGAACTCGTTGCTGAAATACAAAAGGGGGAGCGAGAGTGGGATCGACCAGACTGGGGGCATGGCAAAATGCAGAGGGTGGGGTGGATTCCAGTAGGCTGGGAACTTCCCTGGAGACATGAAGGCAGGGCTGTGGGAAGCGTGCTGGGGACAGAGTCCCCATGTCCCAGAGTCCCATGAAACTCACAGGGGCTACCCACAGATCCAGTGGGAATACTCAGCATGGGGAACCTAGAGCTGGTAGGGCCCCCAAGAGGTGTCCCCTACACCTTACTGAAGGTGCCTGAGATGCAGTTGTGGTAGGAAGGTACAAAACCTGGATGTATCATAGGTGTTGAGACCTTTAGAGGGAACACCTGGTATGGACAAGCTGTCATGGGGGGCTTTGGGGCCCTGCCAGTTGTCCCTGACTGCCCAGTGCCCCACGAGGGCAGCAGCTGTGGGAGCACCAGAGGTGCAGGTGGGAGGAATGATGCCTTTGCAGAACGGGCTGTTCCTTGCGAATACCCACACGTACTTCTTCCCCAGGTGGCGGGCCACATCTGCTTTTTTAAAGCCATCCAGGTTGTAGAGCCTCTTGGCCAGGCGTTTGGCAGCCTCCAGGTCAGCCTTGTGCCCGTTGGAGAGGGTGTCTGTGCTGCCCAGGGCCAGCTGCTCCATGCTGTCCATCTCCGAGTCTGAGTCAGAAACCAGCTGGCTCAGGGGATGGTCGCTGCAATGGAAAGGGACACACCACGTTAGTCTGCCACGGGTCCTCTGCTTGCTCAGCTTCTCAGGAAACACATGTCCTCACCCTGCTTTGGAGGTCAGCTACTCTGCTGGGCTGTGTTATGAACACTACTGGTTAGAAATGCTCACAGGTCGGGGCTGGGTGCTAAGGGAAGGCTGGGAGATGTGGCTGGAAGAGAGATGAGGTGACAGGATGCTTCTGGTGACTGATGATGGGACCAAGTCACTCAAAACCACGTCCCAAGTGGATGCGGAGAGACAGGACAACTGTTCCAAAGTCCCCACCCTGAGCCTGAGAGACTTCGTGTGTGGGCTTGGGCTCTGCCAAGCCCAGCTGCAGCCGAGACTTGGAGCAGAAACATGTGCACATTACATGCTGTACTCTATATATACGCCCATTTTTTAACCTGGACAAACTCCTCATGCTGCTCTCGAGTGCAGTTTCTACCCAAGACAAGAAGACCGTAATTCTTTCACTTGGCTTTTCTCCTCTGGTAACTTCAGAGCACGGCAAAAAACGAGGAACAGAGAGCGAGGATGAAGGCAAACACCGCGGCCCCCAGCTCACGGCATGGTGTGCTGTCTCCTCTGGGCTGCCCCTCAGCTCTCACCCCATCAGGCCTTACATGGCTGTGCTACGAGCACTCTCTTGGCTTCGCCTCCAGAGCTGTCTGACTCAGCGGCACACAAGCTATCCCAACAAAAAGTAAGTTGAAGCTAATCAAGAACGAATGTTAAGCAACTCTGACCTCGCCCAAATTTTCTGGCAGGCCTCGCAATGTTCCAGTCTGATTTATTTTTAAAAGTCTCTAATTGACTTTTAAGAAGGCCTCCTCTCCTGAGCCAATTACCCAGGCCAGTCTCCCTGAGGCTCCACTTCTTCCACTAAGGACAAAGCTGCTCTTTGCTGCTTGGCGCTGGCCGACCGTGCTGCCTTTTGGATGGAGCTCGTCCTGCCTGGGGGAGCCCCGCGCAGCAGGGACGGGCTGCCCTGTGCCTCGGGGGCTCTCGGCATCCCCCGTGCAACTGGGAAGCTGCTCTGAGAACACAACCATGGGCCAGACGGGTCTGTGGCAGAAGCAGCTCTGGAGCCCTGCAAGTCCCGGGGGAGATGCACTTGACTGGGACCACTGTGGAGCCTGGCGGCACCGGGTGGTGACTGTGGTACAGCCCAGGTGGGTGGCCTGTAAGTGGCTGCAAGGTCCCTGGTTGTGAGGAGGTCACCAGCCCCGGGGCATGTTTCACCGGGCAGGAGGCTTCTGTACCCACAGCACACCCGACAGCAGAACGGGCAGGATGCTGCTGGGCCGGCGCTGGGCTGTGGCCCTGCTTTGTTTCCTTCTGAGGTGTAACCGCTGTGTCCTCAGCCACAACAGGGCTATCTGCTTCCCCGGAGCAGAGGGGATGAATCCAGCTGGCACCCACAGACCACAGGTGGTGGGGACTGTTTTCTTAAAACTCCTCCCTGAGAGGCTGTCCTCCCTCTTACTGCTGGTTCGTGGTGCCTCCTGCAGCAAACCTAGAGCTCCAAGTTTCCTCCGTGACCTCTCTTCCGAAGCTGTGCTCCTCAGCTTCCCTGTCCGGTGCTGAGCATCCAGCCACAGCACCATCTACAAACCTTTGTCCTTCAACAACTATCTCACGGCAGGCTCCCAACCCGTGGCTGTGACTCTTGCCTCGCATCCTGAAACAGGCACGCAGGGATCACAGCCCATTTGTTACAGCAGCTCTACCAGCGGGGTCTGCCGTCCCCTCCCTCACCAGGCCCCAGTTCTGACTTTGGGCTTTATATCAGCAGAGCATAACCATACAGTCAGGACGAGGCACTAAGCTGTACAAGAAACCCCACTCTCCAGGCCACGCCAAGAAATGGGTTTTCTCCCAACACTCCTCTTAAGGAGAGAAGAGCAAGAGCCCGATCCTCAAGCAAACGGTGAACAGAGCAAAGAGCATATGTCCATGTCTGAGGCAACTGAGGTGATGCTAATTTTCTTGCCAATGACCTAATGTCTCAGGGGATTATTTTAGTGTACTTTCTAAAGTGACATTTCAGTTTGGCTTGAAGAAACACTGAGATAATATTTTTACATTAGATATATTTCCAACCCAAGAACTGGCCTGCACTTAAGGAACAAAGATCAAATTTGGTATTGTACGAGCATCTCCGGCGTGCCTGAAATGAGTCATCCCGGAGCGGGCGCGGAGCTGGCTCATCCCTGCCATGCTGCCCGCGGTGGCTCGGCCACTGCCACCCCCACGGCGCCACTCCCGACGGCGGGCGCCAGCTCGGGGGCCCAGCTGGATGGCAAAGACCCCACGTCTGCCACGCTCGGAGGTGTTCGCCAGGGGGCCCAGACGCCCAGGGCCTCAGGGCAGCAGCAAGGTGCTTCTGCAGACACTCTCAGATGACAAGGATCCTTCTCCACGGCCAGGCAGTCCTCCTGTGGGGTCCACGCACTCCATTTCGTGGCCCCAAACACTCCTTCCCTTGGCTAAAGCATTTTTTCTCTGACCCCCAAATGTTCCAGCTCCAGACCCCAATCACTCTTTTTCTAGTCACACTTTTTCTGGGCCCAAACACTCCTTTACCTCGGCACCAGGCACGCTTCTCTGAGCCCAAATCCTCCTTCCCAGGGCCACATCCTCCTCCCCTGGCTTCAGGTTCTCCTCCTCTGGGCCCAACACTTGCTTCTCAAGGCCGAACGCCCACCCCCTGGACCCAGATGCTCTCTGTCTCGCCCTGATATTCGTTCTCTGGCTGACAGCCCGGAGGCCAGCAGGAGACCAGCACCTTCCTGCGCTGCAATGCAGCGTGCCACTGCAGGAGCCCCGACGTCCTCTCCACGAGGCGCGCTCACCCAGCACCATGCTCTCCCCACAGCCTTCAGGAGCTTCTCTCCTTGACGTGGGGCAGCACCAGGCCGTTAGCTCAGTACAGCCTGCCCCAGGGGCTGCCCTCCAGCTCCTCACTGCCAGCAGGGATGTACCTGCGTGGTGGGGCCCCCCCTCACCCATGTCTGCTCCCCAGGACCGGAGAGATGTCTCTGAGGACAGGCTCAGACGGATGGCCATTGGTTTCAGCTTGGGGTGCTCTGCTGAACTCCCGGGCTATCCAGGTCCTTCCTGCAGCGTTTCCACGTGAGACACCTGCTGCAGGAAATTCAGAAATGCCTACTGCAAGCCGCTTGTTCCCCAAAACAGGCCACGGGGAGCTCGGTTTGCTTTCCGCACCATGAAGGGACAGGGCAGGGAGCCCGGTCTGAGTCGGTGAGGGACACGTGCGTGGGGCGGGCCAGCACCCTGCCCTCAATTCCCATTGCCCCACACGCAGGGCTAGGAGCCCGACACCTCTGCCAAGCAATCCCAGTCTGCCTGATATCGCTGCTAAGAATGTACCAGACCGGATCCTTGGCTGAGCTAAATAAATGCAGCTCCCTCCGTCGGTCTCAGCGGAGTGACTTTGATTTATGATAGCCGAGATCTGGGCTGGTTCATTCCTCGCAGAATTGGAGTTAGGGCTGGGAGGACACTTGAAGGTCAGCCAGGCCAGCCTCCAACCACAGGCGGGGCCGGTCCCGCTGTCCCCAGCCCCGCAGCTCTGTCCAGCCTGCTCCTCAAATCACCCGCAGCGGCCCCCGCCAGCATCACTGCCACGAGAGCCAGGTAAGAGCTAACTTGGGCAGCCGTGCCCCTCCTCGGTGCCGTTTCCCTGGAGAGCAAACAGCAGAGCTGCTCTGCCAGAGCCTCCCCTGCAGCACGGCCCTCCTCCGAGATGCCTGCCCGTCCTCTCCCTGTCCCCGTGCCACCCGCAGCCCTCGCAGGGGCTCAGTCCTCCCTCCAAACACCTTCTGGAGCGAGCAGGCTCCCGGGGCCTTAAAATCCGGTTACTCACCAGCCGGGCGGGGGGGCGGCTTCTCCTCCACGGCCCCAGATGCCATGGTGCTAACCCAGGGAAGCCGGGACCTCTCCGACCTTTGGGCAAAGTCCAGCCAACGGGGCGTGAGCGAGCGGGGCCGCGGCAGCACCACCACCAGCAGCAGCACCAGCAGCACCGGTAGCAGGAGCAGCAGCAGCACCAGCACCACCAGCAGCAGCACCACCACCAGCACCACTACCAGCAGCAGCAGCGGCAGCAGCAGCAGCGGCTGCAGTAGCAGCGATCACGGCCCGGCGCGGGGGTCTGCGTCCCCCCGGCCCCTCTCCCCCCTCCGGCCGCCCCCGGGGCCGCCGTCCCGGCCCGGTCCCCGCCTGCCGCCGCCGCCCATGGCCCCCCGGCAGCCCCCGGAGCTGCCCCCGGCCGCGCCGCGCCGCCCCAGCCCGCAGCCGCCCGGCCCGCAGCGCCGCCCCGGGGCCGCGGGCACCGAGCCGCCGCCGGCCCCTTCTCGCCCCGCCGCTCCCTGCCCTTCCCCTCCCTTTTTCCCTTCCCTTTTTCCCTTCCCCTCCACCGCCGGCCATGCCGCGCCGCGCCGCCGCCCCTCCCCGCCCCGCCCGCCGAGCCTCACCGCGCCGTGCCCGCCTCCGCCGGGACCCCGGTGCGGGTCCCCGGGCCGCTGCCACCGCCGCTGCCGCACGCACGTGTGCGGCATGTGCCCGGCCGGCGCGACGGACACCGCCGGGATCGTGCCCCGGGCAGTGCCACCCGGCAGTGACACCCCAACTGTGCCACCCCAATTGTTCCACCCGAAATGTGCCACCCCAAGTGTGCCACCCGAAATGTGCCACCTGGCATTACCGTCCGAACTGTGCCACCCCAACTGTGCCACCTGGCAGCGCTACCCCAATTGTGCCACCCCAAATGTGCCACCCTAAATGTGCCACCCCAAGTGTGCCAACCCAAGTGTGCCACCCCAAACGCTGTCCCCGCCTAGGAATGCCTGGTGGGACCCGAGCCACACGAAGCCACTTGGACGCCGGTGGGCGTGGGTACCGGTGAGCATTTTTTTGGGGAAAAGTCCCCCCCACACCTCTGTGCTCCCTCTCCCGCAGTGCCAGGCTCGAGACCACGCTGGCAGAGAGGCCCCAGGCTCCAGCCCCGCTGTGCTCTCGCCCCTGCCCTTCCCCACACCATTCCCCCTCCCTTCCCCTTCTCTCTGTCCTCCCCTCGCCCTGCAGCACAGCCCGCATCAGCCCCGCTGGGCACGGCACTCGGGCACTCCCTCACCAGTTTGTTTGCCCAGTGACAACTGGGAGCCCTGCTGCTGCTCGGGTCACTCGAGAGCAGCTGGCAGACCTGGGCTGGCCTCTGCGAGAGGGAAGGAGGGCACCAGCTCACCGATGGCTGCAGCAACAAAAGGCACCTTATAAAGAAACACAGCAGCGCTTATTGGCACGGCCCCGTTGCTCCCGCACACGCCAGCAGCTGGGATCTGGCACGGAGGAGGCTTCGGGCCGGCACAGCCTCTGCTGGGGAGGCTGCCAGCCCCACGGCTCCGGTCCTCCCACACGGCCACGTCCCCAGGGCTGGGCTCTCCCTCGAGCGGGGCTCCCCGGGGGCACGCTGCCCGTCCCGGCGGTGTCTGCCCCGCGCACCGGGGAGGCTGCAGGCTCCTCCTGCCTGCCCTGCTTTCTGTCCCACCCCAGGCCATGTCCCCGATTCGGGTCCCCACGGAGCTTGCCTCTCGCGGGGTGTCACGGGCAGCAATTAACATCCTCTCTCCCCACCTCTCGGCGATAAACGCTCCTCGGGGTGGTCCATGATGGGGAGATGAGCAGATGCACCCCCAGGGGACACCGTTTGCCCGTGAACGTCTCTCTGGGGTGATGCTCTGCAATCTGCAGTGCCTGCCCCAGGGCTGCCCTGGGACTCGGATCTGTAATTGCAAAATTCTGGCTGCTGCCGCAGGAGCAACCTTCCCGCTGCCCCAGCTCCCACCTCGCCCTCTTGCCAGCACCACCAGCCCCGGAGGGACGCCGTGTCCCTGCCACGGCACAGCACCCTGCCTCCTGCTCCTGGCCACACGCATGCTCTGGGTCACTGCCCCGGGGACAGCAGCCCCCTGCCCAGTGACAGCTGGGGGCCTGCATACCTCCTCCTCCTGCACAAGGGGGGCAATGACCTGCGGCACGGCTCCAGAGCGAGGGCTGGGCACTCGTGGAGTCTCTGCCCCACACTGGAGGTGACAGTGCGGGGTGTCCCCCTGTGCAGCAGCTGGGGGGGTCCCACGCTGGGTGGCCAGGGTGTCCCCGTCTGGGGCACGGCACTGCAGGGGGGCTGGAGCATCCCACTGCGGGGTTTCCTGCTGTGGGTCAAACCCACAGCAGAGCATTTCCCATTGCAAAGTGCCACCTAACGGGGAAGGGGCTCCTAGCAGCAGAGCACAGGACGGCCTGCGAGGGACACGCCGGGCTCCCCTGGGAGCCAGGCTCTCCCTGAGCTCAGGGACACGTGCCCACCTCTGCTCCTCACCCGGCTTCCAGCTGGAGGTCTCGCTCTCCTCCTCCCTCCAGCCAAGGTCACCAGAGGAGGCAGAGGCATCCCAGTGCTCGGGGAGGGCGTGCTGTGTTTTCACTTGGGCCAATTTCCTACTCGCAAGGTCAAGATAAAAGCGTGGACTGAGAATATCGTGTGCTGAGGGGTGCCAGAGCCTTGTTCTGAGCCTCAAGGCTGCGGGAGCCAAGGCTGTCTGGCCGGGGCAGGGAGCTCCGTGGCTCTGCGGGGCGCAGGGGGCACCTACGGCCTGGCCACTTGTGCCCTCAGGAGAGACGGGAAGTCCCGGGCTGCAGAGCCATTCCCCCAGCCCAGAGCCCGATCCGACACCGACCATTGCAACCAACAATGCCAAAGGTCTGGGGGGACACACGGGGACAGCCGCAGCACACACGGGCCTGAGCCTGCTTGTGTTCTCCATCAGGAGCCCTGCATGCAAAGCCGCGAATCCCCTGCTCCAACCCCATGAGCACAGGTGGTGCTGTGTCACGGCACCTACAGAGGTTCCCAAAATCCTTTCCAGAGCTCCTTCCAGTAAAGGCCCCTTCATGGGAGCACCCCAAGGGCACTCCCAGCTTGAGCTGGTCCTGCTTCCTGTCCCTGCACCTCATTGCCATTCCTGGTGCTGTCTGTGTCCTTGCACCCTCGCACCTCCTCCTGTGCCCGTGTGGTGATGCTGCAGTTGGACCCCAGGGTCTGTGGATGGTAAGCGAGGCACTGTCCTTGCAGTATCACTGGGGCACTCCACTTTGGTCCCGTGCCTTGGCAGAGCAATAGGAAAGAAGATTCCTCCTCCAGAAAGCAGTGATCCACAGCTGGATACTGCCACCCTCTGCTGCTCGGTGCCTCTCGGACATCGCCAGTTTCACTGCACAAATCTTGCCAGGCCCCTGTGCTACCACGTCCCTGCCCTCAGTGTCCCAAAGAGAGGGAAGGACTAGCCCAGCACCTCTAGCCCCCAAAATGTCCTCGGGGTGATCCAGGGACCACAAAGCAGACGCGATATCCCACCCTCCTCTCTCGACTGCAGGCACCAGAGGTGACACAAAGCTCGGATCCCCACGGGGCCACCCCAAGCGGAGCCAGAAGTGGAGGCGAAATCAGGCCAGGGCAGTAGGTGCAGGACAAGAAACAGGAGGCTGCTGCACATGGGGAGGGAAGCGGCAGTGTCACGGAGCCTTGGCCTCCACAAGGACAGACTGTGGAATTTCTACCAGTGTCCAGCTTCTGACAGGCCTCTCCCTGCAGCTGCCACAGCCGCGGGGCTGTCCTGCCGTGGGAACCACCACGGGACTGAAGTGCCGGGACTCCCTGCTTGCTTGGTGGGAGGAAAGCCTAGACCTATAGCTTCCAACGAGGCTGGGGAAGATGAAACACGGGATGTGCTCTCACCTACATGCCTGCCACAACAGGACGATGACTACTGGCCTGACCAGCCACCTCACAGGACACCAGCACAGCCCAGTCCTGACCCTTCCCCTTTTCCCCAGCAGCAGAGGTTAGGCTCGGGCTACAAACATGCAGCACAGGGTTAGGCTCCACACCGAGCCTTGGTGGCCCAGGCGGGCAGCAAGCAACTTTGGTCACTCACCTCATGTTGGAGGCCAAGGGAGTACCAAAGCTGTCTTCTGAGCAGCAAGGGCTGCGCCGAACGCCTTTCCTTTGCCTCCCTCGCTCCTCCTCCCTCTCAGTCCAGGGGGCATCTGTGGCCGAACTGGTCCCAGAGTCCGGCTCCAAGTGAGCCAGAGGAGCAAAGTTCTCCTCGATCAGCTTGGCGCTGTCTCGGATCTGTCCCTGTACTTCTGGGGTGAGGGTTGGGAGGTCAAAAGTGAAAAAGGTCCCATGGGCGCGGGCTGGGGAGGAGAGGATGTCAATGGAGTCCAGGCTGGTGTAAGATGTGCCTTTGGCTCGATGGGACTCCATGATGCTCTCAAAATGCTTGCTGAAAGAGTCCATGCCATCCTTGGAGAGGCTGTGCCCTAGCAGGAAAGGCACTGGAGACTTGAGCATACCCTGTGTGTCTCGATCCATGATCCTAGAGGGAAAAAAAGTGAGAAGAACTGGTCACTGAGGAGCAAGGGATCAAAGCCCTGAAACAAAAGCCCATGCACTGCTCCAGAAGGAAACTGGGGAGGGCAGAAGTCTCCTCTGAACAGCTGCAGGACGCCAGACCTCTGAGGAGAAGCCTTGCCTGCCCAAGACATGATGGGAAGAGGGACTGCCTGGCCTCCCTCCAGACATGCTTCTCCTTTAATGAGCTACAGACTTTTGTTCCTTTAGTGGCTCATCCTCCTAAGAAGCTTATGAGAGGGCTACTGCTCCCAGTCACTCGCCTTGAGCTTAGATCCAATAAACGGCTCAAGCACCAAACCAGGATGTGCTTCAGCTCCACTTCCAACCAAATCTGCAAGTGCTTGAATTTTCCACGAGCCTTCAGAGCTCCACAGCACTCCTGAAGCCACCGAGGGCAGCGCGACGCCTTCGTCCACATACGCGACACCGCGGGCACTGAGCAAAGCCTGCCTGCAGGGTCTGCACAGACAGTACCTGCTGAGTGCAGCCCAGCTTACTTTCTGGGGTACTGCTCTAGCCACTTGGCTGTATCTCTCCTACAAAGACGATCCACTGTGAAAATAAGACAAGGGATGACTCCAGAGAGAATAGGATATCCTGTCCTGACAGCAAGGGCGAAACCCCAGGTGCTGCTCCCTGCCAAGGCACCCAAACCACGCTCTCCTGGCCCTGGCTAGTCATCTGGTCACGTATCAGCCCTGCAGGAAGGCTCGGCTCGGCTCCAGCACGGGTCTGAGTCCAGCCCAGCACAGGAGCTTCTAAGTCTCCAACCTCTGAGACTTTTCTTCTGTCAGTGAGGTAAGTTGCAACCTGCCCATCGGTCCGAGCATGTGGCAGTAGGGATATTTCCAACACCGAGAACAGCAGTGCTTCAGTCACATAAGCATAAACACAGCCCTAAAAGGCTGTTTCACTCAGAAGCTGCTATCGCTTTATTAAAGTACCAGAAAAGCACTTGTTATGCCACTCTCTTTCCTGATTAAAAGCAAAGAACTGATCCAGCTTGTCATAACATTTGTTATGAACAAACAGCTTCATACAGAAGGCTCAGAAAATGCATTGCTGTTTGAAGCACCAAGTGGTTTTCTCATTCATTAGCTTTCATACGCTGCTCAAAAATCTCACCCTGATTATTCACCAGGCCACAAGCTGCCAGCTTCACTGCACCAGATGCAGGTGGCCTCAAAGGGAGCTCAGCTAAGTGAGCAGTGGGTAGGAAAGGCAGGATGAAGGCTGCTCTTGTCGACCCACGAGCGTTTCCCCAGCTGCGTAGCACTGCACTGCGTCCTTACCAGTCCAGCACGAGCCCCGGGAGCCACCTCAGAGGGGACTTTCTGATGAGGACACCGGAGAAGAGACCTCTCAGCATTTGCAACTGCGAATGTGCATTCACTGTCCTTACCATTTTGCAATGTGCTGCTGAACTGAGCTAATGCTGCTGACTTCATTTTACGTCTTGCATCCGTAAGGAGGGCCATGGGCTGTACCCGAAAGGACAACAGCCGCAGCCAGCAAGGACCTTGTTTCCAGGAGAGGGTAAGGGAATCGGGCTTATTTTTGCCATCAAGCATATTGCCACCAAAACACAGAAAAAACATAGCTGGTTCTGTCCGCACCATCTGAGCTCCAGGAACAACCCCTCCACCCCAAAATAGCAAGCCAGCTGTAAGCAAAGCCATTCAGATCCAGCAGTACCTCGTCACAGCAGCACAGGCACAGGGTCTGCTTGCCCCAGAAGGGTCGGCAGCCTGCCCCGCACTGCCCAGCCCTGCCTGGCTCCGCTTGTGGCTGCTCCCAGGCAGCGGCGGTGCGGGAGGCACAGCCCCACGGCCAGGCGATGCAGCCGGGGCAGTGCGAGGGGAGGAGATGCTGAGGGTGCAGTCAAGCACCTGCACAGCAGCGGCAGGCAGCGCAAAAACAGGTTTCTGGCTTCAGGCTGGTGCGGCACACACGGCGATCCTCTCTTGGAGGTGGGCCAGGTGGGTGAGCAGGGGACACGCGTCCCCTGTGGGAAGGCTCCCCTGGCAGCAGGCCCAAGGGCTGTCCTGGGCAAGGCTGTTCTGCTTCCAGGGAGAAAAGGTGCCTCCGTCCAGCCCTGCACACTCCAGGGACTGGGGCACCGTGCTGCAAAGCCTCCTCTGGCTCCTCGGCCGGGGCATGGGTGCTGCTGGCCACGCTGGGCCCTGCCACCACCTTAGTGACCCTCTGGGGATGCTCGGGGAGGGGGCAGATGAGCCCGCTCTTGCTGACAGGTCTCAGCTCCCTGCCACTAATGGGAATAAAGACAGTAAAGGCTTAGGCTGGTCATTAGTTGTAGATCTGCCTCTAAATATACTCAGGGAGAGGATTTGCTGGAAGAAGACGCTGTTTCTTCTGTCACTTTCCATGTCTTATTTGGTTCTGTATTGGATTTTTCAGCCTGATGTCCTGCCAGCTGTTAGCACGTCTCTTATTTTGGGAGGGCAGATCACACAGAAGGTGCCCTTTGGCCAGAATATGAAGGGCAACAAGACAGTGCCCAGCCAATCCCCCCTTGCAGAGGGTGCTAAACCCCTAAGGCTAGGTTTCCAAAGGGATTTATATCTGCAAATCAGCGTCTGATGGTGCTTCAGTCATTTTGCAGGGCTGGTCCTTCCCGGCTACCAACAAAGTGCTCTGCAGAGAAACTGCCAGGGCAGAAGCTGCTGGTTTGCAACAGCTCTTGCAGAGCAGGGTGGCGCAGGCTCCTGGGATACAGGGGGGTAAGGGGGATTTTTAACGCCCCATCATCACCCTTCCTGCAAGCAGGCAAAGCAGAAAGCTTGGAGTAGCAAACATCGATACCAGTGACTGGTAAACGGGAGGGAGGACTGCAGCTGCAGAGCTCGGAAGCAGCGTGTAAGCAAAAACCCGGGGCTGTAATGCAGGTACCGAACGAGCTTGCGGTTTTAGGCGAGCAATTTTCAGCATGCAGTCCGCAGGCTCTGCACCTAGCTGGGGAGTAGGCAGGGGTCTGCACATCAAAAAAACACAAAAGCCACGGGTCTACAGAGCAGCTGCATAAAATGGGCACACCACCACTATATACTTATACCGGGAGCACCGTGTTTTGGGGCAGCAATGCATTTCAGTATACATCCGACCTCTTCAGCACTGCCTGGCGAGCTGCAGTAAGGTGTCTCAGAGGACAAAAAGCAGGTCTAGGCTTACAGCCCACAGGAATTGTAATGGCCTAGTACAGGTTTGGAAATAGATTATCACCATGTAAGATAATGGTTACAGCAACTTGAAGAACTTGCTTGGAGTGATAATAGTATAACTTTACAGCTTTTCAAATCTTCTATGACAATTTATTTGGAAAAAAAAATGCATTTCCTTCTTGGAAAAAACAGCAGGAGCCCAGCTCCCCTCTGCAACGTGCACCTTCCTTTCCACTTCAGCCCAGCGCCTCACGCTTCTCCCCCCCAGAGCAGGAACACCACTGCAAGTTATTTTTTCTATCATCTCTTCCCACCAACAACACCAAAGCCTCCCTCTTCCTTTTCTTCCACCCCCGTGCATCCTGCCCGCCTTTGGCACAGCGTGGCTGTGCATGCTGCCAGACACCCCTCTGTCCTGGCACGCGGGGACTGCCTGGCTCTGCTTCCCCAGCGAGACCTTGCCCTCTGCGTGCGGAGCGTTTGCTGATGAAGCTGAGCTCCCTCGTCCCGCCCAAGGGTCCATCACCGTCCTGGTACACGATATTTTGCCACACAAGTGAGAAACAACGCACAGTGCAGTGGTGTGAAAAGGCTTTCTCCAGCCCAAAGAGCTTCCCTGACACTGTCACCCAAGTGCCCTGGCTCGGACGGGTGACCTGAGCTCAGGACTTGTCTCCACGGGAGCGGGTCCTGCAGTCAGTGCCCTGCACTGGACACCAGCACTGCCCCGCTCCTTCCATGGGGCAGCGAGGGACCCCCAGCCCTGAGGGGTGCTCCAGGACCCCCCTGGCCCCATACACAGCTCAAGCACAGCTGCCAAGAGTTTTGGCTTCGGCACTCGTTTGGCAGAGCCCATTCTGTCATGCACTTGGGATACCGAGAAGGGCGAGGGGAGCTTTCTGCCCTCACACGCTGAGCCTTACCTTTCCCTGTTCTCCTTCCTCATGGCCTCAAACACCTCATCGTCCTCCTCCACGTCCCTGCCACGCAGCCCGTCCTTCGTGCGCTTGGCGCCATGCTCAGGGAGCTCCTCAGGCGTGCTGTTCCTCCGGCCCGGGGTCCCCACAAAGCTGGGGTTGCTCTCGCTGTCCTTTTGGCTCTCGATAGCCGAATCCACCTCATCCTTCTCGGCCAGGATATCGTCGATGTTGGTTTCACGATAGCACCGCAGCGGCACGGTGTCCAGGTCTGTCTCGGAGTACTTCACCGTCCTCCTTATAATGCCCGTCTTGCAGGAGCCGTGCTCCTTGCCGCCCACTGGGGACACCTCGATCTCCACCTCCACGTGGCTCAGGCCATGCTCGGGCTCCGACTTCAGTGGCTCCGCGGGCAGCAGGCAGCCGGGATTCGGGGAGGGCTCAGCGACGGGGGCCGAAGAGCCTGGAAGAGAGCCCAGAGCCCCTGTTCGACCCCAAGTCCCAGTGGATCAGGGCTCTGCGACCTCCCCAGACCAACTGGTAGCCACAGGTCCCTGCCCGACACCTTACCTGCCTTCGGGGCCTCCAGCGAGCCGTAGAAGAACTCCCACTTGGCCCTGGCGATGCGCTGGGCATGGGCTGAGCTCTGCCGGGGGCGCGGCCAGGCGCTGCCCTGCGGGGGGACACGGCGGTCAGTGGGCAGCGGGGCTGGGCCAGCTCAGCCCAGTGTGGGGTCACAGGCACCTACCTGGGGCCGGGGGCCGGCGGGGACGTCCCCCGGTGGGGCCTGGAGCCCGTTGGTGAGGGAGCTGAAGAGGCAGCTGGCTGCGAGGGTGCAGGTGTCCCTCCCGCCCCCGCGGGGACGCGTCTCCCCCGGGGACCTGCTGCCAGCCAGGAGCGGGTCGGACACGGAGGCCTCCAGCTTCAGCTTGCGGAGCAGCCGCTCCTGGGGCTGGGGCTGGGGCTGGGGCTGGGGCTGGCCAGGGGGCACGCACCAGCCCTCGCTGGGCTCCACACCACAGGGCCCGTTCTCCCGGGGGGCTGGGGGGCCGCCGAGGGGCCGCACGCTGGCCTTCTCGATGAAGCGGAAGGTGACGACAGAGCTGCGTCCCTCGGGGGCCACCAGCGGGCTGCGGCTGCCGGGTGAGGCGAGCCCCGCGACGTGCTGGCCCCTCCGTGGGGTGCAGGGGGCCGTCAGGCGCCCCCCGCCCAGGCAGCCGCCGTTGCCGAAGGGCCCCGTCTCCGTCGGCTTGCGGGCCAGGGAGCCCGTGCTGTTGTAGAGGCCGAGGGGGCAGCGGCGGGCGTCGGGGGCCAGGCCCTTGCGCAGGAGGTGGAGGCGGCCGGCGTTGAGGTTGGGGGTGAGGCAGCGTGGTGGGCTGCGGCGGCCCGGCTCGGGGCTGGCGGCGGCTGGAGGCCAGGGCCGGTGGTCCCCGGGGTGGGAGAAGGGTGGGGGAGAGGCGGCGCAGCCCTCAGCGGTGGGGAGGTGGACGAGGCCTCCCGCCTGCGCCATGCTGACAGAGAGGGGAACGCAGGTGTCAGGTCCGGAGCTGGGCAGGGCGAGGCATCCTCAGGCAGCCCTAAAGGGCAAGGAGAGGTGGTTAGAGGAGGGGGCACGAGATGGGGAGATGCAGATGGGGATGCTGCTTAGAGATGGGTGTAGGGTGCAGATTGGCCCAAGCATCTGCAGACAGGTGGCCTGAGAAGAGAAGCCCCAACTGCCCCATACCCAGACTGATGCAAGGGCATGGCTGAGGGCACCGGGGTGGCTCTGAAGCCCCCAGAGGGGCTTCACCAAGTGGGGGCCGGGAATGCCAGGAGGAGCGCCAGATCATCAAGAACAGGAGGCTGGCATGGGGATGAGTGGATCTGTGGTGCGATCAGCCTCCACACGGCCATACAGGGCCAGGACAATGAGGAGAACATGCAAAGCGTGCCCTGTCTTCATGACAGCTCAGCTCAGAAAAAACTCCAGGTGAGACAACCCTGTCCGAGCTCCCTCCTGCAGCAGGAAGCATGAGATGTTCACGGGCAGACAGTGCCCATCACACCAGCCCCACAGCGGGGACACCAGCAGCTCCTCACCTAGGCTCTGGGCACACCAGGGGGTTGCTTCCTTCCCTGGGTCCCCTGGATGCTCAGGTGCTGCCCCTATAGACCAGCACCACCCGGATGTGGTGGGAGAGCATGCTGTGTGCTTTGAAATGGGTTTCATTTATCCTGGCTTAGGCTGAATACTGTTACTACCTGTAGCCACCTAAAATCACCTCAATAAGGGGGAACACACTGGATCACTGAGACATCCCCAGATTACACTCACTGAAGGAGTTTGACACCATCAGCACGAGCAAGAAGCCTGTCTCTTTGGAGGTCAACTTGTGTTTTAAAGTATGTCACCCTGTCACATGCTGCAGCCACGATCCGTGGCGCAGACAGAGCTGTCAACACCAGCAGATCCAAAAAGCAGTGGTTGAAACAGTCCTGCCCCGGGGGGGGCTGAGCGTGCCTGTGCCAGCAACACGACCCCGGCTCGCCCGCCCCTGCCTCGGGACTGTTCTTCTGCCAGGGATCCCTGTCACCCCAGCGTGGCGAGGCGCTGCATGGGAAGGTAGATGCCAGCACCCTCAGCACTGCCAGCACTGGTCCTTCTCACGGGGCAGCTAACACTTGGACATGGCTTTCCCCAAGTTCTTGCACTCCTGGTGCACAGGAAAGGTTCTGCCTTGGCGGCTTTTAGCTTCCCCAGATGCAGAGGTACTTTCGTTCCTGCACTTGGATCTCACCACTTGAAAGCAAGAAACCAAATGCTAGTTGCAAATGGAGGAAAGCATGATTTCTTCTCCCCGTTTCTTGGTGCAAACCAGATAGGATTAAACCGAAGGGCATAGGACTGGCTTTTTCAGTGGTGTTTAGGCTCGAGGGATGCAGAGACATAACTCTTAATAAAACAGCCCAAATCACCCACGTGGGGCGGGCGCCTCTCTATCTGCACTACTACACTTCTGAAAAATTTGGCTCCTACTGAGCAGCAGCAATCTGCAATTCACTCGCTGCAGAAAATATTCTCTGTTTAAGATGTCAGTTACTGTTTTTACAATCTTTTCCCCTGTTATGGTTATATTCACATTCAAGGTTGCTTAACTGATAAATAACAAAAACGCTGGGTTTATATATTTCAGATGAAATCCCACTTTTTATCTAAATGTGGACTGACACACATGCCAAGGAAAAAAGTTATCACTAGAAAATAGCCGGCATTCACTGTAACATAACAAATCTATAAAAAACAGCCTATCTCAATGTACACGAGTTATTGCTAAAATAAATGGGATGAGCACAGCGTGTCCTCCTGGTTATCGAGGGAGAATCATCAGACTCGTAGCAAAGGCCATGCCGTCTGCAAGGCACCGGAGCCAGCCTGTTACTCCATCCAGCGGAGTGAGCCTTTCTTTAATAATGAAAGGTAAAACGCACAAACGCAACCGTGATGAAAAATCAATGATGTAGCTGAGGCTTCCTGCTTGCCGATTTAAATCATGAATCAAAACGATGCTCTTTAAATCACCGTGATGAATGGGGCTGGGCTGAAAGGCACCTGGGGGGGCCTTGCTGGTCCCGCTGCCCAGGGCAGGAGAAGCCGTGCGAAGGGAAGGAAGCCACGAGCAGCGGGGGCACGCGTCCAGGGAGAAAAACTCGGGAGCTGCAGCGTGGCAGCGGGGGGCTTCACACCGGTGTGGGGGGTTCATTTCCCGGTGGAACCTCTCAGGCGCACAAGAAACTTGCTCTCAGCTTCTCAGCAGCCCGGGGGGTGGCCGGGGGCTCCTGCTGGCCCCTGCGCCGTGCCGGTGCCGAGCGGGGTGGTGAGGGGGAAGCAGCAGGCGCCGGGCGCTGCCGTGCTGCGGGGGAAGCGCACGCCCACGCGAGACGCGTGGGGGATGCGAGGGAACAACCATCATTTATTTTTAGGGGGCAAAGAACGGGGTAGAGACGGGAGGGAAGGGAAGGGAAGGGAAGGGAAGGGAAGGGAAGGGAAGGGAAGGGAAGGGAAGGGAAGGGAAGGGAAGGGAAGGGAAGGGAAGGGAAGGGAAGGGAAGGGAAGGGACCTGTGCTCCCCCCTGCGCCCCCCCGCCCGTCCTCCCTCGCCCCGCACCTCCCGCCTGGCCGGGATCAGTGGATGTGACACGCAGCCGGGCGAGGAGGCAGCCCCCCGGCCGGGCGCTCCCCGCTGTCCCCGCTGCCCCGCCGCTCCCCGCCGACACGGCTGCGACCCGCAAGTGCTGCACCTTGCCCCGCCGCCCCGCCGCGGCCACCCGGCCCCATCCCCGCCGCTCCCCGCCGTTACCGGCACCGCCGCCGCCGCCGCCGCATCCTCCGCTGCTCCGCGATGCTGCCGCCCGGCTCGGCTCGGCTCGGCACGGCACGGCACGGCACGGCTCGGTGCGGTGCCACCGTCCCCAGCCCGCCGCTCCCCGCCGCGCTAATCCCGGCGCGGGGCCGTCACTCCGCCCCGCTGACAGCCCCGGCAGCCAATGGCAGCCCCGCGGGGAGCCGCGTCCCGCCCCCCCCGGTGGCACCGGGACCGGCGGCGGCCCCGGGGAGCATCCCCGGGGTGCGCGTCCCGGCGGGAGCGCCGTGACCCCGGCCCCACGCGCGGCACCGTCCCTCGGCGCGTCCCTGTGCCACCCACCGTGGGCACCTGCACGGCACCACTGCCCGGGGAGCGCGGGGACAGAAAGCCCAAAGGCGCCACAGGTCCCAGGCCACCTGGGCTGCCCACGGGTGGGAAACGCCACCCCAACTGCGAGAAACCTCAAGGACGGGAAAAGAAACCCAGCCGCCACCCCATGCATCCCGCCCGCATCCTGCACGGGGACAGCGGTGCGGCGGTGGGGACCCGGCCACGGCCTGCACGCAGCGGCGGCTGGCAGCCAGCGCTCACGGCCCGATCGATTCGCGATTAAAGAGCGCTTTATTAGCCAGCCCGACGATCGTTACCAGGCGTGCGAGATGGGAGAGGCCCGGGAGAGCCGGTGCCTTGCACGCCCGCAGTGTGCTCAGGAGGAATGTGGGGGAGCTGCCCCTTCGTGCTGCTCTCCCGGCCAAGGGTGAGCCCAGCTCCGTGCCCACCTGCCCTCGCCGCCACCCAGAAGCGAGTCCCCATCTCCTTGCCCGCGCACGGGGACACCGGGAGGAAGCTGCACACTCCCCTCATCTTTAATGCATAGAAGCACTGCCATTTTCTCCCCTCCTCCTGCAGGCTCCTGCCTGTGCAGCCTGTCTCCCCCACGCCGGGGACCGCGGGTCCCCGAGCTGCCTCGCACGCTCTCCCGACCGACTCGAGCAAAGCCGGGCTAATTAGGGGCCTCGCTGCCGCGGGATCAGCGACCTGATTCCTTCAGCAGCTTCTTGATGGCAGGAGGCCGGCGGAGGGGGGGGGAGGCTTTTCTCTAAGCCACTGCCGGAGCGACAAATTTAACCAAGTGGAAGAGCTCAGAGCTCTCCTGGCGTGCCCACACCGGGGCCAGGCACACACCTGCGCCCTGCCGGCTCCATCGCTCCCCGTACCTCTGTCTGCCCCTGGCCGCAGCCCTTCGCCTTCCCGCAACCTGCAACCCTACGCCTCTGGAGCAGAAGCCCCTGTGCTCGCTGTCACCTGGCACCAAATCCTGCACGAGCCTGTCCGGCCCCACGCCGTCCCTTCCACCTCCTGGTCTCTGCCGGCTCCTCGAGCCCACCCACAGCTCTGTGTAGCTACTGCCGGCTTTGTCCTTGCTCACCTCCACAGCCCTGCAGTGCTCCCACCCCTGCCGAGCCCAGAAGGGTCTGGGTGTCACCGGAGCAGCACAGCGAGCAACTTCTTCCTTGGAAGAGGCTAACTGGAGCCGTCGGATGGTCCCAGCAGCTGGACAGAGCCAGATGGCAGGAGGGAGCCACACGCCGCTGACCCCCGGCACGTCCCTCTGCTGTCGAAGGCAGTGGGGCTGTGCTTTGGCCTCAGCGTGCGGCGCGGTCCTGCCAGCGCGGGCATGGCTGTGAGGCAGGTGGGTGCTCCTCACCCAGCTGGGGGGAGCACCATGGAAATGGTGAGCCTGGCCCTGCAGGAGTCCCGGGGGAGGCGAGGAAGCCGAGCTCCCTTTGTCTCCACACCGAGGGCTCCGGGGCAACCCGTGAGGTCATGTGCATTCCCTCGGGGCCCGGGCTTAACTACACGGCTCTAATTAATCCCTTCTGTGCCAACACCCAACCACATCCTCACTAGATATTAAAAACCCACTGCAGCATAAGCCGAGTCTGCAATGGATTGCTGCACTTATCTGTTACTCCGCCGGGCTGGTGGCTAAGGATAAATGGTGCAAACACCCTTCCTTGAGGCTCAGCACACAAGTGCTGCTCTAGCGCTCACCCAGGCAAGGAGGTGGTAACAGAGATCAGCACCAGGACCCTCCTGCCGTCCTGGGTCCCCAGCAGGGCCTTCTGCTCCCAGCTCGGGGGGGTGGCACTCACCTGCTAGGGGTGGGTGAGGACACGGCCCTGGGGTGTCTGCCAGCACCAGCATCGCTCCATCGGGACGAAGGCAAGAATGCCAGCGTGGTAAAACCTGTCCTGGGGATGTGGGAGGTGGGGCCCCAGCGCAGTTTGAGCCATAAATAATCTCCCTACACAGCAGTTAAGGGAACAATTGTGTGGGAGTATCTCTTGGTAAAAAGATGCTCAGGGAAAAGATGGTCTTGAAGGAAAGCAGTCAGTGGGTTCTGGCTGGTGGGTGAGTTCTCCCGTGGGGAGGGAGGAACCTGGGTGCCAGCAGGCTGCTCAGGCCCCCAGAAGTCACCGCACTGGATAGATGAATTTAGCCTGAAAAAAAACCAAATCTGCAGTTCTTTGGTGTAGCCTCCCAGGACACAGCTTGTGCTGCAGCACAGATCTTTGGAGCTGCTCTCCAACTCGCTCTGCAGCAAATCCCTTCCCTCCACCTTCAGATTCACAGGGAGAAAGGTGAAAGGGTGCAGGGAGGAATGAGCAGGGAATGCAGGGAGTATTTTCTGCAGGAGAGGGACAGCAAGCCTAACACAGCAGGGAGGCAATGTGGTCACATACCTAATTGTAAAATAGTGTGGAAACCCTAAAATGTCAGTCAAGGAGGAGTGATTACAAGTGTGGTGAGGGAACGGAGCATCTAGCCCAGACACTGGGCAAAGGCTCCCAGTGTGGAAATGTGGACACTTGCTAGGGATGCAATGAAAGCCTGGAAGACATCAAGCAGAGGGTGCATGAGGGGGATGCTGCCACAACAGCCCCGCATTGGTGTGTAGCAAGGAGCTCCTCAGGCACCTTCGCCTTCCAACCCTGACTTGCACAGCTTGGCTTGGCCTTACTTCTATTTTATTTTATTATTTTTTTAGCTCTCACTGTATATTTTTTTTAGCCCTCCCTGTATCCCCAGATTCTCTGGTAGGCAACTGTAAATACCCCAAAGCCTCTGCAAGGCTGAAGGCATTCAGCCAGCACGGTGCCAAGCCGCCAGGGCAGGTGCTGATCCCGGGACAGCAGCTGTGGGCTGGCGCTGCACCAACCTCGTAACAACACAGTGTGCCCTCCGCAGCCCGGCCCCTGAGGACACCAGCAGGCCTGAGGACACCCTGCCAGCCTCTTAGGATGCCTTTGAGGTGGAAAGAGCTGCATTATCAGCACGAGGGAAAGTCAGGGGTGGCAGGGGGAAAGACTTGCCCAAGCTCAGCCACGAGCCAGGAGCCCCTCTGGGAACCAAGGCCTGGACTTCTGACGTGAGGGCAGCTCCTCTAAGTGTGAGGCCCCAGTGTCCTAAATCTTGCCCCATCGAGAGCAGGCTGCTCCCCTAGGCTCCTCAAACACAGCTAGACACCATCAGAGCTGGCTGAAGTCTCTGCTCACTTCGGTGGGACACTGACGGGGACGAAGGCGCGGGCAGGGTCAGACCCGAGGCCAGGCGCTCGAGAGCAGCCAGCACCGTGCCTCTCGGAGGAAGACGCAGGCAAGCTGCAGCAGCAGCTGGAGCTAATCCGCTTCCTCCCCCGGGGCTCAGCCTGCTCTCGTCACTGTCACCGGGGATCAGCTCAGGGCCTGACGCAGGAGGCCTCCGCTCCCCCTCGGGGCGTCGGGGCTCACCGGGATAACGGAGAGCCACGGGACGGAGCGGTGCCGCCAGCCCACCGCAGGGCTCGGCGCATGGCTTTGTCCAGATGTGCCCTGTCCGAAATGGGGCCCTCCAACGGGCACAAAGCAGAAGGGACGGGCAGGTGCCCGGTGAGTCACAAGAGGCGATTCTCTCTTGAAAAGGAAGCGCCTCCCGGCTCACCGCGCTGATCTCCTGAAGGGCACCCTCTAATCCAGGGCCCGGGGCTTTCTTCGTGACGCCGGGCGCACGCTGTGCCAAGGAGACAGCAGGACACACAGCCCTTTATACCCTTTTAGAAAATTAACGACGTGTTTTGTTTTACGGGAGCAGTTGTGACGGTCCTTCCCACGTGCTGTTTGAAGTCTGGGAAGCCAGCAGGTTATCCCTGCAGGGCGGCAGGAAGGTTTTAGCCCGGGCTCTGCCCTCACCCTACTGCTTGACCCCCAGGGTGGATTCCCCTGGTCCCGAAGGGCCTGCCTGACGCCAGGGCCAGTGCAGGAGCTGCAGTATTTGGGATTAGCCGGGGGCACGCATCCAGGCGAAACTTGAAAAGGCAACTCGAAGGCAGCGTCCAAAAAAAGACGCACAAGCCTACCCTGGGCGAAGGGCGCTCCGACAGAAGGACAAGGACTTGCCGCGACACTCGACCGGGAGAGCAGGGCAGGAGGGCGCTCCGGTCCCTCAGTCCCGTCCCCTCGCAGGCAGGGCGTAACCTCGCGCGGGGCGGTGCCGCAGCGGACCCTCACAGACACGGGCGGGGACGTAAGGACCGACGGGGCCCTTACCGTTGCCGCGGTCCCGGGCCGGTGGCTCCGCCGGGCGTACGGCTGTGCCTCAGCACGTCCCCTGCGGCGCGGGGACGGCAGCTAGCGCCGTGCGGGCCTGCGGCCAGCCGCTGCGCAGCAAAACGGAAACTCTGAGCGCTTCGCGGCTGGAAACCGCCCGCAGCTCCTAGTGCGCACGGACCAAGCGCCGCGACCAGACCCCGCGGCTCGCACCCCGCTACCGCCCCGCAGGCGGGGAGCCGCCCCCCCCCCCCCCCCCCCCCGGGGCAGCTCGGCGCCTCGGGCTGCCCGGTGCTGAACGGACAGCGCCGCGCGGCGCGCGTGCGCGGGGCCGCCCGCCTCCTGGCGGCCTCCGCCTCCCCGCGGTGGGCGGGGCCTGGCGGGGCAACGGCGCGGGCCGCGCCCCCGCCGTGACGTCACTGCGGCGCCGGCAGCGGAGCCGGAGGTGCCGGGCGGGTCCCGGTCCCGGCGGGTCCCGGCGTTGCCGAGCGCTCCCCGCTGCGTCCCGGCCGCCCGCCCGCCATGAGCGCCGGCCGTGCCGAGGGCGGGCTGCTGGCCCTGCCCTGGGAGGACGTCCTGGTGCCGCACGTCCTCCGCCACCTGCCGCTGCGGCAGCTGCTGAGCCTGCGGAGGGTGAGCAGGGCCTTCCGCGAGCTCGTCCGCCTCTACCTGGCCAACATGCGCCGCTTCGACTCCGC
The DNA here is from genome assembly GCF_009769625.2 of Cygnus olor. NCBI lineage: Eukaryota > Metazoa > Chordata > Aves > Anseriformes > Anatidae > Cygnus > Cygnus olor. The sequence goes on from NC_049175.1 coordinate 17,720,741, forward strand.
GCAGGTACCGGGGGGGCGCGGGGAGGGGCCGGGGCTAGTGGCCGGGGGGCCGGGGCTAGTGGCCGGGGGGCCGGGGCTAGTGGCCGGGGAGCCGGGGCTAGTGGCCGGGGGGCCGGGGCTAGTGGCCGGGGAGCCGGGGCTAGTGGCCGGGGGGCCGGGGCTAGTGGCCGGGGGGCCGGGGCTAGTGGCCGGGGGGCCGGGGCTAGTGGCCGGGGGGCCGGGGCTAGTGGCCGGGGGGCCGGGGCGAGTGGCCGGGGGGCCGGGGCTAGTGGCCGGGGGGCCGGGGCTAGTGGCCGGGGGGCCGGGGCTAGTGGCCGGGGGGCCGGGGCTAGTGGCCCCGTGTCTGGCTGGCCATACGGGCTCGGGGAGGAGAGGCGGTGATTCAGGGCCCAGAAATGCCACCCTCCTTAGCAGGAGGCTCCCGGGAGCAGGGAGCCTGCGAGCTCCACCTCGCCATTACGGGGCAGCGGCTCGCGGAAGCAAGCTGGCGTTAGGGAGGGTGGCACGGCCTGGTGGTGGTCCTCGCCAGGGGTTGTGCAATGGGTGGGCCTGGTGGGATGGGGAGAGCGTGCGCGGGTCCTGGGGAGGGCTGCCTAGGGACTGGAAAGGCAGCGGTGTCTTTAAACACCCAGGGTGGTCTGGCACAGAGTTGTTGGAGAGCAGGGACGTGCGGAGCTCATTGCAAGTATATAAATGCAGGGACGAGGAAAGGAGTGGAGAGCATCTTGTGGCAGTAGTCCTGGTGCTGTGTGGAGGAGAGCTGGGACAGCGGGGCTTGCCCTGGGATTGGAAAGGGGGCTTTGGTCACCTCTGTGCCACCGTGGAAAAGAGGAAGGGAGCGGGTCTCTGGGAGCTCAGCATCAGGCTGAGCCGGGCTGCTTTGGGCACCTGGGGGATGCCTCGTTATTCCTGTGTTCCCCTTGCAGATCGGACCTGCCGTCCCCAGAGCCGCTTTCCTTACCCTGCTGAAGGACAACAAGGTGCTGCAGCAGCTGGCGCTCCAGAGCTGCTCCGACTGGCTGACGGACAGGGAGCTGCTGCCGGTCATCAGGCAGAACCACCACCTGCACCACATCCAGCTGAAGGGCTGCGCCCAGCTCAGCTGCCACGCGCTGATAGCCATCTCGCTGAGCTGCCCCAACCTGCGGCGGCTCTCCCTGGCTCACTGCGAGTGGGTGGACAGCCTGTCCCTGCGCAGCCTGGCCGACCACTGCAAGGCGCTGGAGGCCGTGGACCTGACGGCCTGCCGGCAGCTGAAGGACGAGGCCATCTGCTACCTGGTGCAGAAGTGCAGCAGGCTCAAGTCTCTGTCGCTGGCTGTCAATGCCAACGTGGGCGACGTGGCTGTGGAGGAGACCGCCAAGTGCTGCCCAGAGCTGGAGCACCTGGACCTCACCGGGTGTCTGAGAGTCAAGAATGACTCCATCAGGTATTGAGCAACGGTGGGAGCTGGGTGGGGAAGGCAGGTGGCTGGGGTGGGGGGAAGAGACCTGGGAAGCCAGATTGCTTCATGCCGAGAGCAATTAGAGTGCAATTTGGGGAAGAAGCCACTAGCAAGCTATTCAGGAGTGGTGATATGTGCTGCTAAAAGCAAATTCCCTGGCACGTCATAGAGAGTAGCTCGGGGATCTGACCGTGTCGCCTGAGTTTCTCTCAGACTGCCACGGCGCTGTTCCTAAAGGATGGCGCGCGTGTGGCACTGGGAGCAGAGGAGAGGGTGAGCTGGGAATTGTGCTTTCAGGAGTCCTGGCCTGCAACCTGCATGTGCTCTTTCTTGGCAGGGTCCTGGCTGAGTACTGTCCCAAGCTGCGCTCGCTTAAGGTGAAGCACTGCCACAACGTGGCTGAGTCCAGCCTGAGCGTCCTCCGAAGCCGCGGAGTAGAGCTGGATGTGGAGCCTCTGCCGCAGACGGCTCTCGTTCTCCTGCAGGACATGGCTGGCTTTGCCCCTTTCATTAACCTCCAGATCTAGGACTGCTGGGGAGGGGGGACCAACACCTCGCTGGGATCCCCGGAGGATGCCGGAGCCGGGTGCTGCTGTGACATGCAGAGGGAGAGGTTGGTCCTGTTGGTGCGGCTGGCCCAAGAGGGGCTCACTCTTGTCTCTGGGGCTGTTTAACAGCCACTGCGTGTTTGTGAGTGAGCTCTGTTGGTGCCTCCTGGGAAAGTAACTCCCTCTGCAGCGGTGTGGAGAGTGAGGGACTTGTGGGAACACCATGGTGCTGAACAGGCCTTGGCTAGACCAGCTAATAGTCAGGATTTATTTTTTTGTTGTATTTTAAATCTCCAAGTGGCAGCTGTCCAGAGAGCAGGGGAGTTTGGGGACTGTGGACTGCTGTCCCCTGGGGTGGGTGTGCAGGGCATGCCAGCAGAGCCGTTGAGACCAAATCAGGCCAGCTGGAGCAGAATGGAGAAAAGCTGCCAGTTCTCCTCTTGGGAGAGGGTGGGCCCCTCTGAGCTCTGGGAGGAGGACAGTGCGAGCCCAGCTCCAGCCTGTAGCCCCAGCTAGCGTGGCACCAAAGGCCTGGTGTGGCGCAGCGTGGCAACGTGTGCGTGCAGACCTAGCTCCTTGCCACGGGGCACTGGATTAGGCGAGCGCAAGGCAGTTGTTTCCCAGAGGAACACACTCCTAAACGCGATTTCACTAGAGGAAGAGCACCAAACCTAGCTGTGCTCTCACTGAGAGCAGTTGGTCATCACCGTTTGTTTCTTCCAGATTCTGAATTATGTTTCAGTAGTGCCCCAGCCTGCTTCTACATCCTGCTCCATGTTGTGTGGCTGTAGTTTTGACATTCAACAGTGGAGAGAAATGGGAGGGGCCCTGGCCATACTGTCAGCTGGAGTTTGAGCGCTGCAGGTTGTCTTGGCAGGGAGAGCCCAGTTCCTGTCTTTTGCCCCAGAAGGGATTAGAGGCACTGTCTGTAAAGCACGTGCAGCTGAACTACACACCAATTCACATCATCTTTATTGACACTTGCACTCTAAGCAACAGTGCACACAGACTTCTAAAAAGCTTGCTGCAAAACCACAAGCCACGTCTTAGATCTAAGAACGTCCCATGCAAGGAATAGCAGAGAATGCCCAGGCCCCCGCTAGCTGCTGTGGTGTGCCCCTGGGGGCAGAAGGACAGCTACCCACAGAGAGGCTTGTCCTTGTCAGCTGGGTTAGTTCAGGAAGCTGAAAGCAGTGTCCTGGCTCCCAGGTTAGTTCCAGTTAGTGGTGGGTGGGGTGAAGGAGTCCCCTCTCATCCCTAGTGCCACGTGTCCTTCCTCCCACGCCTGGCCAGCGAGGTGGAGGCTGAAGAGCAGGAGGACCTGGCTGTCAGTGGAACTTGTACTTCCTGGCTGGTTTGAGGCTGATGTAAGTTTTCTTCATCTCCTCGCTCTCTGGCTTCTTGATGTCTTTGTACCTCTCTCCCTTTGTGCTCACCACCTGGTTATCGATATAGCGGATCAGCTTCTTGGGAGCCTGGAGAGGAAAGACAAACACCAAGTGGAGGCTGCTGGGGAAAGGGAAGGGACAAGCATAAGGAGAGCTGTGTTTGGGGGTGGAGGAACAGCAAGGCTAGGCTGGGATAAGTTACCTGTCCTTTCTGTTGGGAATCTTGGCTAAAAAGGCAAACAAAGCTGTTGGACAGGGGGGAGGGAGGGGTGGCAGAGCAGGAACCATGCTAGTCAGTGGTAGGTACTGACAGACCCTGCAGCGGCTAAACTAACCTTCTCTTTTGTAAACTAACCTTTCCTTTCGCTCTCTAGTGGCTCTGTGAATGTTCCTGCCTTGGGACTGCCTCTGCTCTTTGGACTCGCGGCCTGCTTTTTTAACCTTGTAGCCAAAGGCATTCAAACTCTTGGTGAGCTGGAACCGCTCTTTTCTCACCTCTTTTGGTGGAGCTGGCCGATGTGTTTTCTGATCTTCTGCACTATCAACCATCATGTATCTGAAACACAAGAAGCATTTGGTGAATGCTGCAATGTGCATTGCCTAGGGCTATTCACAACCTACGTCTCTTTTTCCCTGGCTGGTCTGTGGCTGTGCAGTGTGTCCTACTTGCCTAGATTGCAGCAAGGAGTGCTTAAGGTTCCCCTTTGGATGAAATGGGCAAGAAGTGTGTCATCGTTCTGGTGGGAATCCAGCAGGATTCTCCTGGAGTAGCATCCTTGGCCCTAAGTGAATGGTATCAAAAGCTCAGGCTGTTGAGAATGCAGATAATCCCTGTAAAACGGAGAGGTGCTGAGGTCTGGCATGCTCTGCCATTGGGGTAGCTTTGCTCCTTTTCAGTCTGAGTGATGGCAGCCAAAGGAGATGAGGTAAAATCAAAAGGTCAAACTGGCTGCTTCTGCCCTGAAGAGATGGTGTGCCTTTCACGCTATGTAGTACTTGACTAGGAAACTAATTTGAGCTGGAAGCAACTTTGTAAAAGCATCACCTCTTTCCCTGTTTAATTGAAACATCAGGGCCCACGCGTTCACTTGCTGTACTGCTGAGGTACTGGAGCTGGTGTCATAGGTGGGCAGCACAGCTGACCATGCCTTCTCCCTCAGTAGTTAGCACAGTTGTTCCCATGTATCTTCAGCTATGGTGATCTGCTCTCTGTACCTGTGCTTGAACGATGTTTAAAGTACAGGATGTTGCCAAAACGTCATTAAAGTGAAGTTACTAGAAATGTAACTATCAGCTGGTGTTTTGTTTGTTTTTTTCTGTTCCCTTGCATTTGACTCTGAAGCAAGCCTGCACAGGAGACCGGCAAGGACAGGGACTGTTACTTCTGTCTGGATGCTATTCTGCCTTGCTTTATCTTCCCTAGACCATCAGTTGTTTGTTCCCTCACTGATAAGGATGTAAAGTGGTGGAAAAGATTGATGGATAGACTGGCCGGATAGATATGTGGAAACTGCATGCCCACAGAAGGATACTCATGAAAGCCAAGATCTTTAAGTGGATCGATTAAACCATACTGTGGGTTCTCTATTGAGAATAAAATGCTTTTGGAAATGAATAAAGGTAAACCAATCTAAAGCCACTTTCATTCCCCAGAAGTCTTTAGGGAGCCTTTGGAGTGGTTTCTTTAAATGCATTGAATTCACACCTTCAGCAACTGAGATTTGATCTTCCCAGTGTTGCTGTACAGTCTCTTAAAGATATCTTTAGACTTGTTTGGACTGTCTCCAAGGATGGAGGCATGAATGAGCTGCTGTAGTTCTACAAGGCACCATGCGTTACCTGAGCTGCGGCCTGATGTTTGTGCCTTGAACCTTTAACTGCGGCCTCAGCTGACAATTCTGTGATTCACAGTATACCTGTAGGAGGCTGAAACCTCACACACAGCCAGTGCTGTGACCCAGCCGATGGAGGTAACCTGTTTGTGTGCCAGGGCTCTAAAAGAAACCCCAACCTCTTTTCCCAGCCAAAGGTTATACTTGTGCTTAGATCTTTCAGCTACATGTGAATCAGCTATCTCCTCTATTGTGAGCAGAATATGGGGTTCTTTGCGTACTTACTTCTGTAAGATAACCTGCTTCAGTTCCTCATGGTTGGGTGCTCTGCGGGGCCGTGCCAGTTCCTGGGAGGAGACAAAGCAGGTGTGTAAGTATCAGAACACATAGGCTGCACAGCTGCCCTGCTAGCTCAGCCGAGTCCAGCTGCTGATGCAGTACTCCCAGCCTGTGGGGGAAGCGGGGTGCCTCACGCAGCTCCGTGGTGCTGGCTGGGTGTGGGCACAGCCTGTACTTGGAGAGCTGAGGGAGGGAGCGAGGGGTGTTTTGGGTGATTTTCCCAGTTCATTGCTGGGAGCGTGGAAAGTTCCTGCAGTCAAAGCTTCCATTCATGGTAGGCAGCTGGGATACCTGTCTGTATCTGAGCTCTGCACAGCTCTCTGGCTCAGTGCTGCCCAGCTCAGAGTACATTACCTTCATGCTTGCACCTGCTGTGCCAATTTCCACCTTCTCTTCCACAATTAACTGCACTGCCTCCTCCAAGTTCCCCAGGGCCATGGCTAGTGCCTTCTCTGCCTGGCTGACGGTACAGGCAGGGAACATCTCCAGTAGCAGCTCCGTGCCATCCTTCAAGTCATCGCCTTCCTAGTTGGAGCAAGAGAGACAAAGAGCTCTGATTTTTGCATTAAGTCCGAAAATTCAATTTGCCTTTAGCTGAAGGCTCTCTCTCATTACAAGGGCGACTGTAAATCCCATTCCTGAAGCTAAAAGGGAATTGTATCTGCAAGGACAAAGCATCCCTTAATCTCTTCTCTACTTCAGCCTTTAAAATAGGATTTCTGTCCCCTCACCTGTGTAGCCCTGCTATTTATCCCCTTAGGAGTGAACTTCCTGGGCACTGTGGTTCAAATGCTTGAATTCCTCCCCTTCTGAGGTTATGTGCCCTTTGATCGGAAAGGAACGATACTCCTAAGCATGGGGACCTGCGGCTACACCAGAAGGAAGCACAGCAGCAGCATTTCCTAGAAGGCTGTGGACACAGAAGGACTGAACTGCCGAGCAGTAAGACATCAGTACTGGAGAAACAGCAAGCAGAGCTTTGGGGTAAGGAGGTAGGGGGGCCTACTAAGCACCGCAATGCTTGCAGCATGGGGCACACTGACTCGAGCTGCTGGTTCAAGACTGCCGTGCCAATGACTCTGTGGTTCAGCTCAGCATGTACACAGCACGGGTCACTGAGGGTGGGACCGGTGTCTTCAGGACTGACACACAGGTGTGACCACTGGATACTGCATCACAGCCCGGGAGTGATCAGGCTCGAACTGTCGACTGAGGTGAGTGGAATGGGGTGAAGTGGGGTGGAGCCTGGCTAGTGCTGTAGAGCCATCCTTACTGCACTGCTGTAGGATCTTGGAGAGCCCTGGGACAAGCTCTCTCTTGCCCTACTACCTCAGGACGGGGAAGGATGAGCCAGAGTGATGGCTCATGCTCTTCTGGCAGCACTTAATTTTCTTGTTGTGCTTACTGACGCAGTCTTGCTCAGGCCATACAATGGGGGAGATCACAGGCATCAACGACGCTGTGTCACAGCCTATGCTGTGCTTCCTGTCGGAGCCAGAAAATGACCTAGGTGGTGCTGGCAGCCTAGTGCTAGGTGACGCTGTCACCCTGCTCCTCTGTGGCATGGACATACCTGGGCCTCGGCTCCGTCTGTTGGAGTGCACAGCCTTTCCCCATTGCAGGCTCCGGCTCCGGGCTCCTGGCCCTTGGTCAGGTCTTCAGAGGGTGCTTCACTCCTGGCTTCTGCAGCCTTTTGGCCAGGTTTTTCTTAAAGACACAGTGGTATCTACTGAGCAACAGCCCCACAGAGGCCAGAGCTCTGTGCTTTCTGTTAGCATTAGATTGCTAGTACATCATCTGCCAAAGTAAATCCCTTCTTAAGTGACAAGACTGGAAACCACTACTGTTCCTCCTGCTTTCACTGAACTAAGGCGTCACTTTGATTTTAAATTTAGGAATACACAATGGTGGTTCCAGCCTATGTGTGACCCAGTGCATCCTGTGGTCAGCTTACTCTGATGCATCTCTTTTTACAGGTTCATTCTGTGTCTCTGAAAGGAGAATCATTTCACCTCTGTTCTATCCTGTCTAAAGCTGGGATGGTGCTCTCCTTCCACACGCAGGCTATATCAGGATCCTCAAAGGGTAGGATGCGGGGCAGCAGAGCAGTAGGTTTTGTCAAGTTCAAGAAAGCAGCAAGCGAGATAAAAGGATTGTCTGTTCTACACGGTGTAGCCTTCTGGCTCCCGGTAAGACAGCAGTGATGTTTTTAGATAGGCAAAAACCAATCTGTTATGTATGGTTTAATATCCAGGCACTTTACCCATCTGCTCTCTAATGGGAGCTACCTTTGGGGCTGGTTAATATAGCTATCCAGCTGATCTGTGACCACTGAGATTAGAAAGCACTTACTGTGATAGTCTTCTGCAGTCCTGCATAACAGAGGCCAGAGAGCACATCGCAGCTGATTCTGCATCTGTGCCAGGGGTCGTGGGTGAATGGGAAGTGAGCTCTGAGTGTGCTCAAAGTCTATACTCTATTTCGCGATGCACCTGACATGGGCTGCCCAGCAGTACTATCCGTTAGTTGGATGGCTATCAGAGGAGGCAGAAATCCCACTTTCAGAATTAACCTACAGCAGAATTTCAGCAAACAGCCCTATATCTGCTATGACTTTCTTTTTACTCTGGATTTTATCTCAACAGAGGTGTTTAGAGATCTGGTCAAGTGTTTTTCACCCCAGCCTCTTGGACAGCACTCCGTATGACTCAAGCCTCCCATGTGTTTATATCAAAAACCTGGCTAAACATTACAAAAAAAATTGTCAACCAATTCAGGCTAGCCTATGAGAGCCTAAATTTTGGAAACAAGATTATTTTATGCTCTGACATTGCTCAACTCCAAACACTAAGACTGAAAATGTGCAGAATATACTTGCTTGTGCTGAAACTGTGTAACTCACCTTTGTTGCGTGCTTCACCAAGCCTTTCTGAGAGAGAGAACATCATTTCACAGACATCCCCACTGCAAGAGACAGAAGCTGCATAATTAGTGTGAGGGAAAAAAAGCACTAGCCTATCCTTCTTGACTACCTCTTTATAGAAAGACAAGGTTTGATGGGAAGCCCAATAAACAAAACTGGCATTTAAGACAGCCAAGGGCCTAGCTTGCAAACTATACTGGGATTAGCATTTATGTATTCAGGCAATGCCTGTCTTAATCATCGTGGCACAGGTTTGGTACTAACACCTCCCCATCTGGGTACAACAAAAGAATTCATGTCATTGAGCTGGTTGGGTCCAGACACCCATTGCGTGGCATGCACATCCAAAGCAGCAGCACTCACGTACCTGGGGATCTCTGCAAAGCCAGGAATGTAAGCCTCCATCATTTCTATGAAGGTGTCCATGTCAAAGGTCTCCTCAGAGGACTCTGGTGAGCCCAGCTCTTCCAGGACACCCGTGATGTAAGAAAAGAAAACATCATCCATCCCACTGGAGACAGAGAGAACATAGGACATGGAAGCAGGGTCAACAGGGCTATTTTTTCTCTTTCTTTCCACGCTGTCTAACCTTGTGTCTTTCTAATACAGCAGTAGGAGTACCTACGTGGGGTGTATCTTATCGTATGGGCAAAGCCAAGCAGCTGCTCGGTAGTCGAGTGGGAAGCAGTTACGGATAAATACAGAACATACTGTGTGCTGTCCTTTTTCCTAGGCAGCGCTGAATGAAAGCCACAGCACCTGTCTAGAACTACCCAAAACATTCCAAGTGCTCAAACTCTGACTTTTCTGTGTTGACTGCTGTTCTAGGTGATCTCATTATATTTTGTCAAGTTGCGATTTCTGTGGGATGCAGCATTCTCTGCTTGCTGCCCCACACTTACGTTACTGCTGCCACTGGCTGCAAAACCAGCTGCTATGCTCTAGCCTCAAGGTGGCTGTATCTCTGCGTGCAGGCAGAGTTCAGAACAGGGAGAGCCCTGACATAGCGGTGCGCTGCTCAGAAAGCCCTGTGGGATCACTGTGGATGAACGGGATTCCATATTCTTATGTGTATTATTGGACAAAAATTACTCCTCTTGGTCATCAAAGAAATGGCATTACTAGATTTCAATGCTGAAAGATGGTTGTTTAAGGATTTATACCAAAGCCTGTGCAAATTACCTGCATCCTGGATTTGACTTAAGGAAAAGCAATACAGCAAAGCTCTAATATTCCACTTGGAGTTCAGCATAATGTGCAGAAAGACAATTAATACAGAGTTCAAGCTAAAACAATGATATTGGACCTCACCATACCTGAGGTCTGCAGCAGGGATGTGGGACTGGATGAAACGTGTCAGTGTGTCTCGAATGATTCTTTCAAGCTCCATGTCTCTGTAAACCCTCTTCTCTGAAAAAGAGGAAGAAAAAGAAAACTCCATGTAATTTCAAAGGCACGTAGTCGATCAAAATATCACCAAGATCGAAAGGTAAGTATGGTATAGGCAAGTGTGCTCTTCCCATCAGACTAACTCATGAACTCCTCCAACACAGCTTGATATCCCTGGGTAACAGCAAAGACATCAGCAAAACCCAGCATTATGAGGATCCACTGGAAATACCAGCCCTAAGTAGCCCAGTCTCTTGGGCATCTCCTGCTCACGCTGATGCTGACAATACGCAGCTGTACCGTACATTTAAAAAGTTCCTTGCAGGAAGGAAAGCTGGAAATGCAGATGTGCCCAGCTGCAGGACCTCAGAGACACCTCCTGAGCAGGAACGCCGTGCGCTCCAGCGGGGAAGTGGTGGCTTGTGAGTGTGTGCGCTCACTGCAGGAAGGGGTGGACCTTTCATCGGCTAAGAGTATTCTCACTGATGCTCGGACTCAAAAATGAGTGGGAGTGGGAGGAAGGGTTACGTCTCTTGGAGAAAGGAAAACCTTGACTGGATTTCACAGGGAAATACCAAGCAGGGCACAGACAACTAGTCTGCCAGCCAAAATATCAAAGGTCTCCAGGTCAGGCACGGACTGCCAGTGGAATCCTGCCCAAACAGCAGCCTGTTGTGCTCAGTAAATGAGCCTTTCTGCAGACAATGCAGCTGCAACAAGGGGCACTTGATAACCCAAAGCTCTCAGGGGAGTTCTAAGAATCACAGAGCTCCCACAGAAGTAACAGCAGAGGGGGGCTGCCCATAGCCCTGCTTCAGCTATCAGTGGTGGGCCTGGACTCAATCTGGTGGAGAAAAGCCATTCCTCAACCATTCCTTCCCACTTGGGTCTACAAAGCTGTGGGGTGGGCAAACTCCTGGTGTAAGCATGGAGTTCTTCCTGAAGAAGAAAACCAGACCTGCGTATACAGAAATTGCCATGGTCATCGGCCAAAAAGCTTCCAGGCTGTGGAGGTCATCACGCTCCCCTCATTTCATGTAGAGCAGGACCTGACCAGGACCGTTTCACATAGACTTAGCAGAGCAGTCTTGTGGGTTGCTGTTCCCGTGGAATCAAAGTTTTAGCACTTCCTGAGATGAGACTTCCAGAGCTAGCAGGATAGAAACAAACCCACCCCATCATCCTCAGCACTGCTGATACGGGACCTATAAAGAACTAAAGCACAACAGCATTTTGACAGAGGTACCTGCAGTCTCGGGGCCCACTTGAGGTCTGCACTGCACTTGGCCACCACCGCAGGTCACCAGAGTACACATACACTCTTCTGTTCGTGGCTGGACAGAGCACACCCAAGCCAGCTAGACCTGCCTCCGGCTGTCACACTGAGGCTCTAGGGATTTGATACCGAGGGACAAAGCTGTGACACTGTCTTATGCAAAGATGCTCTGTTGGGTACGTGGCATCCCACTTTGCATCTCCCTGCATCTCTCCTCACAGCAGCTGGACAAAGTGAGACACATTGATAGAACTCCCAGTTTTCGCTGTGTTCAGACCTAAACACGGAAGCCATCTAATTACCTAAACTTTCCTGCAGCTAGTGGTGTCAGTACCAACCTTCCCACTGATACAGTTCCAGTAACTAACAAAGAAAGCAAGCCCTTCTTTACATTTACCTCTCATTTGGGGCCATAACTATGAGTTATCAGTGCCGTACCACTGTATGACCAACACACAGGTATTAAAACACAGCATGTGCAGGAACAGCTGGGGAAGGCATCATCGGAAAAGATTAGGTTTGCTGTTTCAGTTTTAAGCTGAAAAGTTACTTTACCTCCTGTAATTTCAGATAGAAAACTCCCATTTTACAGCATCAGAGAAAAACAACAGCCCAAACATTTTCAGGTAGGAGCTCTTCATGCAAAGAGCCCAAGCGAGCTCCTGTGCTGCTTTTTCCTTCAGTATCATGAGAATCCTTTGCTTGCTTTTATCAGTTTTGCAGGTGTCATAGCCTGCAAGTGTGGAAGCTGGCTGTGAAAACCACCCTGTGTAAAAACACCTTCCTGCTGCCCATTTGTTGGTTGTGTGTGTTTTTTACGTTCTCCAGTGGTGCGACAGAAACAAGTTTGTCTTTGCAACACACCAAGAAAAAAAGGTGAGCTTTGTTCTATCTTTCTCAGACACCAAAAAGCCAACGGTAAGATTTTGAATCTCACTCATGGCAAGAATACTGTCCTAAGCAGTGCGTTTTTTCCCACTTTTCAAGCTGAATCTGCAAACACTGGCAAGCACCAGGCCCCCTAAACTTATACTTGAACAAGTACAAGAAAAGTAATTTTCTTTTTACAGAAATGAGAGAAGGAAAATCAACATTTAGCAGTCAAAACATTCTTCCTACTGCCACTTCTATCAAGAATAATGCTTACTTCCTTCTTATTCAGTTTTCACAACTTCTTGGGAGCTGAAGTCTAAAAGATTTTGTCCATTTCCATGAAACAGGCCCATATTCTATAAGAGATACTGCATAGTAACCAATAACATTTCCTGACAACCCAATTACCTGAACAACAGAGCACAATTCACCATGTCAAAGGCACTTTTGTGAGGTCCATAAATTAGCTGCTGGTAATTTATTCTGATCAATAGAACAGGCAAAGTCACTCATCTCCTTAATCAAAGGCAAGTGTCAGACTGGGACAAGAGAAACAGGAAAAAATAATTCAGAAGTGGTACTGTAGAGGTGGCCAGTTACCAACTGGTCTCAAATCCATTCCCCAGCCTCTGACAACCATGAGAAATACCGGTTTGAAAGGCTTGAAAATACAAAGATACTTTCCTCCAGAGTTACTATGTTGTATCTGAATAAAAGCCATTTCCTCGTGTCTATGAGAAGAAGGCACCGAGTTCTAACTACTGTGTATAAATTCTCTCTGGCATCTCACACAAATCCATCCACCAGCACACTCAAGATTTAAGGTTTACATCCAGGGAAGCCACGCGGTCACCTTTAGCCTGCCTCTGAAGAAAGGAAACCCCTTAATGACAAAAGCAGCCTTACAATGAAGGACAGAAAGAGGCAAAGTGAGCAACTATTTTTTTCATGGTCCAGTCACCGTCCTTTACCTGGGGAACCCACCTCCGCTCTGATAAAACCACAGACACCAACCTTCTGAGAGACAAGCACACCTGCATTTGAACATTTATTGCTAGGAGGAGAGATTTTATTCTCTGGTAAATAAACTGTCCTTGCAAAACTTAACTTCTTGGGGATCTGTAACACACAATGGTCTCGGCCAAACGAGGCTTGTGGAAAGACAAATCCTCAGTGTCCTCTGGCCTTTCAGATTTGGTGGGTATTGAAAGAGGGAGCTGATTAAAAACCTGTGCACAAACATTTTTAAATGGATTCTTCAGGGAAGAAACTGATGTTGCTGCATGCTCCTCTCCACACATATCCAAGTTTAGAATTACATAACTCAGGACCCTAAAGCACCTTATGTAATATACCTTCAAATGCCACATTTTTTTTTCCAGTGGTGCAATAGTTAAGGGAGAGATTTACTAGAAAACCTTATCCTTTGTGCACAGTTTTGTGGAGGAGTGATTTACAACGCACTGCATGATCTAAAACCCAAAGGCAAGAGAAATTGCTTTCCCAAGAGTACAATTGTACTGAAAAGGTGCTATCATCATTTTAAACTTCCAGCCATAATTGCAGTGCGGATTTTAAGATCACTTCGGAAGTTGTCAGCTGACTCAAATACGTCTATGAAAGTCCTGCTGCATTTCTTGTCATTATAATGTGGGCATGGCTTATCATGCTGCACAGGATCTAACTTGTTTTTTCTAGTTACGCTATATTCAAGAAAAGTTGGCTTCTTTTTGTACAATGCATGTGAATCTGCCTTTCTTCAGAAAAAGGAGAAAAATCTGAAATGTTTGCATACGGCTAGATCATTTCTGAAGGCTCTTTCAGCTCAAATTTCTGTAATCATTCTTAAATGGTCAGTGGGATGTGATGGGTATGATTTATAGTGCCTTAGATTTTATATTAACAAGATAGACTTTAGGAGAACAATTTAGGAAAAGGTTTCTGAGCTGAGAGGAACTGCCATTTGGATGTATATCAACTTTTATGAGATCATAAATTTGCCTACCAAAGAGTTGAGGTTGCTGCAAGTGGAAGGAGATGCATGTTGTAGGCCTTGATTGTATGCCTTCAGAGCGGGCTAGAGAAAATTTAGGTAAAAATGATCAGGCTTTCTGGCTGAGGGATTGACTAAAACACCTTTACAAGGTTCTTTTAGCTCAAGTTCCAGTAATTACTCTTAAGCGAGTAAGTAATGGAACAGGGATGGTTCACTGTGCTCTCTCTGAACACTCGCTATGAGAAGGTACAAGGCACTTCTCAGGCAGCTGTATGCGTGCATGTGCTTGGGAAAGGATAGACCCCTGGGATACAAGGAGCTCTCGGTACAGCCTGTGACATACAAACTCAGAGGAAATCTCTGGTACATCCAAGCAAAAGTCAGACCTGCAGGAAAGACGGAGAGCTGTGGCTATATTCCACTGAACTGCTTTGCCTCCTGAAACTTTGCTGACTTAAAATAAAACTTCCCAGGCTGAATAACACCTTACAGTTTCAGTGTGCCCGTTTTTTGTTTTTCCTGCGAGTCCCTCAAAGAACTTCCATGGCATGGCTGCTATGGGAAAGCAGGCTGAGGTCTTGGAAAATATCAGCACGATTAACTGCTTTATGATATAGTGCTAAAATAAGGCTTTTGTTAATAACTTAGTCCCTTCCACTAAATTACAGTAATAGAAGACAGGAAAGCCAACGGCCGGAATTCTCCCTCCCCCGCGAGCCGTGTGGGGTGGCTGCACGTCAGTGGTGACACGCCGGCAGCGGGCCCTTACCTGAGCCGAAGCGGTGCCTGCGCGAGGCCCTCAGCCCACGGCCGGCGCTCACAAATCTCTCTGGTGCCTGCAGCGCCGACAGCCCATCCTACGGCTGCTTGGCCCAGGCCAGGAACCAGGGAGTCCTTTACGGGAAAGGAAAGCTCAATTAGCTTGACAGCGAAGAAAATATGTTTGTTCTTTGCGGATGGGTGTCTTTATGGTATCGTTCATGTCACTTGTGACTGCTTTCCCAAATGCAAAGGGTGGAGTTTTATCCTTCAGAATAAAACGTACTGTATACGGTTAACTTAAATGCAATATTAGGCTTGTCAGCCCTGAAACTCGCTGCCACCCTGGATTTTTTTCAACGTTTGTGATTTCTGCGGTAAGGCTTGCGACGGCCTCCGACCGCCGCCGGGGTATCACAGGAGCATGTGTGGCGGCAGGAGGGCCGTGCGGCGTGTTTCTGGCTGCTCTGACGCGGCACGGGACAGCCAGCGCCGCGCGTCCCTGCTGCTACCGCCGGGTGCTGCTGCCCCCGCCGCCCGCAGCCCCCTCACGGCCCGGGAGCCCCTCACGGCCCGGCCCCCCCCACGGAGGCCGCAGGGTCCCCGCGGGCCGGCCCCGGCCCCTCGCGGCCCCCACCCCCCCCCCGCGGCCCCGCCGCTCCCCCCCCCCCGCGCTGAGGGAGCGGCCGTTGGCGGGCGCGCGGCGCGGCCGTTGGCCGGGTCACCTGATAGCCCCGCGCGCCCCCGCCGCGGCCTCGCTCTCCCCCGCCGCAGGTCCCGCGCGGCGCGCTTGAACGCGTCACGTGGCCGCGGAGGGCGCCGCCGGCCATAGAGGCGGGCGGGCGTCAGGGTAGAGCGGCGGAGTGCTGGCACCGCTCCCCGCGCCGCCATCTTGGTTGAGGGCAGGAGCTGTGAAGGCGGCGGTGCGGCAGTTGGGCTAGGGCGGGTTCGCTGCCCGCCGAGTTTTGGGGCGAAAACGGGACATTTTGGGTTGAAAACAAGACGTTTTGAGGTGAAAACAACATTTTGGAGTGAAAACAAGGCATTTTGTGGTGAAAAGACATTTTGTGGAGAAAAGGCATTTCGGGGTGAAAATGACATTTCGAGGTGAAAACAAAGCATTTTGGGGTGAAAACGACATTTTGGGGTGAAAACAAGGCTTTTTGAGCTGAAAGTGACATTTTGAGGTGAAAACAAGGCATTTTGAGGTGAAAACAAGGCATTTTGAGATAAAAAGACATTTTGAGGTGAAAACAAATTTTCAGTGAAAAGATGTTTTGTGGTAAAAACAAGAAGTTTTGGGGTGAAAACAAGGCATTTTGATGTGAAAATGACGTTTTGTGGTGAAAACAAGGCGTTTTGAGCTGAAAGCGACATTGTGAGGTGAAAACGACGTTTTGAGGTGAAAGCAAGACATTTTGGGTTAAAAACAACGCATTTTGTGGTGAAAACAAGAAATTTTCGGTGAAAAGATGTTTTGTGGTAAAAACAAGACATTTTGGGGTGAAAACGAGATATTTTGAGGTGAAAACAAGACATTTTGTGGTGAAAGCCAGGTGTTTTGAGGTGAAAACAAGACATTTTGAGGTGAAAAAAAAGACATTTTGTGTTGAAAAGAAGGTATTTTGAGGTGAAAACAAGGCGTTTTGAGGTGTTAGAGTCCTCCTGGCTCCTGGGGTGCTTCTTAGCTGTGGTTCCTGTCGTGTGGCAGCACCGCAGGGGGAATATTCCCCAACCTCCTGACCCTGCAGGAGTTGGTAGCCACGTCCAGCACCCCTCGCCACCGTTGGCTTCCAGAGAGTCCCCTGCTCCGTCCCACAGCTGCCAGGCTGCCTCTCGGCCTAGTGTTTGGAGGGCTTAGAAGACCGCTCTGTGTATGTTCAGGAGGCCTTATGCTGCTCCCGAGAAGGAGAGCAGGGCAGTGCGGCTGGACAGGAGCTCTGCTGCCTTTACCCTGCTCCTGCAGTCCCTCCCTGCTCCCAGCGAGGTGAGCCATGCTTCCATGTGCTTGCTGGTGCCCAAGTCTCAGAGGAGTAATTCCCTGATCCCAGTTGCTGCTCTGTCATAAAAATCCCGGAGCAGCAAGGCATGGTTGTTCTCTGACTCACGCTTCTCCGTATTACGTTGTTAAATACCAAACACATGAGCCCGGTTCTGCCTTTGGCTGTACCAGGAAAAATCCAGAGTAATGCCACTTGGGTGAGGGACATTATTCCACACCCACTCCAGCGTCATTAGGAGCAGAATCTGTTCCCATTATTTATTTCTCTTTAAATACATACACAGGTCTCCCTTGATGTTGTACCAGTATGAATTTTCACTGTCTTTGAATTCTGCTTTTGGCTGCGCTTATCACGCATTAACTGAAGCTCATCAACTATACTGCGCTGCCATTCCCATGTTCTGTGATTTTTATCTCGTTTTGGGAATTGATTTGAAAATCACTCAAACCTCAGATTTGTAGGATCAGTTTTAA
The DNA here is from genome assembly GCF_009769625.2 of Cygnus olor. NCBI lineage: Eukaryota > Metazoa > Chordata > Aves > Anseriformes > Anatidae > Cygnus > Cygnus olor. Next base: position 17,737,984 of record NC_049175.1, read on the forward strand.
CTTGTGTGACCTGATTGTGTAAAGGACATGCCGAAAACGTAGATGCCTCTAGGGCAGGTACGCGGTGGAAACTGCATTACAGCACACTGAAGTGGAAGGGGGATTTCTGAAGACAATGAAGTAGCGCACGTAAAGCCCCTACAGATTAACAGCCTTTAAAGCTAAGATAAACAGTTGCAGTTATCTTGTCTGACCTAACTTCCTGGAGTTAATTCTTGACTGAATTAGAACAGGACTTCCTGAACTAATTTATGGTTACGGTGGCATAGGAGGTTCTAACAGCTTTAACACAGGTGATCTGTGGCATCCTATTCATCAGCAGAATTTAAGGATTCATTTGCTTTGGGTCACTCTGCTTTGTAGTTTTCTTGTCTTGTTTGGAATTGTAGTAGTGGTACTGCGGACAGTGGAACAAATTTAGCTTCTAATAGCTCCCTAATTTAAAGCTAAATTCAGAGATTTTTTGACCTAGAACTCAATAAAGACTCCACAGGGATTCCCTATACAAACACACAAAACACAGCCTTTGTAGAGGGTCCAGGCGGAAGGGAGCAGCAGTGCAGGATATTGTTCTCAAAGAGCCCTTCTGCTCGTCAGTCACAGGCTACTGCAAACCAGGCAGGTTAACATACCGCCTAATTATTTGATGGGATTCATATTCTTTCACAAATGCGATGAATAATGCACGTGCGTTGAATCAGGCCAGAGGAAAACTATTCCTTCTTCAGCTTATTATTAACTCCTTGTTGTATAACGTACTTGAAATCGGTTGGTTCTGTGGTATTTTAATGTGTGTGTGGGTGGTATATATATGTGAATAATTTTAACTGTAACACATGACTCTCTTTGATATTTGACTTGAAACTAGAGAACATAAATGTATTCTATCCACCTGTTTTTGCCCCTGCTTAATACTGACATGTCCACTGCAGTGGGTATTCTGCATTTTTTTGTGTACTGTAGGTTTGAAACGCACCACTGGTGGGGCTTAATCTGAAGAAAGGAGCTCATTCTTGGGGAGGGATGTGTTTTTTGATATTGTGGCTTTATTTCTCTCCCTCTCTCTCTCTCTCTCTCTCTCTCTTTTTTTTTTTTTAGTTAATCCCATCACATGTTCATATGTGTCCTTGAGACCGCTGAAAATATTTTCTCTTCCCCTTGGTAGGCCTACAATATCGGTGCATAGCTTTATGTTTTGTCCACTGCTTTTATTCTTACTAAAACAAAATGCATTTTAATTGTGATCTATCTTCAGTCTTCTACAGGGGCCCCTATACGTAGAAAGAGTGTATTTTGAGAACAAAAAGTCTTTCTTTTTTTTTTAAATATATTCAGCAAACAGTGTTCATTCTTACAGTGTTACAGAAATTTAAACAATCTTAAGTGTGGAAAACTTATGCGCACCCCTTTGAAAACGCACACCTTGCCCCAATTTCTGCTGCAACCAAAGGAGACTCCAACTCTCCAATTCCAATTTTGCAGGCACTTCGCAGAATTGCTTTTTTTCCACGATAATGAGCAAGAATGGGGTCCTGGAGCCCTCTGGTGGATGTCCTGCAGAAGACAGGTAGCTGAAAGCGTAAGTAAATGAACTTTGAAAATGCTGTTGCCATTTTCTCATCCTTATTTCTCAGCTGATTATAAATGTGCTTAATTTGAAATCCAAAAGGTGATTATTTCTGTCACTCCTGAGAAAACTCATGTCACAATTTCAGAGTCTCACAGGTGAATTAACCTGCACCTCAAGGATACAATCCGATTTAATCAAGACTTTTTGTCTTTACTCTTCCTTGGTAATAGGAAGTTCTATGCGAATATTTCCTTTTTTTGTCCCTGTTTGCCTTCTCTTACTTACTGCTACATGTACATTTATCACAATTACAGTGGTCTTGTAGTCAAATAACAGATGATTCTGAGTTTGTGACAAATTAATCTGTTTCATTCACAGGTACAAAAACTTTTATGATAGAGAATCGGGTGATTTATCTAAAAATAAATAGAAAAGTAAGTGAATAATAAGTAAATGAATAATTTGTCTGTCATCTTTCTGTCGGGGAGCTCATTGTGCTTTACATCTGTGTCTTATTTTATATACAGTAGGCTGGAACACAGAAAGATGACGTATTTCCAAAAATTTCAGTACGTGTCTGTGACAGATCTGGAAAGAAGAATTAGGAATTTAGGTTCCCTGACTCATCCTGTGCTAACAAGTTTGTTCCTTAGGATCATTTCTGAGGATGTGAAAAAACAAAGCAACTGGGGGACAAAGTCTTTTTTCAGTCTCTGGTTGTAACACGTTCAGCAAAGCTGGTCTATAAAGGGACCGGGGTGTGTGCCTTTTGCTGCTCCATTGATTTGGTCAGCTTTGAAGGAGCAGTAAGAAGATGATACTGAAAAGCCCTGAAGAGATGGAGGCTTTTGTTCTGCAGAAGGCCCTTGGTGCTGTTATATTGGATACTGATGTACTTAAACCAGTGAAAAAAGTAGTTCTAAAGTTGTTGGTGGTTAGAGCAAAAGTCAAACAAGAAATGCCCAGGTGAAAATGTCAGATGGTCCCACAGTTTGGAAGATCTTTTAGACTGCTAAATATTTGGATGTGGTGACCTGTGTGCCGATGCTGTAAGTGGTGTGCGCTCTACATCAGGCAGCTTTTTTGAGTTTCTCGTAGGTGTAGCTAGTCAGAGTTCAGTAATGGGCTGATTCTTAGTCATTGCATATGACTCTCACCGTGCAGGTTTTCTTTTTGGCAAGAAAATTGTAATGTAATGCCCTGTAATACAGGGCTTTCTTGGTAGCGTTGTTGTCTGGGACAACACTGTTACTGTTGTGTTGTTCTGAAGCAACTGACTTTGCAGCATCAAGACTGCTTTGACTCCTTGAATTTTATCTGTGAATGCAGGCCCTACTGCCACGAAGGACTTTCTGTCTCTAGGATGTTTCTTCTCAGCCATGTGCCAAGGTAGATAGTGGACACTTTGCCAGGCCAGGGACAAACTGGTTTAAATGTCATTTATTGAAAGCTCGTTGGTTTGCCATGTGTATTTTATATAAAATATTGACAGGACCTGTTCTGCTGCTGCTTTTATATGTGAAAGTAATTTTTGTGTTCTAATTTTTGTAGCAGCTAACTCAGCCAGAAACCAAATATGAAAGCTTTCCCTAATTTAGAGGAATTTTAAGAACTGGGAAATTTTAATACTTATCTAGCTGTATTTGAATGTGTCTCTGAATCTGCATAATAAATGCCTGATCTTTGCTGTTGGCAGAACTAAAATATGGAGAGCATCAGAATATGATTTAAGCACTCCGTCTTTCTCTAACTTCTTTTGTTCAGATGTCATGGGAAAAAAAATCTATTTCTGTACTGGAAAGAGCTTAGGACACTTAGGTTCTGATCCTCACCTTCCTCTGTCTTCGAGCATTATCTTCATTTTATAGATGGACAAGGTGAGGCTAGCAACACTTTACATTTTGTTAAAACGTTTTGAGGTCTGCTACTGAAAAGTGAATTCAAAAGCTTCAGACTTCCTGTATAATTATGTAGCTTTTCTTTTACTTATCCAACCGTTTCATCTCAGGCAGGCTGAAAAGAGAAAACACGCTCAGCTGGGATAATGTACCTGCCTGCAGAGCATTCTGATTAAATTATACACTATAAAATTATACTTGATTAAAAAAAAAATAGAAAAAAAGAAAAAAAAAAGGGTGCTGCCTTCAGGAGTTCCCTCAAGAGTTCCAGGCAATTTGCGTCTTTTGGTTTTGATGGCTGGCAGTTTTGGCCGAAATATTCCTAGCATGTAGGGAAAGGGCACAAGGTGCATCTGGTTCCTTGTCTTCTTTTGACGCCCTGCTCTTGGAGGGTTCTGCATTTTAGATTTGATTGGCACTTGAAAAACAAGTTTGAAAAAATAGTTTTAGGAGACAAAGTCATTCTAAGCAGCAGTGCGAAAAGCTGCAGTGTCTGAGAACAGATATAACCATTGAAGAAATACTTAGCAATTTCTTTCTGGTTCCTGTACGTGTTTATTAGTAAAAACACTACAACAGGTGTACAGTGGAGGATGAATGTTGTTACACAGAAGTTGCCATCTTCTAATGTGGACTGTGTAGGAATTAACCTCTTCATACATCACACCCTGGTGGACCAGAAGGATGAGTTTACTCCCTTTAAAATTTTACTGTACTCCTAACTACTCCCCGTGGAATCAGTTAATCCTGCAGTTGCTGAGAAAAGCACACAAACTTCCCTGAGGTAGCCCAGTTATTTTGCTTGTTGTCCGAAGCAGTCCTCCACCCTGGTTATTGGGCAGCAGGTGGGCAATTTGTGTGAGAACTGCTAGAGCTGAGGACAGCTGAGGGCTGTTGAAGAGCAGTGCAGCAGCTGAGCACTAGATGCCACTCTGAGGCCACAGTAGGAGCTTTGCAAGCCCGCTGCAAGAGCCATCCGGGTGGAGAAGGCCAGGACACTAGGTCCCAGAAAGCCCCGTGCGGGAGGGAGACAGGCCGTGCTCCTTGCATACCCCCCAGTGAGGCTAACAAACCAAACAGTGAGAAGGTGAATGAGGGGCTACCGGCTGGGGATTCAGCCCCCATGGGAGTCAGGGCCCGCAGCAGGTGCTTCAGATGGGAATTAAACTTCCAGAGTTAACGAATAATCTCCCAGCTTTTATGGCTTTGTGCACAGGTGTCCTCGCTTTCACCTATTAGCCAGATGGGCTCAGAAGGAAGGAGGAAGATCAAGGTGAAAGGGCATTTATAGCGCCCTGGGTGGAATTTTGTGAGAGCTTAAGTACGGTCTGAAGAGCTGTGGCTCTTATACTGTTTCTACTGGTACGGTCCCTCTGCAGGCAGGTCTGTAAAAGTATGTGATCAGTAGAAACATGGCTAACCTCCTCCTACACCAATCCCTGTGTGTCCTAAACATTGCAGTATTGTGCTGGGAACCAGACATCAGAACTGTCTATAATCTGACTTAGCTAATGGGCATGAGTCACAGACCTCAGCGTGAGACTTGTGTGGCTCACAAAATGCAGGAGTATCTGAATAAAGGTTTGGCTCGATGTCAAGATAACGGCTAGTTGTGGAGTTTGGATTTAGATCAAGACTGAAATGTGAACTGAAGTTTTGATGGGACAGCATTTTTTCTGGGAATTGAGTTTGTTTTACTGAACAGTTTGAAAGTGAATACTTCCTGTGAATGCCCCATACTATCCATCTTTTAAAACAATATTCTCTGTTCATACAACATAAGGTTAGCAGCATGAATGTGTTGCTTACAAGTACTGAAGAAGCTTCCCGAATTAGGGGTAGTGACAGCAGGCAAAGACTTTCTTGTCATTAACTGGGAGGTAAGTCGGAGTAGGCCCTTCACCTTCTGAACTGCTGAGCTCATGATGTTTCCGCCTAGACACCCAATGCTTTGTATGCGTGTGCGTATATGTATATATATGCTTTTATATAGAAGGATTTACCAATGCAACGTCAGAGTTTTGAGTTAACTGTGTAGCTTGTAGTCCTCTGCCTTGAAGAGGAGTACATGCTGATCAGGAGGAAACAGGAAGGGATAAATCTCAGTAAAAATCCTACTCATTGATGCGTATTATTTCTCTTTCAATTACTTGGTATTCCTACATTAGGAAAAGTGTGCAGTGCATTGCTGAGTGAGTTATGCTGGTCTCAAATAGCATGCTTACAGAGAAAATAAGATCTTTGCTGCTACTAGGTAGAGGAGTATTTTAAGGAAGGGTAGAGGCACGTATCTCAGAGCTGAATGTTTTGGGGTGCTGACTTCTGGGGACACTAGCACTGCATTGCTGGTCGGTGGTCCTGCTCAGCCCTCCCATCTGTGCTGTGACTGGATCCAGCCTTGTTACAGGAGATGTCTGTGTGTGGAATTTGACTTTAACAGAACTAAGTACTCAAAAAGAAATGCTCTTGGCAAAGTGCAAGTATAATGCCTCGTCTGACTGTTTTGTTCTCTGTATAAAGAATAAATACCTGTTACAGTTACTTGCAAAAGGAATTTCTGATTTAGCTCAGATGGTAGAGGATTGTCTTTTTGGTGCTGAAGTTTTTGTATTTGCTCCCTGCTGACCAGTTTAAACGTTTGTTGCGTGGGGGCCATAAACCTTACTAGTGAAACAGGCAGCATGGGCTAGAAATTCTGCACCACTTCAGTAGCCTGGCAAAATGATTCTAGTAAAAAAGCACCAGAAAGAAATATTCTGTCTCTCCTGCCAGCACCTACCTTCTGGAAAAGCTACATACCAGCAGAGTGATTGTTCAGCAATGTATGGAGGGCTCGTATGTGTTTTTTCCGTGTATCCATATGTGAATGTATATTGTCCTGCAGTTGTCTAACCCACCTGGGGTCCCCTATGTCTGTGAACTAAAGCCTGTGTAGTTATCTAACACAGGATGTTGGGTCAGTTTCTGTTTTCCCTAACCTGAATTTAAATGCAGAATGGACTACTTTGAAGTAGAGCATTCTTGGGTATTAAGGAAGGAGCTTGGTCTTTCGTATGTAAATTACCCTGCCATTGCACACACAATCTTTTATCCATGAAGCCACCCAAGTCCTAACCTGGAATTTCAAGGTTTTCTGTCGGCAACATCCATCTTCTGTGGCCCTCCTCACATTAGCATTGATCTACAGTGGAAATAGAGAACACGGCTGTGTTATTATATACCCAGCTGCAATTTCTGTTCCAGTGATTGAGTGTACATACAGAATTTTTGAAACATGGCCACTCTAACTTATTTTGTCTTGCTGTCAATAACATGGCACTTGTCCAAATTATGGATCAATATCAGCTGATCTTTTTATGTTAAACTGTAATGAAGTTGCCTCTCTTATTGGAGATGTGATCTTGCTTCAGGCAATGCTTTTAACTGAGAACTTTGGAATGGAAATGGGGGAGAGGGGAAAGAGAAGTGGGGGAAGGACATGGGGAGGAATGAGCAAAAGCTGGGAGGAGAATAGCAGCAGTGAAAGAGCTAGGAATGGAGGAAGAAGAAAATAGTAGGGACAGGATTATGGAGAGAACTGGCTTGTTAGGAGTTGTGGTACAGTGGGTAAGAGCTCTGCTCTTCTGTACTGTCAAAAGCCAGTGGTAGACACTGGGAGTGAAAACCTCTCTTGAAATCTCAGGCAATGCGTCCTTTAATTTTGTGGGTGCCTCACTTTGTTTCAAATAGTTGGTGAAATTCAATAATTTAAAGAACAGAGGAAAAAGGGATGAGGCAGGGAGTGGAGAATGAGAGATGTAAAAAGATCAGCCTGTCTTTCCCTTGCAAGGAAGCAGTACAGGATCAGCTCTGCAGTGGCTTTTCCAGGCTGGTATCTAGCTCTGAAGAGTTTTGGGGTATCTGTGCTGTGCACTAGCTGTAGCGCTGAGCAGGTGGGTGCCTCTCATTTCCTACTGCTGCACCTGCTTTTACTTCAACTCTGTTTTACTTTGTTGGAAAAAGTGTTGAGGGGAATTTCTGTAATCCTGTTTCTAGGGTAAAGGGTTTATGGAAGAAAGATGGTGTGTCAGGCTTTCAGAAGAAGAGTCTGAGAGGGACTATTACATTGCTTTGTTGGGAAAAACAGTAAAAAGGGGAACTTTTTAGGAAAAAATAGAATCAAAACAAATCCATAGAGGGATATCACCTTTTATCTGCAAGGGCCTTCTCTAATACTTTTTCATCATCTCAGCCTCTTTCCTTAGAAGGTTATTTCACTGCTGCTTTGTCCTGGCATTTTCACAAATTGTTTAGTGAACTCTATGAAAGTACTATTAGAAAAAAAAATCTGAATCATCTTAACCCCACAGTGCATAGGCACGAACAAAGTTTGTGGTAGAGAGAGGGGGAATCAGTGTGGAAGTCATTCTCAAACTAGAGAGTTATCTGAGAGCTCTGTTAATGAGGGGTATTTTGTAGAATGCCTAAGCTTTTTTGCTCATATGAGACTGGTGTTCAGCCTGCTCTTTATTCTCTTCCTCATTTTTCATCTTATGCTTTACCATAGTTTCTGCTTTCTCTTGCCATATTTTTTCCTCCACTGGACTACACCAGTTTTATAGCTCTTTCTGGATAAGGAATTTGTGTGTGTATGTCTTTCTAAATGTTTTTGTTACTCCATGGAAGCGTCTAGACCAAAACAAACACAGTGCTGGATTTGAGAAACACATAAGACCTTCGTAAGACTTGACAAGGGGGCAGATAGAAAACCTGAGATAAGTAAGGGGAATGGAGGAACTAAAGCGACCGGGTTGTTTACTGTTACAGAACTGTAGCTGAGTTTGGAATTGAATTTGGATTGCACAGTCTTATATGGACATCTTTAATCCCAAGGATATTCCCTTTTTGGAGCCTTAAGTAAAGAATACCTAAGCAAGACCTCTCAATTTCAAGCCAATGCTAGAGGGAACAAAAAAAAGTTAAGGCTGTGTGGCTATGTTAGTCAAGATGCTTTCAAAGTTTTAGTCTCTGGGATCCAGTTTATTTTTAGTTTGTTACAGTATCAGGTCCCTAGGGTTTAAGGAATGAATTTGTACATTGTTTTAAAAATCCTTAAATTATAAAGATTGGGTGAGCTGTAACTTTGAGGGCAACTTTGTAGTGGTTAGGTGCCTCCAAGCTTATAATATCTAAATATCTCAAGAGACTTTCCCTGATTTTAGGGCTTTGGTAGGTTAGGGCGGTGTTGTTATTCCACTTTTGCAGGTGAAGAACTGAGGCACAAAGACAGTAATGATATTGGGGTTCTTAAACTGTCAAATGAAAATGAAGCCTTTTTTTAAAGTTTGGGAATAATTTTGAATGTGAAAGCTGGAATATTTCATACAAATTTTAAAATACTTTCTTCTATTTTTTAATTAGTTTGTCAAAATAATTGCTCTCGGGAGCGGGGGAGTTATGCTGAATCTACATTTTCAGCTTAAAAAACATACCAAAAAAAATCCAAGTAGCTATAGTTACCCCCCTGGCAGAGCAGGTATGGTTAAGCTGCATCTTTGCTGCTAGGCCTTTTGCAGTTCACGTTACTACTTTAATCACTTCAGTAAGGTAGAGGAAAAAACCTTAAGACCAGTACCTAGCTTTTCAAGCAGTTTGATAATCTGTTGGTGTGAATCATCACAGCTGTGCTGGGGTCAGCAGGGTCCAGCTGACAGTCTGCTCATAACTGTGCCACCAAGCTTCACTTTCTTTTTCTAAACCAGAAAAGCACAGAGAATTGTGTAAGTCGGAAAACTGTGCTGACAGTATTTTCTTCAGACATGGGAGGGAATGTGGAAGGGGCAAGAAGCAAACCTGGGAGATGTGCAGAACAACAAGAACAAACCCAACCAAGAAATCACACACCCTCACCACTGAAGTCTTGTTGTAGGAGACCCAGCATTAGTTACAAAGCAGATGCTGGTAATGCTTCTGCTCAGCAGGGGACTACAAACATATGTCCCAAGTCCCACACTTCATGCGACTATTTACACAAGTGTAAAGGGAAGGGGCTATCCCTGTTAACTGGTGCTCAGCAGTACACGGGTTCCACTTGTGCATCGGTGTCAGGGGAAGCGGGGTAGCAGGGAGTGAAGCTTAGAGAATTCAGCCCGAGCAAAGCCAGATGGGTTATTGAAGGTTATAACAGGATATTTCCATCAACTGATTTGTTAGTTTGCAGCACCAAAGAAGTGAGGATATGGAGCAAAATGAGGGGAAATTCTTTTAGTTTTGAATGAACATTTTTTTCTTTGGATTGAAATGCTTGATTTTAGTGTAATAAAAAAAAATAAATTTCAAGAAAGCAATGCAGAACAGCTTAAAGATCTGAATATCTCATATTCAGAATATCAGGTTGAATTATCTGGACTTTCAGAAAATTAATTATTCTAGGCTGAACATAAATAATTTTAAAAGATGTGCAGTCAACACGGATCTGTATTTTAAGTTCTTAATCAGCTTTACCATTACATATGAACTATCCAATAAAGGCAGTAAATTGTCAAAGGGAAGGGAGTAAATTAGTCATAGTCTAACTTTACTGAAGGTGAGAGAGTTACACCAGCTATGAATTTGCCCCGCCTCAGAAATGAGAAGTCAGACTTATGGCTGCGTATCCTATTTTTACGCCTGCTGTTGACTGTGGGAGCATTGTATTGGGAGCGTTGTTTGCATTACAAGAGAACTGCGATGACTGAATTGTAGTTCAGGGTTTTCTTTGTCTTCTGTGAGCAGATAGATTACCATAACTGGTTTAAAACCATTCCTGGCAGAATTAAATTGATTCCAGTGAATTTACACTACAAATGAATTTATTCTGCAATTTTCATGGTTTTCAAGCCCAGAAGGACTGCTGGCTCTGGATGATACTGTAGAATTTCAACCAGTTATTTAGGACCAATTCTAGAAATGTATGCTTTAAAAAAAGGAATCTTTCTAGGCTGAAAATTTGCAGGAAATGCTGCTGGAAGCTTGGTCCAGTGATCCTTTATTCTTTTGTTGAACAGGGCTGAGACTTTGGTTCTGTTCTTCGTGATATCACTAGTTGTGGCAATCGCACTTCTCGGTGCCTTCATTTCCCTACCCATGACATGGATATAGGATATTTTATCTCCTCTGGAAAAATATTTGAAATCCATGGTAGAAGACTGATAAATGTGAGTAAAATATCACTCTGTGATTATAGTTTTGTTCTTCTGTGTTTTCCATTTTGCTTTTCCCATCTGTATCTCTGATATTTTTACTGAATGCAGTAAATGATGTGCTGGCCTACTGTCTTTCAGTTGTATCTAATAAAACTTTATACACATTTTCTTAAAATACAAATTAAAACAATTTTAGAGAAAATTGCATACATTTGTAAATAGAAAATACCAGGTTTGCCTTCGATTTGTCTGTAATACAGCACTTCAGGAACACGTGTTGTTGCTGTTCTGTAGCTTTGTAATGAGACAGAAGGATCAGAAAGTTTTTTCTTCCATGTTACATTTCAGCTTTCTTTTGGTAATTATAGTACCAAAGGATCTCATCGCTCTGTCACTTTGACTTTAGGGATACACATGGCAATGCTGAAGATGGAGTTCAGAACACTTGGTTTCACGTGCCAAGAGACAGTGGTATATAGGGCTTGTGATGTGTTTGCTACATAGGAGAGGAGAGAATGTGACCTGCAGTCTGGGTCTTGGTTCTGTGTTGTCTCCTGTTTCAAGTCAGATGTCTGTAGCCTTCAGAGCCAGTATAAAAGAGCTAATCAATGACTTCCCTATTGGCAAGCTTTGGGGACAGGACTGCCAGCTGGAAGGTCTGTGAAGAAGGGGCCCTCAACCAGATGGACCCATTGGATACAGGCGCTTCCACAGAGTTCAGTTACAGTGACCAGTTCCTTAGAAGTGAGACCTGAAGAGTCCATTATACTGCTAGTGGAGGCCCCAGCTCCTGAGTGTGATTTGCTGTCAGTGATGGTGCTGTGGGCATGAGTGTCTTGAGCAATGTATGTCTCACTGACAGGGAAGGCTCAGGGAGGGGGTGCAACCTCTCTGCTGCTTGGCTTGGCATTTTATTAGATGCTAGCATAGACTTAGTCCCAGTTGTCTCCAGGAACTACAGGAGGCTCTTGCCTGCAGACCTTCATAGATCTCAAGGTGCAGGCTTCGCTAAGGGTTGACCCTCTCAAGCCCAGGCAGGGAACTATGCTTGCCCTTGCTCCCCTGTTATTCTCCAGCTGAGATGCCACACCATCACTGTCCTCATTGCCTCTGTAGGTCTTGGACACTGGTGGAAGTCGCTACCTTCCCTGTTCCTCCTTGGTGCTCCTCCTGTTCCCTCTCTGTTTCTGCTGGCGGTTGGCAGGCTTGGTCCCAGGGGCTTGTGCATCCCGCCTCTCCAGCACTCGCCTTGCTGGTGCTGCCCTGTTGCAGCAGTCAAGCGACACCTTAATAAAAAGCTTTCCTCCCTTATCTCCTCTCTGCTGCTGTGTCACCGGGCTGGGGATCGGGTTCCCATCTCTTTCACACGCACACCTGGTCATAAAACACTGGGTTTGTTTTTAACCTCAAACCAGGGAGCTTTAATTAAAGAGACAGTGACCTCTTTTATGAGTTTGCTCGCATAGGGTTTCAGGGCTATTGTCACATACAGCTCACATAACAGAGCACCATTGCACAAAGCTCCATTTACACATCCCTCCCTGGCTTTTTTCCTCTCTTTTTGTTTCCAAACGCAGAAGGAGGTTGTTTTCTTGTTTACCCCTAGGCGAAGTTGTCTCTCCTGTTAGTAGCCTATGGCTAACAGTCTCTTTGAAGAGAACCTACCTTTCTTACTAACAACACACGTCATTAGGCTTGGAGAAATGTTATTCTTTAATCTCTGCAGCAAATCATCTTCCTGTCCCTAAATTTGCGGGATATGAATAGCTAGTTAAAATAGATCTCGCCTTATGTTCTCCGTAGCTAGCTCTCGTGCCTGTAAAGTGGGATCTGTGCATTTGTCACAAATACTTCTCAGTGTTCACTGTTGTATTTACCTGCACTCATTAATTTTCAGGTACAGTAACTAGTCAACAGCAATATATATATATTTTTGATACACATAAGAATGATACACACTGGGATAGGCAGCAAAACTCAGTGTTATGCAGAATAGTTCACATAAACTTACAGAAGTTATAGAACTTACAGAAAGAGGTTGATAAATACAGGTACGTGTATTCAGATGCACAAATATTTGAAGATGCACAAACAAAGCTACACATATGTGCAGACCAGGGGTTGTTTGGGGTGTGCAGACTTCTGCGCATCAGGACCTCTTTCAGCTGAGACATAGCTGGGACACAGACAAGCAAACAAATAATCAGTGGAATGCAGAAGCACCTATGGAGGATATGCACGCTGAAGGAAAAAATATACGTGGAAGAGTGTAGATACCCCCAGGGAATGCCCTGTATATAGACCTTCAGAAGCAGATATAAGGATAAGTCTGCCAGAAAATGTATATGTGGAAACTTACATGCATATACACACTCATGCTCGCACGCTTCCAAGACCAGCATTAGTGGGCATGCACGTTTGGTCACTTAGATGCTAGTGTGTATGCAGAAAATCTGGATGTATATGTGCATGGTTGCAGATAAATGCTCCTGCACAATCCCATGCAGGTAAACCGGCTTATTCCCACTAACTCTAAATCACATATAAGTTACTGTGGGCTCATACAGCATGTTCAGGTGCTGGAACTTCTACTGAATGATGCAACGCCTTTCCTTTCAATGGCATTTACTTCCAGTGAGAGCTCACTAACGTGAAAGAAATTACATGGCTTAGCTGCAGGGATCATAGGAGAACATGTGCCATTTCACAGTTGTAGATATCTATTGATACAAATACAGATTTTTTTACCTAATACATTAATACAGATGCGCACAGACACAAATATACCACACACACAGACCCTTAGACACACACAGATATACCCACGTCTATGTTCATTGAGAGAGACTCACTCAATATCTGTGTATGTGTGTGTTGGGAGAGGGTCATAACCTCCTCCATTCTTCTCCTGAAGGGGTTTGGATAATGAAGGGAAAAGAAATGAGGCCTGGGGCTAATTTGTAGTGGCATTTCCTGGCCTCTCTTCTGCCAATGAAGCTCCGTTTCATCTTTAGCCTTATCAATTCTGCAGTCATGTGGCTTTCCGCTTGGACGCCTCTGTCTCTTCACCCTCCTCCCCAATCTCCGATGCTAATGGAAACTTCGTTAATGCCATTAATCTGCTGACCGGGACAAGTCAAAAACATATCCACACAATCCGAGCCAGGGCTGCAAGTGTCCTGGGGCTGCCAAACAGAGGCACCCCCTGTGTTCATTGCATTCCTGAAAGAACTTCATATTGATTTATTTCTTTTTTTCTTTCTCTGCTTTCTTCCTGGACAACACTGCATCCGTCAGAGCAGGCACCAAGTAGATGGCCTTTTCTTCGTGATCACTCATAATGTTTTTGCAAGAGTTCTCTCCTTACCCTTCCCCTGATTGTAGTGCTAATGCTTTCTTTCAGTGGCCCATCATTGCAGCCTTTTTTTTTTCCCTTATGCTGCTTTTGATGAGCGACTTGTTACTCATTTTTTTTCTCTTGCCTAATAGAATTTCATAATTAACCAGATGTTGTGAGAATCTGCCTGAAGTGGGCTAAAATAAACAGCATTCCACTCTACCTTGATATTAGCTGACAGGATCCAAGAGGCTGTTTCTCTCTACAGCCACTATTGCTTATTGATTGTGCAGTCGCCACTGGTTCTGTCCATCCAGGGCTGTGTTCTTGGGCTGCCTTGCCCTCTGAAATGTTTTGAGCTCCCCAGAATCAATTCTGGGGAGTGACCATGTATCATTGCTTCGCATTTTGCTGGTATACTGGGTTTTGTAATGCCACACCGTTACCTTCTATCACAATTGAACATAATTTTCGGCCATGTACCATTCTTTTAGATACGACTTCAACTTTCCCGCCCAGTGCAGCACACCTGCAGAAACTCACGGCTCTGAGCGATGACTCACTGTCTCCTTATGCCTCAGGATCCTCCAGTGGCTGAACGCGTGCAAGAGCTGTGTGTCAGGGTTGCACTGACTGAGGACTTTCTGAGGAGAGAAATAGACTCCGTCTGATACTCGTTTTAGGAGAAGTTTTCTGTGATAACCAGAGTTTGTAGTCAGCTCTTGAGAATGTCAGGATGTTGAGTGATCTGTATTTGATCTAGGAATCTTTGTATGCGTAAATGAAATAGTGACAATGGAGGAGGAAAAGACAGCTAGGAAAGGCATGCCGTCAGTGTTGTGACATATGGATATGTTTAAAAAATAGCATCAAATTGATGAAAACAAGAAGAGAAGCTGGCAGTTCAGTATGAACTTTGATGATGTCAGGCTAAATCCAGAATGAGATGGGCTGTGACAGGAGGCTGAGCCTTAGTTGCCACCTTCACACAGACATCACAGTACAAGGGGATTGTTTTACATGGAGGGAAGACAAAGAAGTTTCAAGTTCTTCAACCCTGGCAGCAGTTGAAGCCAAAAGTTCATCCTCATACGTGAGGGTGTTTTGGGTACAAAGAATGTGTGTCACTTCCCACCAGCCAGGAGATGCTCCAGTGAACAGAGCATCTTCTTCCTCCAGCCAGTTTTGGGATGCGGCATGCTTTTTCATCTTCAGGGAAGATGAATGTATCACACTGGCTGATGTAGAAGGGTCCGTGCTGATAGGTACCATGCTTGCTTTTGGGGCCTTCCTGGATGAAAGGTGAGGAGAAAAAAGGGAGACGGACTGTTACCTTTTGGCATAAAAGTAAAAACGCAGCTGGGACACCCAGTGCCATCACACCCCTGGTGAGATGAGTGGGAGAGTATCTGTAAACCCCCGTACGGTCCCAACGGGGGCACTTTCAGAACCCCAGCGAAAGGGAACTGAAACGAAATACTCGTTATAGCCTTAGGAGTGCCGGAGCAGTTAAGAGCTCATACAAGAAGGCTCAGTTTGGTTCAGCTGTTAAGTTTGCCTTCCTTTCTTCATATCCTGTGACTGGGGATTCGAAATGGAAAAATGCTTGGGGAAGAACTTAAGTGCTCATAGTGAAGAGAAGTCTAGTGCCCTGGGAGATGCTGGTAGGAGATTTGTAGTCTTTGTGCTGAGTGTGCGTTAGGGAAACTAGCAGTGCCTAAGTGAATTTCTTTTCTGGCATAGCACAGTGACAATACCAGGCCTGTGATGCTGCAGTGGTTATCATGCTCTGACCCTGCAGTCTGTGCCATGTGCATGAAGGAAGTGACTGTGCCACTCTGTCCTGTAGTAGATCTGTTTCTAGGACAAAGATCTTCAAGGAAGTGGGTTGTTCATGTGCATCAAGCTGCTGAGTTCCAGGGAGCATCTTAGTGCAGAAGCACCAGGCAACTAAGCCCTATGCTAGACACATCATTGTCCTGTCCAGTGACCTTGGCAAGTCAATTCATCTCCATCTGCTAGGCTTTTTCTGTGCAGTCCACACATTACAAACTTTTGAGTAAGAAGTCTTTCTTCCTATGTATGCATCCAGCAAGGGGGATGGTCCTCATCTTGGCTAGTCTCTGAATACTGCAGCAGTATAACAACGTATGCCTCCGTATGGCAGGAATTGTGCATTAGACTGAGAAGTAAAAGGTCCTTTGGACTTCTGTTTGGTGCCAAGAAATAAATCAATTCAGCAAAGCCTGCATTAGCTACTGTGGGTACTGGGAGCATCCCAACTGTGGCAGCATAGAGCCTATCGAGGTTAAATTTGGATTGTGTCATGATGCAGCCTTCACACTGGGAAAGAAGTTTAAAATGTCAGTGCTGTACGTCTTCTGAGCATTGCTATTTGAATGCTACTGCTAGGCACAAAACTTCTGCTGCCCGCTGGTTGGTATGCTCTGAACCATCTTCTGCTCCTGCTTTTCTAACTGCTAGCCTGATAGGAGCTGTCACACTGCTCTGCAAGTTCTTCCCTGCCTCCATTCTGCCACAGAAAATGTTCCAAATGATGGCGAATGCCGCTTTTCAGTGAACCAGTATTTTGTTGAGGTCGTGAGGGTAGATAAAGTTTGTAGATTGAAATAACATCAATATATCTACTGGTCTGAAAAACATTTTTTTCTACTTTGTCCTGCTTTCTTTATTGCAGGATTATTTTATTTATCTTACAAGTAAATCTGTGGGGTGGTAGTCAGGAGGTGCAGTTTTTGTTTCTGCTACAAATGTGCACATTGATTGGGAGGAAGGCATAGTCTGTCGTCATGTTACCCGAATGCAGAGCGAGGAAGACAACAACTGTCTGACACTTCTGCCTTGTTGGACTCGGGCTGACTCAGGGCAGTGCCCCTTCCTACTCAGTGAGCCGCAGCCTGGGCTGATGAGCGGTTCTTGGCTTGGTCGGGTGGTGGTGTGCTTTTGGGTTTTGTGCAGGCTGCATGGGCTTCTAGATTTAGACCCAAAGGCTGGAAACTCATCCATATTCAAACATCTTTCACCTTATCTTTTAACTGTGTATGTGTAGTGCTTGGTGCATTGTGGGGTTGGTATGCTTCTGTATTACCGAGAGACAAAACAAAAAAAAAGTAGCTTGGCTGGACTCTCTCTCTCTTCTGCTATTATTATCTTTGCTATTCCCTCATTATAAATTTGGTTTCATTCTACTCGCAAATGTCCTGTGAGTAATCTGTAAGATTTCCCGAGGGCTGTGGGGGGTGGAGAGACAGGATTTTGATGACTACAGCTGTTCCTAGTGGTAACTGCAGCAAATTTCTGAAGCTTTGTTGCTCTAAAGTCAATGATGATGGAACAAAGTTTGGAGAGTGGCCTTGCCTGGAAACATTTACACATACCAGTTCATGGTAAGCCAAAAGTGATACGACTTGTCACAAAACGTAGTAGTTTTTGATGCAGAGGGCAGAGAAATAAGAATCCCTACAAACACAAATGAAGCTGTTTTAAAACCCTCGCAGTCAGCAAGGGAAGGAACTTCTTTGCTTTAATGAAAGCACAATAAAAAGTAATACTTGCAGAGTTTATTTAATTCAAAGATGCCAGACTCGTTAGATAACTGATGACATAAAGAATGTTATTCTGCTCTGATTAGTACATAAGAATCATGTTTGCTACTTCTGAAACACAGATGCTTTTAGGATGGGATATTGGAGACTTTTAACTTAAAAAGTCCCTGCAAACTGTGGGGAGCAAATTAGGGCAGGTAAAAGATGGCAGAAAGGAGACAATGGGGGAACAAGGAGTAAGCACCCTTACAACCCTTGACACAAATGTTGCAAGAACATCTGGGTGGGAAGTCGGTCCTGTGGTGCCTCCAGCACCCAGTGCTGCTTTGCCAGCCCTGCTGCGTGGGCAGGGTGCTCTCTGGGGGGGCCGCACGGCAGTGAGCCAGCTGGTCTTCCCTGGCCTGTGAGAGCTGGCAGGATCTCAGCACAAAGGGCTCCACACCACTCTGCTTGGCTTGTGGGTGCTTAAACAATGGGGTGAGATCCTGCCCTCCCTTTCCCCAGAAGGGTAATAGGCTAAAGCCATTGACTTGAAAGGGAGCAGGTTTTGCCCTGTTTTTGCAGTGAGTGCGGGGGGGTGGTGGTCCTTGTTTCTGAGAACTCATGGTAGCTTTTAATTTCATGTAAGAAAGCTGACCAGATTGGCTGCTGGGTACTTAACACTGCAGTAGAAATCTTTGCCCTGAAAACCCTGTAGTCCAAATTGTAGGTTTTGAAACTGATTGATGAAGCTGTATTAGGCTACCTGCACCTCCTCCCTGGTGTCCTCTAAATCTGTAACTTGCCATCTCATCGGCTGTGTGTGTCTGTGCTGGAATGCAAGGCTGGAGTTTGAGGGCTCAGTCTACTAGCCCAAATGCTTGGGAACTCCTAAAGTAAACAGGCAAAGAAGGTACTGTTAAAGGTGTTTTACAAAGTGTATGAATGTCCCAGATAGATCACAATTCACGGCTGATTTTTTTTTCTGCACCCCAGTGCCTCAAACATGAACTCATGTACTCACTAAAACATCAAGTGATGCGCTCTTCAGAGGCACGTCTCCTTTGTGAATGGGCCTGAAGACAGTTTATGGAAAGAAATCTTTCTTTACAGTACTGAAAGAAAAGCAGTGAGAAGCTGGAGGTGGGCACTGTAGCAATTGCTCTAGGTGGCTGTTTGGGCTTCGCTGCCAGCAAACACTTTTTTCTGTTGCTCCTTGCGCTGCAGCTGAGGGGTTGGTGCCTTTCTTCTCAGTTCTGCTGAACTCCATCTAGCTCGAGTTGCAGGAGGCTGCTGTGGCTTGCAGTTCGGTTACCTATATGAAATAAGTGTGCTGTTCTCAGCCTCCTTCCTCAGGCAGCCCTATAGCTGGCAATAATGGTAATTTAATTGTTTATTTCAGGTTCTTCTGAAGTGGGGTTGTGAAGAAAGGTTTGTCCTACTGCTCCTTTTGTTTTATGGTCTTTTTTAAGGACAGAGGAGGATCAGGACTTGGGATAAAGGCCTAAGACTGACCTCAGCATCCAGAGCTCCAACCTGACCTTAAATCCACATGGAGGATGGTTGCCAGACACTTTCTGGTGTGAATCTGGACTCTGCTTTCCATCTGACAGAGCAGCGGTTTAGGAATCAGCCTTCTGTTTGCCCTACTTACCCCGGTGCTACCTTCTAACACAGGAAAGCTGTTGGCACAGGCACCAGACTGTCACTTTTGTGCCTGAGGGAGGAAAGAGAGGAGTCCTCACCCCATCTTCCTTTTCAGACAGTCTCCAGGAGTTTTGGAAGGAGCTTTTTACAAGCCCTCTTCTATTGTTGGCCAGGAGACAAAGGACGGAGGAGCTGGATTTAAGCATAATGACGTGAGCTCCTCCATGCAGAAAAACCCAGCTGAGAGACCCCCCCTGCTCCCCACACACACAAAAAAAGGAAGAAAGGGGGAGAAAATCTTTGAAAATAACTAATTAAAGTTGTTTTAGCCTCTCTCTCTCCCCTCCAAGGGCGCCTAATCTCACAGGGGGCAAAGGGGGAAGAGAGGCAGGAGGAACAATGAGAACCATCCCCCCCCTCTCTACAGCCCACCTCCCGGTCTCTGAGGTTTTAAAACAAGAGGCCACTTTAAGTTAATGAGCTATCAGCTGACTGGGAGAAGTCTCTAATGAAGCCTGATGTTCACACATTCCCCAGCTTGCTGAATAGGCCTCTGCCAACCCCATAACTGTCAGAAAGTTTCATTCATAAAATCCACATGCCAGGGGGGTGCTGGTGAGGGGGGCAGGGAGGGAGCTGGGTGGGGATGGGGTGGAGGTCTCCATACAGAGCAGTCAGCCCCAGAGGCTGGACAGACACATGCATGGCCGGGGCTGGCGGCCTGGAGGATCCCAGGGACCCGACTCCGCTCCCCATTGTCTGGCTAGTAATTAGGAAGATCCTCCAAATGCTTCTAGAGGATGCTGAAGTCTCTGAGGATAATTAGCAAACATTTGGAGGCTGTTCCAGCTGTTGTGTCACCAGCTTTGCTAGGGCCAAAGGGGCAGGTGATGGTGAGGAGCAGTGGGATGAAGCCTAGGAGTCCTTCTGGGGCGTTGCTGTGCAGGTAGTGCTTTGCTGCGCCTTGTGTCTTCGGGCAGGGCTCTAGGAGCTGCGTGTGCACATTAGTAGAGGGCTCTTGGAGAAGAGGAGCAGGACAGCAGGGAAAGTTCTGGAGGGAAAGGTATAATGTGTGGGCAGGAAGGAAAAACTATATTTCCTTTAACATAGAAAAAAACATGGTGATGCTTGCCAGAGCTAATTCTCCTTGGGTGGCGCAGGTGTTTTTGGCAAGAGCAAAGAGAAAATATGCAGATACAATATGTACTGGGAAATAATAGGTTGTCTGTTAGCTCTGATGAGCTCTGAAACAATCTACCTGTGATGTTCTGCCTGCTGTTACGTGGGGTGCCTGAACCCAGGGCTCTGAAGCCAAGTCCTATCCAGGACAAAACTACAAGGTCAATTCTCTTCGTGCATTTCTTCTACGTACTGTAAAAAGAAAGGGATGGGATTTTTCAAACTATATTGAGAGATTGGGGGTGAACATTCACAATGCACAGAACAACGTGTGCAGGGGGCATAGGGTAGCACTGAAAGCACTGGTTCTGGGGAATATGACTGTGTGAGGGACGTGGCTGCTTCTAGAGGTTTGTGAGGAATGGAATACTAAAATGAGTCATGAGTCAATGCCATAATACTTTGTTAAATAAAAAATCTGGCTTTCCATCTATTTTGTGCTCTCATTGAAATTTTGGTACAGTAGCAATGGAGAATGGTGTGGTTCTTCGTGTTGGGAGGCAGTGCTGGTGAGGATATAACTAGTATTTGACAACAAACCATAGTGGTGGTGGTATGGTTGTAGAACTGAGAAGTATCTTTCTTTTGACTGTTTTTATAGGGATTTTAATTTTCCTTTCCTCAAACTTGGTGGTTTGGTTACTGAGTTACCTTGCGTTATAACAGTACCTGAACTTCATTGTCTTTATTTGCTGCTATTGCAATTTTGGAGATGAGGAAACAAAAAAAACTTGGGAGCGGAATCCACCAAAGAGCTTAGACCTCACACTGCTTAGTTTTCAGGCAACATGTCTGTATTTCCGTGCAAACATCTGAATTAAATACGGTGTCATTACAGGTGTAAGGAGGCAGTGCATGGAGTGGGGAGCTGCGTGAGCTGGAGGCTGAGAAGCGTGGAGGAGCAGGGTGGGATGCATGGTCTGGCAGCTGGGCGCTCGCCTTGCCCAGAGAGACACCCCTCGTGATGCGAGGTCACAGCTGTGAACATCTCCTCCTCTAGCTCTGCTCTCCCTGGCGATGAATACAGGACTCAAAACTGGGCTGTAACTGCTAGGTTGTTGGGTTTTCCATGGTGAAACTTCCGAAGTCGCTTCTGTTGAATATATATATATATATATATCTGTATATATATGTGTGTATATATATATATGTTTAACAAGTATCAAATAGTGTGTTGCCTGGATTTATCTATTTATTTAGCTCTCTGTTGCTACTTCTTGTCGTCAACATTTCTTTACTGGCTGGGTTGCAGGTTGCTGGCAGAGAAGACACAAACTCGATACTACTGGATCTCTGCTCGAGCCAACCGTTGTCCCTTCGGCAGTGGCTTGCCTCTTGGTAGTATCATTGCTCTTCACTGACATTCTCTTGCCCTTTGTTAGGTTGTCTCTTCCACCCTCAGCACTACTCTGCTTTTGCTGATATTTTTGCTGGCAAATCCCATAGCAATGAGTGTGTTTGGAGGGCTGTTTTTCTGTCACTAATGTTTGCTTAGCAGCTGGAGGATGGCTGGGCTCTCTCGGGGTGAAGGGCCCTCCTGCATGCTTTAGACTCACGTGGACGCTCTCAGCCTGATCGAAGGGCTCTCCAGCAAGGAGCCACCAACGTGCCTCTCAGGAAGTTAAGGAAACATCTGCTGAAGGGTTTGTGCTGGCCAGGTCGGAGATTTGCTCACATACTGGTAAAGGAGGCGGGGGCACAAGCAGACAGCAAACAGGTTCAGATACAGGATAAACTCTGCACCTTGTGCTGCATCATGGCTTGTGTTTCCTCCGTGCATGAGCCAAGAGGGACCACTTGCTTTAGCAGCCTCTCATGTGAGCACTCAACCGACACAAGAGACTCTGCTCCTTTCCCCTTGGGGGGATGCTGGAGGCAAGAGCTCTCAAGGGCTAAAGAAAACAAAACAATGTTTGCTTAGCTGGAGAGCAGAGCGTGCCTTGCGTAAATTGTACTGGGGCCTAAAAGTCCTTCAGAAGTGAAGTGCCTCTGAAATTGGCCCCACAAGATAAATGCTTACATTTACGCAGGACGACGCCGTTTCCCCAGATGGTGGGGTGTCCCGTCGACTTAGTTAATGGTCTGGTTTTGGCTGCTCTGGGCCTCAGTTCCGGAAAAAAAATGACACGAAGGACAAAGTTTACCCAAGGAAGAAATGTTCCTCCCCTGGTTCTGCCAGTCCCGCACCTTGCAGACAACCAACGAATGTTACCCTTTGGGTCCCACTTGCAGGACAAGGGCTCTGTTTGTGGGAAGGAGAAAAAGGGTGCTCTGGGGACTCTGTCAGCATGGTACAGCAGCCCAAGGACGGAGCAATCAGGGAGGGAATTACAGACATTCTTTGCTCCCTTTGGCCAGATTCAAAGGTAAAAGGTACTTGTCAAATCCTATGATGTATTTCAGGTGGGACAGAGAACAGTCCATGTTGCTGTGGCCCCTGGGTGTGTTACATTTTTTTATCTCTGGACTTGACCTGTGAAAAATACAGGTCCTATTTCTGATTCCAATTTCTGGATATCCTTTGTTCAGTCACAGGTGTGCAGGCCAAGCTGGCGTATGTCCAGTGTAGTTAGTGAAGATGTAGTGCCTGGCCTCTGCAGAAACCAAATTGATCGAGAATACAATGTTCCTAGTACAGTAGGATCAAAAGACTTCTTGCCACGCACAGACCTCCTGTAGCTTTTGTTTCTGTGGCTGGGTGATTGACACCATTTGTTATCTGTGTACGTAGAAATGCCTCTCTGTACACAAGTGGGTTTCACTTCCAGCACATGGCTCACTGCAGCACTCAGTTCCCAGGCCTCTTTCCACCCTATAACATCTTGCAGATGCTCTCAATTTCCAGGAGAGCCTTATTTCTCAATGCACAGGGGTTTTCAGGTGAACCTGAAATGTACCTGTGCTGGCTGTTGATTATTGGCACCTGACATGAGTAGTGATCCTTACAGAAATAGGAATATCAGACTCAGGGTTTCTCTGTTCATGGTCTCTTTCCTCCATGACAGTAGGCCTGATATTATAGAAGAAGCTCATTTCTACTTGTAAGAAAGCATGTTAATTGCACCAAAGTGTTGAATCAATTTCCTGATGTTTCCCTCCATTCAATTTACTGGGCAGGGGATGTCATAAAAATGATTAGACTGGAAGAAAAACAAACCTCTTTTCAGGCCAAATCTCTTTTATTTTGTGTATTTTTTGTGGCCTGGAATGGGTTTTCTGGACTTAGGAGATGTGTTCTTGAAATGTGGTGCGTTAGAGCCCTCGTGAAAAACAGAACATGCACTGTGGGATGTCTCTAGTAAAGAGTGGCTCAGGAAAAGGAAAACAAAACCCTTCAGCCTGACGAAAGAACAGCCTGTGTGAAAGTAGCTCGGTATTTAGTTAGAAATTGCAGTCTGTCCGCAGATGAACAGCCTTGCTGGCATCTGCAGGTGGGTGTTTTGCTTATGTTTTATATTCTCCTTCCTGCTCGTGCTTGTGAATGTGTTTTGCCTGTCACCTCAGAGATGCGGAGGTGGCTGCGATTTGTGGCTGTTCTTATTCCAGAAGTATCAGCAGATCCCGATACTGCGTAAGCGTTGTAAAAGTGTGTTAGTAAGAAACAGTCCCTGCAAAAATAGGGTACAGTCCAGATGGGCCTGACAGACTTCATTATAGAGATGGGGAGAGTCTTTAGAGGTCATTAGACATTAAGTGATGTGACCAAGATCTTGCAGGGACTTTGGCATTCTAAATTACATCTGGAACTTGCACCTCACAGGTTCAGAGCTCGTGAGGGCATTTTAATAGTTAGATAATTTTTAGGAGACTCACTGACATACATTCATCCAAGGTAAACGTGATCTGCCATCTTGGGCCCAACCCCAGATTTGCTTTCATCAAGTTTAATTATGGTAATGGTTCATTTAACCTCTCTGCCTCCCCCTAACTTCCGCTTTAAAGCAGAGGCACTGGCTGAGAAACCTTGGACTGCGCAGTTCCAATTTTAGCTCTGTCTGACTCATTTAATAATTTGGTCAGGTTAGTTTGTCCTTGACTCAGTTTCCCCACTGTCAAAATGGGACTAATAACACTGTCCTGCTTTTTGAGGAAGGGTTATGAAGATAAATTAGTTTTGGCTGGAGAAGAGTCCTGCAGGGCTAGCAGAATTAGAAGGAGACAAGCACTCTCTCTGTTGCAAGTATTATCTATCACTTAGGCTTCTCACAGCCCTCCTTGACTTGTACTGACTGTATTCTTTCTCCTCTTGCAAATTACCAGCATGTATATTGATCAGCAGTATCCCTTGCACAGACTACGGGGCCATCTCTCCATCAGCTTCTTTGCCCTCTCAGAAGCACATGGGTTTGCAGTTGAGAGCAAAATCCCGGCCTCACTAGCACCAACAAAGCCAGGATCTCAGCCCTGGTTTACCACCACATGAGCGCTTCCAATCCTGCACAAAGGCTGGCTGTGGGGTGGCTCCTTCGGCCTTTTTCTAGGGCTGCCTTAAGGGGAGTCCTCCAAAAATGCCAGCGTGGCTTCGGAGGAGGACAAACCGATGAGGAGTGAAGGGATGTTTGGAGAGGAAAAAGCCAGCCCCACAACAATCTGACTTCTTCTAGAGAGGGTTAAGTACTAAATGCCTCTTACTGGGTCACTTAATGATGGATGGTAGCTAGTGGGGGTGGGGTAAAGCTGACTTCCAGCCCTGCATCACTAAACCGTTCATTAGGAAAAACACACACAATGGAAAATGGCAGAGGGGCTCAAGTGTCCAATTTCTCTCTTGAACTCTCTGAACAGGAGGCTCCAGTCAGGGGAATCCCTGCCACCCTTTCTCCCCCTCCTTCCCTGGCAGTTTCTTTATTAATTAACGGAGTTGGCTGGGGACGGAAACGGAGGACAATAATCAACATAGATGGGTCTGCAGACCTATTTTTAATAATGTGCTTTGCATCTGTCCTAATTGGTATGGAAACAGTGACCTGATTGGAACGGCCGGGAGCCTCTTGGGGCCTTTCTTTCTTCCTTTCTCTCCCTCTGTTTTCTTTTTTGTTTAGTTGAAGTTTGACTTGGTGGGAGTGGAGGGGCCAGTGGGTAAGAAATATAAAACCTAACCTTAGGGGCTGTTCACAGGCCGGGGAGCAGAGCAGGGTGGCGTACTGGGGAGAGCATGGGGTGTGGGGGAAGGGAGCCCCCGGGATCCTTGATTAGGAAGTCGGTGTGAAAGCCTCCAGGGCACGGTCTGGCTGCCCGAGGAGCTGGGGCCAGCATGGGAAGGAAAGGCAGCACTCTGCTGGTGCTCAGCTGTGATGGGAAGTGGGATGGCTTTGCTGGGTGAGCCAAAAGTGGTAGTGCTTCAGGGAAAGGAGAAGTGCCCCAGGAGACAGCTGGTGGCAGGCCCTTACCTTGTTGTGCAACAAACGTGCCCACAGTGAGAAACAGCCCCTGTTTGCAAGAGGTTTTAACCTGAAGTAGGTGGTGGTGGTGGCACTGTGTCCACTGCATTCCTGGTGTGGATGTGCTGTCTGGTGGCTGCCCAGGGCAGTAGCTGGGCAGCTTTCTTCTTTCTCCCACTTGTTAAATAGCTAGCGGTATGCTTCTGCAGGCCCTGCTGTGCCTGTCCATGCTGGCTTCCACCGCTGCATCTTTATGTTTTTGGGGAGTCACTCATGAGACTTGAGCATCTGGCAGAACACCTTTCTCCATACGGCTGTGGCTTCCTGCAGAGCAACACAGCACGGACAGTAAATCCATCATTACGGGGAGCACTGAGCTCGTGGGCCCGAGCTGAGGAGCTTCTCACCCAGCAAGGAACCACATCGGGCGTTTATGTGTCACAGCCTCAGTGTCTAACTGCTGCCTTGCTGCTTCGCTGTCTGTCACAGCTCACACGTACACACAGCCGAGCAGCTAGGTGAAAAAAGCCCATGAACTCAAATTATGATGAAATGAGTGGTTTTCATTATAGGCTAGGAAAGAAATTGAATGTTATTTAAAAGAAAGCAAAACGCTTGGGTGGATGGATGGACAGAAGGATTGGCTCACGTGGCTCTTATTTGTATCTACCCCAGAAATGGCTCAATGTCTTCAATTCTGAGCATTTTGACTTCCACAGCAGTTTTTTTTTCCCTTTAATCCTTAGCTTCTGGAAGGAACCTTTGTGTTAGGATCTTCCCTTTCTTTTGTGGAAGCTTGCTGTAAGCTTGCTGTTCTTGTGCTTGCTGTGTAAAACTTCAAGAAATGATTCCATTCCCCTCAAAAGGATCAGAAAGATGGAAAGATCTCCCAAGTGGTTACTATTATTATTAAACATAACGCACATCTGGAGACCAACTCCAGTCTCATTTTTGGGGCTTTGCTCATTAATTCGGGCTACTTCAGCACTCATAAGGGCATTGCTGAATTCAGGGTCTGTTAGTGGGTTGCAAGCCTGTGCATCTGTTGTACATGTAACTGCTTAGAGAGAGGAAGGAAATAAAGAAAGAATGGAAATGTAGAGGGAGCGGGCAGGGAGCTCTCGCCACTGTGGTGTGTGAGAAGTTGGCCAGGCCCCATGTAAATCAAGGACAAAGTTGACTAATTTCCTGGGTCGGTCATGGTGAAAATATCACATTTCATGGTTTGTTGCCGATTCATAGAAAAATCCTATTAAAACTGGGCAGATTACTTATACAATTTAAACAAATGATGATCAAAGATTATAACATGTTCTGTGAAGAATGAAGAGGAATAGCAATGAATGCGCATCTGGTGAAATAGGGCCAGGTGGGTTTTTGCATGCAAACTTGCTATTTTAGCACTCCGGGAAGCAGGAGGAGGGAGGGAGGAGGATGCACACAGCCCCGGGCTCTGTTCCCTCCCCGGCCAGGGGGCGCCGGGGGCGGCAGGGGGCGCCGCAGGCTGCCTTTTGCGGCGGGCACCGGGGGCTGGGGGCCGCTGGGCTGTATGGGGCCTCTGGGCTGTATGGGGTGCCCGCTGGGCTCGGCCCCAAGCCCAGAGCGGGTGGCGATCCCCTGGTACAGAGCACGCCGCTGCCAAGTCGCCGAGGAGGGAACGCCTCTCCCCAAACCGAGCTTAGGAGGTGAGATAAGAATGAGATAGGCGGCTCAACAAGAGACAAGGGCTGAGCTACCGGTGAGGCAGGCTGTATTGATCCCTGCGTAGATCTATCCTCGTCACAGTGAAATGGGTGAAACCTTCACAAGACCTTCATAAAGTGTGAAGGTCAGCAGCTACACACCAAAGAGGACAATGCAGAGGTGCACGAGTGTTTTTCCATCCTAGGCTGTTTTTATGATTCCTGAGACAGATGAAATGAGTAAACAGAAATGTATCTCCAAAGAAAACGATAGAAATTTTGGCACATACAAAATGATTGGCCAGAGTGCCATATTTACTCTGGGGACAGCAAAACACAGTTGTTTATTTTTTTTTTTCCTTTGGGGGCAGTTTTCCACATCCTTCTGTGAAATCGTCTCTGCAGATGAGGCAGAATTTAGCAATTCCCCATGTGCTGCTGAGCACCCTATCCCAAACAGTAATCCTCATGCATCCTACCGTAGTATTGTTGATAGCATGCTAGGCCTGGAAGTTAAGCTTAGACGTTCAAATGTGGTGATATCACTACTCAGTTTTACTTCTTCAGGCCGAACGTGCTGGAGCGGTATGCTACTGGGGCTCCTGTTGCGAGGCTTGTTTTGCAAACTTTAGTCTGAAGTCCTGCACTTCCCAAGCAGGTGTCTGGCAGATGAGGTAGCAGGGGCTGCCTGACCATTCAGCAGAGCCCACTTGGATCTGCTGCTGTTGGCTCTCATCTAATCTTTATGTGGCTGGCAGAATTCCCTGCTAAGCCTCCCTCCCCTAACCCATCCCTAACACCAACCCATGCTTAGCATCAGTCACAGTGCGAGAATCCAGTTGTGTCTGAAATTCAGGGATGCGGTGCATGAATTTACTGATGATAGCTCCTCACTTACGTGACTAATCTAGGAGCATGTACGATAAACCTGACTATGCATGGCATCCAAACCCTAATGCCATTTCTAACCCTAGGGTTGTTCAAAGCCCCGGTACCCAGGGCATCCTAGTAACTGAACTCAGTGCCTTTAAACCTTCTGCCTTCAGTTTTCCTCCAAGGACCAGGCAAAAATAAGCAGAAAGCCCTCCCAACCTGAGGCCAAACCAAGCTATGACCTTACTGATCATTTTAACACAGGAACGCAGGGCTGCCCAGAAATTAAATGCAGTGTTTGACTCTGTCAGCCTTCTCTCTGATCCCTGAGGGTCTGGGAAAGTTCTGCAGTGGAGGTGAGACAAGGCAGAGCCTCCTGTCCCAAGCCCCTGATGAGAGCTACTCACAGTATCGTTTATGGCTAAAGAACCTGTTATTGCTGAACATTAACTCTGATAAGTTTGAATCCACTGAGGCAGGCTGCAATCCTACTGTGGGCTGGACAGAAATCATCAGGAAGCATGGCTGTGCAGAACTGGATGCTAAATCTTAGTTTTAGTCTTAACTTTATTCCTGGCATGGCTGGTGGCCTAGGAATTTAGTTATGTCCAAAAGTTAATCAGAAGATGTTTAAATATGCTGATACTGATTTTACCACTTATCTTACCTCAAGCAATGATGCCATTCCGGCTCCAGTGTTGATCATGGCTCAGTAACCCCATTCTGTCTGACAATTAAAAATGATACATTTTAATCTACTTATCCCTGAGCAGGTTTGGCAGAATTGAGCAACAAAAATTGTTTAGCAGAGCCTCATTTCTGGAATGCTAAGCTGGAGCCTAATTGTAATCCTAACCCTGCCTTGACCTCTGCCCAGACACTTACCATCAATGGAAAATTAAGAATAAATATTTGACTGTAGTGACACCAACTTTCATCCAGTTTTGTGAGTCTTGAAGATTTGGACAATTAATTTTCCCCTCTAATCTCTCTTGTTCCAGACTCCGTCCTTAACCCTAATCCTACTTTTAACCGTAGGTTAGAAACCCAGAATTTGGCATTCTCATCTACTCGTATCAGAACTTGGCTTTCCTCTTCAGGTCTGACAGAGGGCAGTAATAAATCTGGCTCTTCAGATCCTAATTTTAACTCAAATCCCAAACGCACCATCATTATACACTATATTCTCATTGCTATCAGACAGTGTGAGTCTACTTGTACTAACTGTGTCTTATCTTGCAGAATTCAGCAAATATCCAGCGCTCTGTCCACATCTTTTTTAATCCTGTTCCTAACCAAAATCCCAGCCTTCACTGCAGACCAAACATTTTCTCTTGCTTCAAAGTTAAGAAGCAAAATTAAGAAGACATTTGAGTCTACTGACACCAAATGCTGTGTTTGCATTGTCAAGGGAGAGCCCTGCACCTGAGATAAGATTGTGCTTAGCCCGAGCTGTCTGAGTGTCTCTGGCATGGATAATCTAAAAATAAAATATGTTTGGTGATTTGGCTACAGAGACCTGAAAAATCAGTGTTCCAAATATAACTGATCTCAGCCCTTGAGTGGTGTATAAACAATGTAATTTCTTTGAATTCAAGGGGAGCTATGCTGTTTTGTACCAGCTGATGGGGTATGGTCTGGTATATGAAGACCTTTATGGTAGAAAGAGCCTAATGCTGCTTTTCTACAGGGGCTAAGGGATCCTTCTGATTTATTTTTTTTATTATACCTGAGTGCACATAGAGCCTTGCAGAGTAACACATATAGGCTGTTGCCTGTATCTCTGGGCTTTCTCTAGGCTGGTGTGTGCTTTATGCTGGCCAGAGAGCACCAAGTTAGCACGTGGGAATAACATCTGGAGAACATGGTGGGAATCATGGTGCTGGAGATAATGAAGGAATGATTGCAAGACTGATTTTTTATTTTTTTTGATTTGATATCAAATGTGCTGGCATTGGCATGTCTGATCATGAACTGTCCCAGTGCTGCTAATTATTTCTGTGACATGAACTGCTGTAGCAAGAAACTTGAGCTGCTAGAGTTAAGATAGAGCAGTAGATTTGCAGAGGTCTCCTACTGTGTGATTAAATGTTGTCTATCTTGACAAAATGGCACCCGATGCATGTGATACTCGTAATCATCTGGTTTGGACCAAAATGCTGGACAAGGAAACTGAGCCGGACATTAATTTGCTTGTACACGTCTGGGGAGTGAAAAGCCCTCAACTTTGTTTTCAAGCAGGCACGGGTGAGTGTTTTCGAGCAGGGCTCGAGTGAGGAGGCTGTTGGTCACCAGAGCGTTCTGGATAGGGCCGGCCTGTGAGGGCTGGTGTTACTGCAAGGTGAAATTTGTGAACGTGCACATTAAGTTGGAGAGAAAGTGAAAGCTGCAGATAACTCTTTTCCAGCCTGACTATGAATAAGCATCTTCCACTGATTAAATCCAGCAACACCTTACTGTAACAAAGCAGTCTTCAAGGACTTGTGTTTATGCAGTGCTTAGAGAACGTGATGAGGACCACTCGCTTGGTGTAGCCAACTCACCACCATGGCTGTTTTCTTCCAATGTTTTGTAGTCTTAGCATCATGTTCATTTCATGTTAATGGTGAGTAAAGCTGATTAGCTGCTGTTTTAACCACAGGTAACTTGTCGTTATTAGCAGGAAACATGTTTCATCTGCATAACAGTTTCATGTGAGCAGTGGGGAACATTTTCCATTAGCATTTGTTAATGTGAAACGTGTTTCTTGGTGGGGTTGTTTGGGACTGGAAGAGAACTTGAGGTGTTTTTTTTTTTTAACATCAACTCCAGCTAGAAAAACTGAATCATGAGAACCCTACCAATGGTGTTCTCAATGTTACTTCAGATGTATCCAAGATCAGGTCTATCCTGCTATATGTTATATGCATATAGCTACAGAAGCTGGAATCAAATATATAAATGCCAAATGCATACACAAGCTGGGAGAAAGGGAAGGCGAGGACTAGTTCCAGAGGAACCATGTTTCTGGTCTCTCCAGGTTCTGAAGCCTTGTACAGGGCTGCGTGCTTTATAAGAAACCACATTTGGGTCAGTGTCTTTCTGAAATGCTATCTGTCATATAACAATAATCATTACCATTGTAGTGTACGTCACGTCTGAAGGATCTCAAAGCACACAGTGGTCCTCAGTTATGAGTACAAATGCAGTTGTATGGCTGCCGTCAGTAAATACTGATCAACTATCCTCAAGAAAGGTAGCTTGTGCTGACCAACAAGGTGGAATTTGCTTAAGGGTTCACATCAGCAGTGTGTGACAGTTTTAATGAGTAAGCAGAGAACTCCGTATTTGGTATAAATCGGAAAGGCATCTTAGGAGGACTGTATGCACGTTTGCATCGCAGCTTAGTCATTCTTATGAGAAAAATCTTTGCTTGCCCTAAGCTATAAACATCCTACAAGGACATGGCTTTGCTACTTACTTGCCAGAGGTGGCCTCTTGGTTCTTGGCAACCCAGAAGCTGACTGGCTTGCAAGTATTCATTTATATTGGAGGAGCTCCTTGCGCATAAGGGCCTTGCAGTCACAGAGAGCCAGATAGCCTTGAGTCCACGTGTGACCTGGGGACAGATAGCCCACTTCCGAATTTGCTGACATAATCAGGAAACACCCCCACCATGTTTGGTGCTGCGCAAGCCTCACTATCTAGCATTTATTGTTGGTACTGTTGGAGTGCCAAGGACCCGTATTAGCTGTGAAGGCATCACTGTGCTAGGAAACATATGAATGCAGAACAAACAAAAGATGATTTCTTGCTTCAAAGCTCTAGCAATCTAAGACAAAAGATTGTGACCTGATCAGGTGATTGTAACTGACACCAGGGAAACCAGTGCTTTTGCTTCTGATTGAACTTGGTAAAAAAAAAAAAAATCAGACCTAAGCACTGCTCCATTTGACTTGTTTTGAGAGAGGAAAGTGTTGAAGAACAAAAGCACATGGGAAAACCTAAATCCTCTTGTCTTCAAGTGCAAAAGGAGCGGCAAAACAAAGCAAAGAGAATCTGAAGCTCGGAGTGCCTTGTTTTTCAGTCAGTTTTCCAAGATGTGTTGGAGACTCTTATGCATGAGCACAGTGCTTGGGAATGAATATTTGTTCAGTGAGATATGACTCTCCCATGGCAGAGCAGTGAAATATAGGATATTTTGCTTGTTGGCAGCAGATTTCTGGCTAAGTTTTTATTAGCGCAGGTTTTCCTGTATGAGTATAGCTATTTATCTTGCAAGCATGGCCAGCAAACAGAAAATTGAAGGGAGAGCCATCACAGTCCTAAGCTATGTGAGTAGATAAAACCCCTTAAGGCGAAATATCTCCGGGGCTGGGCCATGTGCCTGAATTAGCGGAAACGCTGTTGCATTTTCCCAGGCACTCCACTACCCTGCAGCTCTGTGCTCTACCATAACCCCTGTTTAATACAGCTGACACAATGCCTTACCGAGGGTGTGTTGTCAGGTGCCAGGGTTCAGCGGTGGATCTTCTAACCTGTGAGCTGGAGGAGGGAGCTTTTCGGTCACAGGCTGGTGGCCGTTCACGTGTTGTCCAGCTACCTCCAGAGACAGTCAGACAGTTAGTTACCCCAGGGGACTGTGGGTTACATCAACATCTGGATTTTGCTGCTCTGGTCTGCTTGCATGATGATAGTGGAGATATAAGAAATCAAATAGCCAGCCTGAATCTCTGGAATAATAATTTGGCTGTGATTCTGGGGAACAGGCCACAGTCTGGAGTGTTCTCTGACACTGGGAATTTTGCTTGAGTCTAGACTGCATCAGACCTGTGGGACCTGATCTTTAATATGTAATAAATACTTAGCACGTGTGGCTAATGCTCTTGGAGGTAAGCAAATCCTCTTGTAGAGAGGGAAGCAAAGACAAAGGTTACCAAGTGAAACAGCATTCAGGAACCAACTGTAGGGCCCTCATTTCCAAGTTCATGGTGTAAACTCTCAACGTTTTGCTTGAATAGCTGCTGAAAACAGAGAAGCAGGGCACGGGAAGGTTTCCAGGCCAGGCAGGAGATGGCTATAAAGATTAGTAGCTGCATGGACTGCTTAGTTGTCTGTCTGGGATTGTCTAAAGGCCCTGCCTTTAGACTCTGTTTTTAGCTGCCGTTATAACTTGCTATGACCTGAATATGATCTGTACAGTAAAGAGGTTGAAACCGCAGCCAGACTACTACTAAAGTCAACTAAGCAGGGTCAAAGTGATCTTAAAAAGCTCTTACACAGAAGTTTGTGATCAAACTATTCACAGAGGAAGGAAGAAAACATACTAGTAAGCAAATAGACATCCAGCATCCAAAGGTGTTTTAATATACCAACTTTCAAACACATCTTCAGGATGCTCAGATTATAATTTCCAGAGAGGCTGTGGAGTGTAGGGGAGATGAGATGTTTGTTTTGGCCAGCTCAGGGAGGCACTGGTTTCTTACCAAGTCCACTGGGGTTTGCCATCACACAAAGCAGTAGCAGAAAAATAATGATTTGCAAAGCAGTTTGGGATTCTCCTACAGAAACTGTGCAATAGTACAATTGTATGTCTGTATTGTTTTAGTCGATAGTCTACACCTACCACCAGCCTTGATCTCATTTTTAAAACATTACCGAGCTTTCTTCTTACACTGCCACAAATACAGAGCTGGCCCTGCCAGTTCAGACCCACTTCCCTTCAGCATGCCCTGTGACTAAAAGTAAGGTTATTCTGAAGCATATACAATTCCAGAAAGAAACGAGCATCAACCTTTTTATTGTCAGAATGAGATCAAATAAATGCACATATACATATTGGTGCAGCTTGATGATTTAATGTATCCTTGTTTTTTATATTAGTGCTATCTGTGTGCTTCACTCAATCTGATATTAGATAGCAAATAAATGGGCTTCTAGGACTCGAAGGTGGCTTTTCTTGTCTTTTGATACAGTTCTGTTTTCTTTATATTATTTAGGTTTATTTTTAGAACAAGATTTATCGTGTTTAGAAATTGTCTTAAATGCTTTAAGAAATTGAACTTTTCTGAAACATCAGGACCCTGGTATGTATATATTTATTGGCTCTAGTTTTACAGAGATTTTTTCATGTGTTTAGCATGATTTCAGAGTAATTGCTTAGATGCATGAAATGTGGGAATAAATCTGTGCCAGAAGCTTTACATCTAACTGTTCTTTTTCTTGTTTTCTTCATTTCTATTTGTGAAGTTGTAAATATAGAGTATTTGGGGTTGAAATATCCTATGTGAATCCTGCAGTAAAAGGATTTATTTTACGAGATTAAAGTTGCAGCAATAATGGTAATTACAGTATCAGTGGACAACTTCAAAATGACAGCTTTCTTTGACATCTAAAGCACTTCTGCCCCGATCATTGACATTCACCTTTCTGTGGGTAGAACGTAAACAGGTATATATCAGTGCGCACCAACGCGGAAACAACAGATATTTAACAGGAGGCAATAAAAAATACCAAAGCTAGTGAATCAGTCAGAGCTACTTAAGTGGCTGGCTAACACGGCTTGTGCTGGAGTGTGAAGAATCCAGTGCTCCAGCATCACAGTCCTAGTGTGGTGTCCAAGGTCTGTAAAGCCCCCAGATGGCCAGGTTTGCTACTGCGGATCAGAGCCCCCAAGTTTTGTCATGGTTATGTGGAATCGAGACTTCTGTAGAATGGAGGCTGGTATGATGTTCAAGTCACTTGAACAGGCCTTAGAAGGACTGTTCCATGACCGGGACAAAAATGTATTTATCTCGTGGCCTTTACGTAATGTGGGAGTTATATGGCCTTGCATCGCTGGGAGTTTGCGCAGGAAATTGTGGACTTGATTCTCACTGAAGTC
This sequence comes from Cygnus olor, assembly GCF_009769625.2. NCBI lineage: Eukaryota > Metazoa > Chordata > Aves > Anseriformes > Anatidae > Cygnus > Cygnus olor. The sequence goes on from NC_049175.1 coordinate 17,773,121, forward strand.
AGCTTGGTATTAATGGGAAATATGTGCATACACTCTCTTCTTGAACAGAAATTAAAATAAGTATAGGCTTATAGAACTTTTCTGACTTGGGATGCACAGTACGTGCATGTGTGTGGTTTTAATTGCTGTTGGTGAAGACACTTTTGAACAAAACCGGCTTGTGTGACCATGTCCAGTGCAATACAGAAGTCAGGGGAAGGACTCCCATTGCCATCCCCCTGTGTCTCAGCCAGTCTTCCTCTTGTTTTTGAGCGTTTGCATTCTCCTTGAGCTCTTGTGAATTCTGTTGGTTTTTTTCTCTTTTTTTTTTTTTAGGCAACATCTTTTCCTGACTGCTGCTGCTTCTGTCCGTTTTCTCCATTCTTATTCAAGCAGCTTTTATTACTCTATATAACCTGTTTCCTGGCTTCTCCTGTGGATGTCTGATGCAGGAGGCCTTGGCGCACTGCAACGTGGCTGGTCACAGGTCTATGGCTCTCCATGTTAAGGTAGAGAGAGGTCCCTTTGGTGAAGGGGAGGAAACGTGGCAATGAAGGGGAGGGAATTTCATCTCCAGAGGTGAGGGTTCTGCTCTCAGCAGCCTGACTGTCTGGTGATGTCAGAGGTGTTGCTCTTCAAGGAGAACTCGGAGCCTGAGCCTTTTACACTAAAATTTTCTTAGGAAGCAGTCTTTAACTTCAGCTAAGTGTCTGAAATGGGAATTTTGTTCTAACGTAGCAATCACAAGTGAAGGAATGTGAGTGCCTTTTGGGAATACTCCTCTGTGTGTACCAGTAACCGTGCAGGTCCATTAATGCCTGCTGAGTGTGAAAATGTGTGCGTTGGCATGGTGCTACAGGCTGCGAGCTGCGTGTAGCCGCGTGTGAGAGTGCGGTGGGCAGAGCCTGAGCACCTGCTGGTGCGGCTGAGTATGGGGGGCCGTTGGTGCCAGCACGCAGGCGTAGGCTGTAAGAGGCAAGTATGTGTAGGTATGTGTATGTAGCTGTGGGTGAGAACACAGCAGTGAGCACACGTGCGGGTATGAGTGCGAGTGTCGGCGTGTCCGTAAGTGCAGAACATGGGAGGAGACGAGCGTGAATGAATGCGTGCACTACCAGGTGGTCTTAGTGGTAAGGTCCTGTTCCAGCAATGGCCCCCACGCTGTCCTGTCTGTGTCTGGCTGTGTGTTAACTCTAGAGATGGGAAGCGCCCCAGCCTGTCCTTAGCCTGGGCATCACCCCTGAGTGCACAGTTGCTATGCCAGCTCAGTGTGTTTGTGTGCTCTTGTGAGAGAGTTGGTAATTGTGAGCGCTCCCTAAGAGAATATCTGGGGCCAGGGGATACAATAGGCAAGGGTCTAGGGTCTGAAACTGTAGACTTTAATAAAGCCACTGACAGCAAATAAGAGCCTGACATGTGAGTCACATTACTGACAACAAGGGCTGCTTTGTAGTCCCATCTGCACCCCGATCGGGTCCCGTACAGTAACTGAAAGGACAGAACAAACTGCTGCTGCCTTCAATAAATACAACAGTGCCACAAAAGCAGCTGAACAGACCAACTTTGTGTGGCCTTGCTGCAGCTGAGCTACCCTCCTCGTTCCCTTCTGTGCCTCCCCCACTGGTGGAAATGACTGACGTTACCCTCCGAGGGTTGCTTGAGAGCCAAGGGTTGGGCGCTTGGCCCCACAGCAGTCATTACAGGTAGCCCTGGAAGCATCTCCCTTCCCTGCCACCACTGGTACTCCCGTCCTTAGCAGCACTCCCCCTTCTCTGCCCCTGGGGGCTGGGAGAGCCGCAGAGCCTCTGCCCCATGAGCTGTGTTCTTGGGCTCCTGTCCTCACCTTGACTAGCCAGCACCGAAAGCTTAGCACAGCCCTGCATCAAGCTGTGAGCACAGGTGCTTGAAATGTGTGAGTGGGCTCCACCTGGAGTGGCGTCCTTTCAGATCCTTAGTGGTCACTCACCTCCCTAGCCCAGGAAGCATCAGGAAATAAGCATTTGCTATTTATCCAGGTGTCACCTAGCAGAGTCAGAAGCATCTTTCCCTGGCTGTCCTAGGGGCCTCTTGCTCTTTCCTCCCTCTGGGCCTCTCCTCTTTGGCTTGGAGACTTTCCCAGTGAAGTGCTTTCACATGGGAAAAAAGCATTGTAGATCGATCCCCCTTCAATGGGAGTTAATGCCACTGTCGCGGCTTTCTCAGTGCTTTTGTGACCACTTTAGTTTGTCCCAATAGCCCTAGAGAAAGGGTCCTTGCTGGACCTGGCAGCATGTGCTAATCTCCATATTGAACGAGTGGTATAAGCCCTGGGAAAGATCACTGGGTTATAAATCACAATGTGAGCTTGTGATTGCCAAAGGGACCGTGTTAGGTAAGTATCAGGATAATGTTGTCTATGACAGTGCACGTGTGCCTGCCTTGTCTGTGCTGGCACACAGCATTTCAGCCCACCCAGCAAAAATCTGAGTTCTGGAAATGTGGCATGTACCTAACAAAAACGAGTATTGGATCCAGCAGTGTATGCCCAGCAGAAATTCTGCTTTCTTCTGTGCCAGGTAGCATGCAGAGATGAGTTCCCTGGAGGTTAGGAGATATCCAGCGTTGGGCTTGTGCCATTTTCCCTGTGCTTCTACTGTTTGTGATCAAGCCTGTAGCATGTCCTGTTGGTGTACATGTGCACAATCTGACTGATGCTGTCTTCAGACAAGAAGATTTCAACCACAGTGGTTTGTTCCTATGAATTATGCCCTAGGTACCTTAAAGGCCGGATGAAAATCTGGCAATTACTGCATTGCATCTTAGAAGGACAGAATGTGCTAGAGGTGAGATGCAGCAGATCTTTCCTTGGAAGGGAGATCGGATGTCAGAGAGCAGATGTACCTGATTTCTGAGCATCTTCAGGAAATCCAATAAGACAGTCTTTTGTGGGGAAAAATATCCTCCCTGTGACATCGCATCCCCTTCTCTTCAAGTAACCGCTCCAGATAACATTAAGCAAAGGAAAGTACAAACCAACATAAAACAACAAATGGTAAGAAGCAATACATCATGCAGAGATGTACCCAGAAAAGGGAGGATGATTTGACTCTAGTCGCATAGAATATGCCCAGATGCTTTAGCTGTAGGAGTTGATAGGTAGTAGCTATAGGAGCAACTCGTGATGATGTTTCACGTAACTCTGGTTAGTTTAATGTGTAGACTTTATGCTAGAAATTCCCGTTCTCTCTGTATTGATAGTATTTAAAGGAAAGTATTTAAATACTATTTTAAAATGCCCCACACAGCTGAGAAGTAGCACCAGAAATCTTAAGTGCTGTAGCAAATGTACTTAATACTTTTCAGGGAAATGTCTGGGACTTTTGAAAACAATTTAGAGCATCTTACTTTGCTAAAACTGAGGGCAGATTCTCCAATTCCTAGTCCAGTGCTTTGATTGCGTAACTAGCTTCCCTTTTGCTTTGGTGTCTAGGCTGTAACCCGGACATGGCAAGGACAATGCCTATCTGATGCATTGTGTGATAATGGATGTCGGTCCCTTCAGTCCTCATCTGTGCTGGCCATTTCTAGAGGCTTCAGTGGAGGTGGCACAGCTGGGTAAAGTGAGGAATGACTCGCTAGCATGGTGTCTAGGGCAGCAGCATCTGTGCATTCCTCTGATGCTCTTTCCATCTCCTGAATGGGCAGGACATCTGGGATCTCATTTCTAGTAGCTTGAGACCTCAAGAGAAGAAGTGTCTCCTGGAAGGAGATGGAAGGATTTGTCATCTGGTAGAGGCTGAGGAAGCTCTGCGGAAGGGATGCACAGCTTTAATTCATTTTCTTATGTTTTGTTATATATGCCTTGTTTCCGTTTAAAAAAAAAAAAAAAGATGCTGTCTTAATGCTGGGGAAATTATGCGGTTACAACATCGTGTATGAATCTGGACAAATCAATTGTACCTGAATACCTCTTGTGGAAGTGGATACCCTAGCTTACAGCCCTGAGATGCCAAAGCTTTATGTTTTAGGAAAGAGGCTATTTTAAGTCTTTATCAGTCAGTATAGACAATTCGTGGAGCATACATTGTGGTGTGCCTGTAAGAGGGTGGCTGTTACACAAATTCGGAACTACCAAGTGAGAGTAACTGGTGGGAAGAGCAGCGGCTGGGCAGAAAATGCCTGGTGGGGCTCTGGCTAAAAGGGCTGGCTAGGGAGGGAGGAATGGGGGGAGCCATGGGCTGTGGTGGCCATATGGCAATGTGCCCTGGAGGTGCCCTGGTGCCACCTTGCTATCTGGCAGGGCAGAGGACGGAGTCCTGGGGCCTGGCGCGGGCACGCTAGGTTGTGCCTTACAACTCGCTGCCCTAGCTGTTCCTGCACCAGGAGATCGTACAGGAGAGCTTCACATTCTTCTTGCAGCTCTTTGGGAAAGATGCAGTTGTAATTATTTAATTTCATGTTTTTCTTCCTGTTTCTCTTGTTCTTCTCCCCTCATTGAAGAACTGGTTGGTTAGGTCATTTGAGTCATCATTTGTGGAGAAGCATAGCTCATTGAGTGCCCAAGCAGTTTAGTTTAATTTTCCCAGGTTTCTGAGTGGGTTCTGAAAATGGTCTTTATTAATGACCTCTAAAAATTGATCCTGGTTCTGTATGTTGTTAAGCAAAGCCTGGCAGAAGGGCTATATTAAAATGCGGTGGAAAGGCCAAGTGCAGATGTAAGGGAAAAAATCTTAAGGTCAACAAAACTTTTGAAAAGAAAAGGCTATGAAGGCCTTGGGCGTGACTTTTGCACTCTCCGCTGATAAATCTGAAGCCTTATTCAGTTTTCAGAAATGGGATATCTTGAATGCAGAAAAGAACTAGGAACTGCATTGGTAGCCCTTGTATAAATGTGTGACATCTTAGCATGTACAGCCTCATCTAACACACCAGAAAGTAGAGGAAGAGACAGGATGGTCAGATTCAGGCTACCAAATTAAAAATGAGCATGCCAGTCTCACCACCCTCCTTCTTTTCCCCCCACAAGAAAATGCCAATTTGCACAGCTGAAGACTTTTCATGAATAACGGGTGCCATGGGTACCTGAGGCTGAAAGTAGCCCTAGTGGAATTTGACATCCAGCCGAAGGTAGGGCCCACCTCCTGCAGGCCTGCTCGGGGGCCACAGCCTAGCTCCTCACACCAAAGCTCCACAACAAGCATTAAATCAGGAACGTCTTGTTAGTGCTTGTCAGATCCTTTGTTGTTCTTGCCTTGTGATCTTAGTTTTTGCAGGTCTTGGCCAAATCTTGGAGGTTTGAGAAGGAAAAGAAACTGGGTTCCAGAAAATCCCAGCTTCTTAGCAGTTCTGACCAAGGAAACTTGTTCTTTGTGCTTAAGGTGCAGTCCTCTCCTAGGTGGCTTTGTTAGGTCTGAGTGGCTTTGGAAATGAAGAGAAGAGGGAAGCTTCTGGGAAAAAGGGACTTTGGTCCTAAACTGTCAGCCATTACAATACAGGAGGCTTTTGCCAGCTGAACAGGAGAAGCTACCTGCAATAAAGCCAATCAAAAGCAATTTCCCTGCTGAAAGGTGGCCTACCTGAGACAGGGCAGCCCGCAGCAGCTGCACGCCACTGCTGTCAGCCTTGGCCGGGTCTGTCAATTAAGGGAACACAGAGCAATCTGTGAGCGCTGAAAGGGATCCCTTCAGAGCTCCCTGCGGCCCAGAGACAGGCCCATTGTCTGCATGCATGTCTCACATAGTTCAGGGCCCTGATAAGCAGGCACACCATGAAAACCTGCATTATGTGGTGAGCTCAGAAATGCTTTGGGGATAGCTGAAATGGGGGGTGGGAGGAGAGGTAACACTGCACCTTGGCATTGCGGGAGGTGGGGCAATGAAAGACGTCGCATTTGGTGGTCCCACAGTATAACCTTCTTTCTCACAAACTCTTGTTGAATGATGAAGTCATCGTTTCCTCTGCTTCCCCTCCTCCCCTCGATCCTTGTCCTTTCTTCTGGAGTTCAGAAATCAGCTGGGAAATTACTGCAGCTCTGAGAAGATAAACAGCTTAACCACCTTCAAGTGCTGCCTCGCCACATGTTGAAAATCCTCTTCCTGGGAATCTGGGACTACCACGTCTGTGCTTAGGGAGGAGGGAAGGTTTCAGATTTACATGCACATTACAGACACCATAGAACAGGAAGGCAGACACAGCACCTAGGAGAAGGAATGAGTGGGATTCTTTCACCAGCTGCACACCAGTGTTTGCCTTCATCTTCCCCACATCGTAGCTTGGTGTCAGGATCTCTCGGTGAATGTACTTGCACATTACAGGCACAGGAGGGACTGTGCTCACGGATGGGCATGTTCTAGTCTAGAGCAGGATGCCCTTAGGTTTCATTGCTACTAGCTTTTGCTTTGGGAGTATGTTAAATACGTTAGTATGTACTAAGATGTCAGCATTACAAAGCAATGACCTTCCCTAACACTTTTCCTTTCTCCTTCTCATTGACTACCTTATTTTCTTACCGCAAACTTATAATCTTCATGTTTAATTTTGGTAAAAGATGCTCTAGATGATCTCCATTCAGGGTTTGAACCAAAGGTTGTTGTTTGTAGACCATGCCTACTTCTGACTCAGGTGTGTTGGACCAAAGCCATTTCTGAGAAGTCTGAGTTCTGTGGAGTTACCTGGGGATGAGCCTGGCCCATACACTTCATCTTTCACATCTGTTTTTCTGCCGTGCACTGGGCTGCCAAGGAGAGGATTGGATTTCTGATCACTTAGTCCTTCATTTTCAGCAGATATGCCTCTGTCAGGCTTTAGTGATTGCCTGCAGCTAACCCAGTGTACAGTGATGCTCCAGGAGATGGCAGCTCATAGTTTTTTCCCAGCTGGGGGGATGTCTTGGCTCAGCACATTTGATAGGGAAAATTAATGAATTTGTTCTTGGGTGGAAGCTCCTCTCTCGTCTCTGACTTGCTGAGGCTCATGGAAACCCATCTTTCTTTTCACCTTAAATAAAGCTCCCATCGTGTTGCCAAATTCTACTGTCTGTTCTCACACTCTTCACTGCACATCCACAACCTACTTGCCAGTCCTAGGTAAAGTGGTAGTGCTGCAGTAATATTTGACTTATTCTCAAAGGCTTATTCTTCTTGTGTCTGTTCTTTAAGCTCCTTCTGTTGGGAGGTGCATACTTAAAGCTGGTCTCTGGTCAATTTGCTTTGTTCAGTTCCTCACTTCTTCAGCCCAGAAACCTCTTAAACCTCTTTAGCGTTCATATTACTCTCCTGAAACAGCGTGCTCCCCCTGCATCCTCAGTTATGTGTAATTTGTGACCTTTCTCACCCGCAAATACAGACAGGCCTTTCCCTGAAGCACAGCAGAAGGCCACAGCATCCACCCGGTCACAGTCTGCATCTTGAAGAGGGCATCTGGAAGAACCTTGATAGTTTTCTTGTCCTGATGCCTTGTCCTTGTTAGTTACCTGTCCCGATGCCTCTCTGGGCCTGTTGAATCTGAGTCATTCTTGATGAGGGAAAGATAAGTTGAGGCATCCCCCAAAACTGCCAGCTCTCTTTTCAGCAAAACAAACTGTCTTATTGAGTAGCTTATATAAACATCATCCTAGCACAATCTTCAGATCACATTCTTACTTGCTTCAAGGAACGGTGAACTAATTATGTGAAGATATTTAGCAGTTTGTCATCTGGAGGCAAGTGACTGACTCAGGGCAATGAATGAGGCAGTCTGCACTTCTCAGAACTGCTGGTTCGAGACCTTGTCAGACTCAAGCAGATGCTGAAGGCTTCAGGAAGGGTACGCACTCAACTCTTTCAGTAGAGATGATCTGCTTCATTGTAAAATGGAAGCTGAAGAGCAGAAGGTGTGGTGTTGAAATGATTCCTCATGTATCCTGCTATGATTTGGGTCTGGCTTCTCAGGGCGTGGAAGCAAACTTGTCATACTTTCTCTGCTGTTTTTACTCCATTTACAAGCTATTGCTCCATGTTGTGACTGTGTTTTGCTAGCTCTGTCCAACAGTCCTTGCCTGCTCTGCTCTCCTCAGCTTCTCCTGCGCATCCCTACAGGAGGCTGTGAGTGACTGGACAGCATTGCATGTTTCAGATACACACCTAGGTTATCTTAGGGGCAACGCTTCCCCCTTTACTATGTACAGTAGTACTGTACAGTCCTGTATGTGTATCTAGCAGAATGTGAACTGCTAGACATCTGCTTCTTCAGGCCCCTGGGACCTCTCTGTGGTTTGGAAAGGGGAGGCCTTTGATCTGTGGTTTGTGTGGGAGAGGTAGATGATACTGTGGTTTACAAACAGCTGATGGCTCTTTTTCCTTCAAAGAAAAATAACAGTGTTGATCTGTGATGATTCAAGGCATCACATAAACGGCTGGGAGTGAGCAGGATGATGCGGTTTGCTCTGCAAGTTGCAGTTCACTTGTGTGGTGGTATACGTTTAAGGAAAGTGACAGCCTTGGCTGTGTCTTTAAGCCACAGGCCCGCTTTAGGGGCAGCAGGGAACGGCCAAAAACCAGCAATAAAACCGCAGGAGCTGAAAAAACTTCCTTCGCTGTTCCTCCAGGATATGTAGCAGTTGCTCACCCCAGGCAAAAGTGTTCCCCCCTCTTTTATATCAACTTGTCTGCAGAGGGGACGTTTGTCTGCAGGCATCTACCCCATCAGGGGTCCTGTGGCACTGCCTAGTGCAATTTTAGGTTTCAAAGGAGCGTGACTGCCATTATGCCTCCTGACCCTGGAGGTTATGCTCATCCATTTGGGTGAGGACTGCTGAGAAAATGTTGATCTTGAGCAGAAACTGCTGTGTGAATGCTTGCCTCCATTTGGGGAGGGTGGCACTCAGAGTAATCAGCTCTGAATGAAGAGTGGGGCTGTGCCTGCCCAAATGTGGGAAAGCTCCAGTGCACGAGTCTGGCACTCAGAGTATGAAATCTGGTGCACTACATCGAGCCAGAGATCCATTTTCCTGGGAGTGTGTCTCCCTGCAAAGTGAATATTTAAGGAAGGGAATAAGAAGAGGATGGGTATATAGTGATCGCTCTGATATACAGCATCTAGCAATCAATTGAAAGGCTTCCTGAAATGGAGAATATAGTGGGCTCATGACTGGTAGTCACCAAAGGATTAATACCAGTCCCTCAAGCTTCTGTGGCATAATTGCCTTGGGCAGGGGTCTGGCAGCATTTAAGGGGCTAGGAAGGAGAAACTGTGCGGTGGCAGAGGAGGGACTGGTGCTAAACCCCGTGACAGTGAGAGCTGCCAGGCACAGCAGCTGGGGAGAGCTCCAGCTGGAAGGGGTAAGGAGAAGTGGAAGCATGTAGAGCAGCTACACTTGAGGCACGTCAGCACAGGGCAATGCTGCATGGCTCTGGGTCTGGAAGTGGGTGACTTATTGGGTATGGAGCAGGTGTTCCTTGCAGGTGCTGTTCTCACTTTTGGCCAGGAGCTTAAGAACAAGATCAGGTTGCCTGTGACATCTTGGGTCCTGTGAGTTCCAGGGGTGCCCTCGCTCCTGGCAGCTTGGAGTGCCTCTGGGTGGTGGTCTGCCACGGCTCAGTAGGAGGCTGTGGAATAATGCTGCTCCTGCCCTTGGGAGCCTGCTCCCAGCCAGCTTCAGCATTGGGGACATACCTGTTACGGTCACCTGCAGGTACACAGCACACACGCCAGGAGCCAGGCACTGTAACAGCCTGCTAGAGCTGGGTGCTGCGGCTCACCTTTGGCTTTTGTGGGAGAGACTGCTCTAGTGGGTTTTAGTGCCTAAATTTGGTCCCTGCTAGAGACGTTGCCACAGCTTGAAGAACAGGGTTCTTAAAAAGAACTCGGTACTGCTTTAATTCTTCTTCTGAAATCAATGGTATGCTGTAAAATCCCACCCTTGGGGCGTATGCATGTTAGAGGGAGTGGAGCCCTAAAATTTTTGAATGTGTTTTGTGAAATCCTTAATAGCTAGGTGACTCCTACTTATCATTGCTTCTTCAGAGCAGCTGACATTTCCGAGGAACACTAGCAGGTCAGAAAGTCAGCTTGGAGAAGCTGAGCTGCTGCTTTACCACATTATGCTCACCCAGCCTGGTGCTTTATAACTCTGTCTTTAATGATTTTCTCAGCTATTCTTCCTGGTACTGGCGTAAGGCTCACTGAGGTCTATAATTCCCATGATTGCCCTTAGCACCTCTTTTAAAAGAAGCGCAGTGTTGGCTCCCCTCCAGCCTGGTGGGAGAGTGGCTATTTTTGATGATGAATTGAATTTTTTTGTTAGTAACTTCTTTATACTTTGATTTCTTTAGAGTGTTTGCATAAATGTCATCTGGTCCTGGAGGTTTCTTACCATTTCAATTTTTAGGTTAGGCCATTATGTCTTTTTTATTGCTTTTGAGTTTTTATCTGTCTGTCTTTTAATATATCTGGCTTTGTTCTCTACTACTATTATTGCTACTTGTCATGTGCTTGTACGGTTAGCATAATGTCGTCGGGGTTCCCTGATCTCAGGCTAGAGACCCCTTATGCTGAGTATCTTAACACCTATCCACAACAGAAACAGTCCTTATACCAGGGAGCTTGTGGCCAGGCTTTTTGAGATGATCCAAGCCCTTACCTAATTTTGTTCCCATTGGGGTTAAATGAGAAAACTTTTCTTGGGTCTGCTGGACCAAGAATAACCTCACCTCAAATGTGTCTGCCCGAGGTCAAGAACGTTGCCGATGGATGGCAGTCAAGAGCGAGGACAGATGCTTCTGTTAATTTGTTGGTCTTGGGAGATCAATAACCTTAATTTTAAGGACAGAGAAACTGAGGCACAAACATGACCAGAGGGGAAGCTGGGAATTACATCCATGTATCTTATATTCTAGTCCTATGTTTTAATTGCCACGTCACATTTCCCAGACTCATCATGATTTCTGTACAATTTGAAAATTGCTATTCTAGGGAATCATTCTAGAACATCCCTGTAAAGGCATTCCCCCTTCACGGCCCAGTATTTCTGACTGCCTGGGCAACAACCAGGTATCCAGAACTTCATCAGCCAATTCACATTGCTTAACAACCCGTTGTCATTACTTGGGATGAGCTCTGCAGTCTTTCCCCTTGCGTAGCTCTTGCCTCCTCACCTCCTGCCTGCTGTCAGCATCTTTCTGAATGGAGTTTGCTAAAAGGGAACGAGCCCTACCCCTTTCCCCTCCCTTCCCCGCTCCCAGCAGGCAGGCAATATGGCACAGCGCGGTCTCCAATGTCCCTTTAGTCACTTCTCCACTGTTGGTGTCACAGGGCTAGTGTTTAAGCATTTTCACGCTGGATTTGAAATGAGATTATAGACTGGTCCACTCAATTGACTTAATGGATTTTAAGAGACTAGATCCTATTAATGCAGTCAGTGCCCCAGGGTGCCTCTCCTACTGCAGACAAGATAATCTGCCATGCAAATTAAATCCTGCCTCAAGATGCAGGGCCTGCTTAATGTGATCCATTACACAGTTTACTTGTTTATATCTAATATTGTAACAGGAATAGGCTTACGAGCAGCAGGACTCAACTGAATAGAAGAGTAAATTACCAGGAAAATGAGGTTTTAGAGCCTCTCTCTCTTCCTTTCTCTCAATCTCTCCTATTTTTTTCTCTCTCACAAGCGCACGCACACGCTTGTGAAAACACATTCTTCTCCTTATCTTGTGTAGGGAACAACCAAGGAAAATAATACAGCTGGGGGTGATGGATTCTGGTTTTGTTCAGAGATGTAAATTGGGAACTTATCCTGGAGAAGGAGCTCAAGAGGTTCAACAAAACCTTTATGGAAACGTGAGCCTTTCTTCAGCTGTGGTTGTCCAGTCTGCATGAGGTTTTGCGGTGAGATGTTCTGAGTACTGCCTTTTACTCCAGAAGCACTCATGCATGAGATTTCTTCTCTCCAATACAGTTATAAGGACAGACATAGGTGGCAATGGTGGATAGAAATGCAGAGAACGGCTAATTGGAGGGCCAGGTTTGAATTTAGGGAAGAAAAATCAAGGATATCCAGTTTGGACAGTATAGAGGGAAATTGCTCAGAGTCCAAGGACAGTTGGTTCAGCAAGGTCACAGGCGTCCCGCAGGAGTGATTTGGGTCTGTGCAGGAACATGTGTCAAGGAAGGTGCTTGTACAAGTGCTCCTTTCAAGGGCAGGAGGGTGGATTATCTGATCTCTCACTTGTCCCTACCAGACCTGTCTTTTATCATACTAAGCACTACTAGCAGGACATTGCAAAAGAGAACCTTTTCTAATGTGACAGTCAGTGGCTTGTCCTGGAGCTCCTGAGATGAGGGTCTATCCCAGGGATTGAAGTGATGGGGCAGGACGCACAGCATGAACAGCAGAGAGGAAGTGCCAGGGCTGCTTGGCTCTTTGAGGTGGTAGGGGGCTGGTATGAGGAGCAGAGGGGGGCCTGGTTCCCTGGGGGTTTTGTCCAGGTGTGAGGCCTCAACTCATCTCTGACTACAGCAATTTCCTAGTAGGGGAATGGAGACACAAGACACCAGCAGCCTGCTCTGAGCATACACACACCTGCGTGTCTTGGTGCAGTGCCCTTAGAGGACTGTGCAAGTGCCGTGCCACTTCAGCTGCGCTGCGGCCTGTAGGCCCAGCAGTGTGCTGGCCCTTCTCACTACTGAGTGACATGTCCAGGCACCCTACCTTTGGTGGCCACCAGCACTGTGTGTTACTGCACTTAGCAGCTGGGGCCTGCGCCCGGGGGGTCGCTGGCAGTGGCCCTGTTGCCCCTGGTGGCCCAAAGAGGAGGGGCAGCCCCTGCAGTGGTAGCTGGCATTGGCTGGGCCCTTGTAACTGGTGCCGACTTCAGGAAAGGTTTCGGTGCCAGGGAGCAACGCTACCTTGAGCCAACGCTTTCACCATCACTGCTGATGGTACCTCATGCAGGAAGAGAAGCAGGGGAGGAGGGAAGAGAACTGTTTTTTTAACTTAATTTAAAGCTTTTTATGAGATTTTCACAGCTGTGATCTTATCAGGGTTTGGCTATAGAAATTAAAGCTGCAATTATATTTTCCCCTTCCTGGAATGTAAAATAAAGTCTAGTGCAAAATGCATTAAAAACTGGAATGTAAAAGTGTAATTAATGTGGAGCAAAAAGCACATTGCGTCATTAACTTTTTTATTAATATTCTCACGCAGTGCAATTTCAAAGCTCGGTGCCACTCCATTTCCCCCAGTGAAATATCTCCCACTCCTTCATTGCTGCTACCTTTAACCTCATCTTTAATGGGATGACAGCAGCTTTTCCTCTGGAATTACATCTCTGCTCATCCATCTATCCCACTAGATCTCTTTTCCTTCTGCTTAGGGTCCCTACCATGCTAGGATACAATTCAGTTCCCACTGAAAAGAGGGAGGGACAAACACATGAAGCATTTATTTGGCATCTGTAGGGCCACCGTGGAGATGCTTCCTTACCTGGAGGAAGGCAAAGGGTCAGGATTCTTTCTTCAGCTGAGCTGGAGAAGCCAGGCTTCCTCTTTAGCAGGCGTTGCAGGATGCCTTGCTCGCACTTCAATCTGTAGAGTTTGTTTGTCTTTGTAAGCAACACTCATTCTAGATCTGTTTACTCTTGCTGTGTTAAGGCCTAATCCTGTAAGTAGGAGTTGCTAGGCACCATATGGGTACTGGCTTCATTTCCCTTATTTTGTCGTCTCTGCATGCAGCAAGTATTTTGCAGTTGCTGCTGTGTAAACAAAGGACCCCTGCTTTCCATGAGACGTCAGCCCAGACTCGATGTGCTACCCGCATGGCGTTGATGGGAGGGCTAATATATAGTCCTTTCCAGCGTGCTTCCTTTTCCCAGTGCCAGCCAGTGCAACGGAAGGGAGAGTAGGGCCGGGATCAGTTCTTGCTGAAATGGTTGGTGCCCTGAGTGATGCATCTGTAGGCCAGTAGGCAGAAAGCAGGCTAATAGGCACACTGCAGTGAGATCAAACACTCAGCAGCATTGGTGTGGCTCGTGCCTTGCGTCTTTTTACAGGAGAGGATGAAAGACTAAGAGAATCTATATTCACTTCTCAATTCTTTCTCATTTCCAAGACAGTCAGATTTTCTGGACTCTGTTCAGCTCAGGCATGGACAAAGACCACACAAACTTGTTTTACAAAGGCCCCTACCAGCTCGTCCCTCACATAGTGAGGTGGTGCTGTGGTAGGTGGATTCTTTCCTGGTCCCTAAGCTTAGCACCTAGCTCCCTCTCATTTCATTCTCGTTTGATGCCAGGTTGCAACTCAGGATTGGAGTTTTAGTCCCTATGCTTGTTACTGGTCTTGAAGTAGAAGCGTGACTTGGAGAGCTACCAGCTGTTTGCTTAGTTTGGGAATGGCTATCGGAGTTTAGCCCAGGATTTCTGTCCACTGCACGTGCCAGGTGTGTATATGTGCAGGTGGCCGTGATGTCAGATCCAAAGGGCATGATGCCTGAGTTATCTGGTAAAGGTGAGAAGTAAGCAAAACCTCGGCAGTGTTGAGAAGGATGGGACATTTACTGTATCTGATGGTTTTATGCAGGTATTCACAACGTGATTGTGGCACTCTGACAGTTAGGTTGTGACCAGTGGAAGTGGAGATGTATTAGTAGTCTCACGTCAGGAAGGGGAGGAGGAATTTTAGAGAGGAAATTGGTACTCCGCAAATCAGTGGGGGCTATGTGGACACTGTGTACAGAAGGGGGAGCTTTGGCGGGTCTTCAAATGTGTTCTCACCTACACTGTCATGCAGGGCTGTGTTGTAGTCTTGGTCATGGATTCACTAGTGCCAGTACTACATGGAAACAAAATAAAAAGTACTGCATGGAAACAAAACAAAAGATAACCTTGTCCCAGGGAGCTTGTCCCCAGGTGCTCTGTATGGGGAAAATTCCCTTAAAGTATGTGATCAGTTCTTTTATCTGCCCTGTCTCCAAAGATATCAAGTAGCTGAGCTCTGTACATAAGAGAAGTCATTCTTGTCTGCTTAGGGTAAAACCCTAAAACCCACTGGGTATGAGCTGGTATTTGTTGTCATCTGCTGTTTGTCTGAGGAAGACATCTGGCAGTGTCAATGAAAGTTCTCATTTATTGATTTTTTTTCCCAGATGCTTTCTTAACAAAACCAATGCATTTCACAATGCTTTGGCAATACTGTCAGCATTTTTGTGGGAGCTGTTGTTCACATTTTGACTGAAATTATTATTGAAATTGCTTTGAAATTATAAAAAATTTCATTTAATGAAAACCATCTCCCTGGAAATCATAGTGGGTTTCAGATTAATTATATATGTATTTCACACATCTGTGATTCTGAAGTCCTGTAGTTATCAATTTCATCATTCATTTTCTTAAGGCTTTCTTCTGCATAAAATGTCAGAAGGTAAAATGCCATGTTTACTAGTGCTGTCCGGTAACAAAGCAAAGTTAAATGCAGGCTGGTGTCCGGCTCTTCGCTCTCTTTTCAGGAGGTATGTGATTAGGTTGATGGTGTTTTCCACCAGCCTGGGACTGGACTTGGGGGGTGAGGACGATGCATTGTGTAACGTGCCTGGCACTGTACTGCAAAGTGCTTGAATTGTTATAATCCCTCTCAGTGAATGCCAGTTAATTGTCAGATGTTACTATAGCAGGTACACCAGGATCAGAGAAATTACTTATGGCATCTGTGTTTAGCTTTACAACATTCTCGTAAAGCTAGACTGGGGAAGTGGTGATGTTTGGCTTCAAATGCACAACATTTTTTCAAGATGGTCAAGTTCCTCCATGTTATCTGCATGAGCTCTTCTTTTTTTCTTTTTTTGTCACAGCTTTTTGTCTGGAAGTTCTGCTCACCTGTGGCTGATACAAAATAATACTGAGCCTTCTTTAAGATTTTTGATTTCTAAATGACCAATACAATCCTTACATTGTGAAGAGAGCATAGCATCTTGGGAATAATCATTTTTAGAGAACCTCCGCTAGTGCTGGAAGTGCTCCACCTTAAACTGCTAGTGGTTGGAAGCATGCTTTCCCAAACTCTGTATTAATCATCTCCGTCAAAATGCAGCCTTAGTAGCAGTCCTGGAAATAATAGTCCGGAATTCATTTGAGATGACATTATTAATTTTAAAATAAGACTGATATGCGCACAATTAAGCTCTGGATGTGCCTTTCCTGGACTCTTGTTCAATGCCCTGGAGAACAGGTTTGTGATCAGCAGAACTCTCCACTGCTTTCATTTGAAAGCGGCCTTTATTTTTAAAGGCTTGTCTGGGCAATGACAATATGGAGTTACTGGTTATTTCAAAGAATGCACAGTTACATTAAAAAACAAACAAACAAACAAAAAAAAAACAACCCCATGAGTGTAGCCTGTCCCAATTTCTCCTTGTGCAGCCTACCTAGTTTTTGGTAGTGCCAGGGGTATGTGCTGCTCCTTCCTAGTTTGAATGTTACGGTGTAAAATGACGAAGTCACTGCCCTCTTTGAAATGTCCACTGGCAGATTAGTTCTGTGCTTACTGTCCTGGTGCCTAGAGGGACA
This sequence comes from Cygnus olor, assembly GCF_009769625.2. Taxonomy (NCBI): domain Eukaryota; kingdom Metazoa; phylum Chordata; class Aves; order Anseriformes; family Anatidae; genus Cygnus; species Cygnus olor. The sequence goes on from NC_049175.1 coordinate 17,789,617, forward strand.
TTTTCTTTAGCTCAATTTCTCATAGTTTTTATTGATATTTGCATCCCACATTTATTGGACAATTCTGCAGGGTGGTGCTGTAGGGTTGCTGGTTTAGACAGCTGGTTGGGCATGCATTCCTTGCACAGCTTACCCCTACGAGGTATGTTGGTACCCCTTCTTTGTATGTTGACGGGTGGATATTGATGGCGATTTCAAAGTTATTGCCATCTACCTGTGTGCTTTCTGCATTAGCTTTTGCTGGAGGGTATGTTCTCTCTCTTAAATGGGATTTACATATTTCATGCCCATTCAGCCCAGCAGCTTTTGCTCTCTTCACAATCGCCTTGAGCCTTTGATCATTTTCTTCTGCTGTTCTAGCCCAGTTTAAAATGCCATCTGTATCCATACCATCAACAGTTTGTCGTTCTAGTAACAACCCAAATGGCAGTCTGCAGAAACAGCATTTCTCTAAAGGAGTGTGCAGTCTGCACAAATGAGAGCACTGTTTTTTTGAATCCTGCTGATGTATCCACTGTAGAAGAAGATCTGGCAATCTTTCTCCAATATTTTTCTTCTTAAAGACAATAAAATACGTTCCTTTTTACATTGCCAGTTACCTTTTAGCTCTGTATGTTAGTAAGACTTCATCCTTTTCCTACAGTAGCCAAGGAGTTCCCTCACTCTGAGGATTCTTCTGTTTACATTATGAGTCCCAGTTTATTTTAGCTTTTGATTTAGCAGTCATGAACTCTGAGACAGCTTGGCTTTTTTGCTTGTGTTTCTTACTGTGTTTTTTCTGACTCCTTGTAATACGTCTTCAACTCTTTGGTAGTTTTGGCCTCCTAACTCCAATGAATACATTTTCTTAATGAGACCCAGGATATAACATACTTTTCCTCAAATATCAGTTCCTCTCTTCCCTTATATCATTGTAATTATTATTGCAAATTGTATCGCGTCTAATTTGTGATTTTTCTTTATGACTCTAACTTCACTTTCTCCCCCTCTATTACTTATGGCTTTTAGAAGGAATTATTTATGGTTGTTTTTGACAACATATTGGCTTAAGCCCCGATATCCAGCTGAAGATGACTGAATGTCTCAGTTATTCTCAGGCTGGTAGTGCATTCATCTTGAATGTGCATACCACGTCAGAGGAATTTGTTGCTCTCTTCTCCATGGCTGCGCCGATGGCTGCTTGCCCTCCTGCGAGGACTGATGCAGAGCCACGCAACAGGTCTATAATTCTGGAGGTAGCCCAAAATCTAATCAGCTGTCCCACGTACTTGTGGCTCTGGTAGGAGGCTGGGTGTCACTTGCAGGAAAACAGGGCTGACAGAGCTCGTCATAGCAGCAGTATCTGACCACACAGGCCTAACCCAGCATAGCTTGTACTGGGATGCGATGGTGACCAGCTACTCTACCACTCACCCTTCTCTCTCCTTCTAGCCCTCATTGGAAATCACTTGTTTGGGCAAAGGACTGTCCAAAGAGCTGTGTAACCGCCTGCATTAGCTGACCAATACACCCCCACTGACAGCAGTACCTGGCAGATGTAAAAGCTGTAAGATGAGGGCAGTAACCGGGGTTGTGCAGGCAGAGCGGTGCCCTCTTACACCAGTAACCACATGCTTATTCGGTTAAAATAGCCACCTTCAGATGCACTTGGGAGCAGATGGGAGGCTGGTGCGGTACCGAAGCACAGGTGTGCTGAAGTTGTGCCAGCCTGCTCTTCGAAGCAGGTGAACTGCTGTCTCTGGGCTGGCTGGGGCTGCGGGGGTCTCTGAGGTGTGTTGCTGTTCCTCTCCTAGCAGGAAGGGAACAGCCACATGTGTGCAGCACAAAGCTGCACTAGCAGCGAGGCAGGCAGCTGCCTGCGTTCAGCCTGGAGCTGGCCTGAGCGTATCGGTGCACTGCTTCCAGCCCAGCAGCTGGGCGTTGCAGGCTCAATACTGCCAAGTGCTGAGCTTCTCCTTGCTTGTGCTGTGGGTCCGCACTGCCTCAGCTGGGAGGGGAAGGAAAGAGACCCACTTTAATAGCACGGGCTAGCTGTGTATTTATGAAATGCCAGCATTTAAGGCCGTATCCAAAACCCACGAGGACTGTCGGAATCTCTTGAGCATTTTAAAGTCTGGTTTTAGTCTTCCTGCTGCAGGTGAAGTTTCCCTGGGGAGAAGCAGCCGTGGCTTTCTGTGTTCCCGTGTGTGGGCAGTGTAGTGGCTGCAGAGCCGACTCCTGCTGTATGCTAGGGTAGCTCCAACACAGTGCTCAGATGGCCCGGAGGTGTTAAATAGAGCACCGTCAGTGGTGAATGCAACCCAGATAAAGTGATACCTCGTGGCCAAATCACTTGTAGCTAAACCTACCCTCTGCCTAGGAAATGCATAAACTTCTGAAGCCAAGTGCTGGCTTCTGAGCAAAACCTGTGCTCCAGACATTTGAAAAATGCCTGGCACCTTGTTTTTCATTAGTAATTGAGGCATATTCCCTTCCCATTTACACCATGCTGAGAGACATATGCTCAGTTCAGTAGCCCTGTGAATGAGGGTAGGAGATTCAGAGGGCGAAGAGATTTGTATTTTCTTCTTCTAATGCTTCTCCCTCAAAGAACCCTCAAACTGCTCCAGATTGTGTGAGGGAGATGGAGGGATTCACAGAGAAGGAGCTGGCTCTCTCATAGACTTCATCTCTTTGTAAAAAGTGGGGTTTGTTTGGGCAGGAGGGGAGGTAAATGACTTGATTGCTCTTATTTAAACTCACCAGGTAGCCTTGATGCATTACTCTGTTCCTGAATCAGGCCAAGTTAATGTTCTGTCCTCTCAGTGGTCACCGTGAAGGTCCAGTGCATCATCCGCATGACCAGTTGTGTGGATGAGAGAAACTCGGGTGCACAAAGTGGTGCAAATGAGGGAATTCTCTTTCCAAGGACTTGAAATTAACTGTTGTGCTGGATCTTCTGTCTGCTCTGGCTGAATCAGTAGAGCCAGTAGCTTCCGCCCTTCTGAAGGAGGGGGTTAAACTTTGCGTACGTATCATCTCCTTGATGTTTGTCTCTAGTTGCGTCATAACAACCTCAAAACTGAGCAAATAAATTCAGTCCACAGGATGTAGAGCTGCGTACGGTTTCCACCTGCGCTATGCTAGAGAAGTGAGTAGGAACTTGAAGCTGTGCCTTCCCGTTCCTACAGAGAGCAGGATGGCTAAGGGGTCCTCAGGTAAGCCTGCAATTAGTCACAGCCACCACATCTACCTAATCTTGAAATAGCTTGTGGTCCATGTGGAGACACAAAGTAAAATGAAGGAGAGAAAGCTTGGGCAAGCAAAGAACTAGCGCAGCCTGCCCTTTTCTTGCCCCCCCCCGCCCCGTCCCAGCTCAGTGCCAGCAGTAATACCCCTTCGCTGACCACCTGTTCGCTTGCCTCATTCTGTGCTTCCCCCATTCCAATATTTTCTTCAGATACAGAAATGAACTTTGATGCTCTGAAGGCAAAGGAATGCACCTCATTCTCTACAGCAGCCTCCTTGATTATTGTGTGTGTTTTTTGTTTTTCCCCCTTTAAATCTCTGCTGGAGTGGAGTGGAAGGCCTGCCTGTGGCCAGACTCCAAGACCAAGTCCCTGGTGAAGGCAGGCAGACAGACAGAGGCTGGAAGGACAGAATAAGAGGCAGAGGAAAAGGGAGGCACTGTGACCCCTGTGCTGAAGCCTTGTGAGCATGGCAGAGACTTCTGTGTGTTTGTGTGGAACGGGGGCTGTTTAGATAAACAGATGGCAACAAATGGCATAAAATTATATACCCATAATGTCAGTTCATAACATTTTGTTCGACATACTTGATTTAATCGCTTAGCTGACGATTTTGCTTTTGGGCCCATATGGTGGCAAATGGCAAATGAACCCTCTTTACACAGCAACTCCAATCTGGCACTTTTATCGCCGAGACTTAGGGAAGAATCCGGGAGGGGAGAGATGCAGATGGAAAATGAATGAGCAAGCAGGGTGGGGTGCATGTGTGAGACGAGGAGGATTTGAAGGTGCGGCCAGGGGAGTGTTCTTGGGAGACAGAACTGGGGGGTGAGTGGGTTGCAATGGGCAAGGAAGGGCTGGGACAAGAAGAATTGGGATCTGCTGTTTTTGTGAGCATCTAAGATGGAAGAGGGAATTTCTTAGCAGCAAGAATTTGAGAGAAAATAAATACGGGGAATGGTGCTAAGGGGAAGGGAGAGAAGGCAGGCCACCAGTAGGAAAGGTGGAGATGGTAACACGTTTCAGGAAATGCATTCAAGGCTGATCTACAAACGCAGGGAAAAAAGTAGGAAACCCAGAGAACAGATTGACTGCATTCTTCAAAGGGGTTAGGAACAAAGGCATGGGACGTGCTGAATGAAGGCTGGGTTATCCTGTACTGGTACCGGTATGGTGGTCCTCTGAGAAGTCGGTATGTTGAGGAATGCAGTGTTAAGATGATGACCAGGTTCCCATGGCAGATGGCTTTATTGTCACCAAAATTATGGTATCATCTGGCAGGACATTCTGGCTGTGAAACTGCTTCCTACAACCTAGCTTTTCCTAAAGCTGGGAGGAGGCTGGACCTTCGATTTTTATTTTTTATTTTTTTCAGCTAGAACATGATCTTGCAAGATGTTGCAAAAAGTTTCCCTGGCAGTCAGTGAGCAGGACGGTTCCCTCAGGCACACACAGTGCAGCTCCAAGGATCTGTGGTGAAGATCATCCTTTGCATGGGCCAAAGAGAGCACGGAAGAGGCAGCTGCCAGGGAAGGCTGCTGCAGTGCCTTGGACATGGTCCTTAGCAGGATGGAGGTGGCGCAGTATGGCAGTGCCATATCGTGGCTGGGGCCATACCAAAGCCTGGCAGGACTGACAAGTTCTTAGGGGAAGTTAGGAGTGGAAAAAGTGCCTTTTGGCACTTTTTTTTTTATTATTCTTTTCCCTGCCCTGTTCAATGGAAGAATGCCAGGCCAGTTCCTGTGATCTGAGTGCGTTGGTTGATCCAAGGGGTGATGGGAACCTGATCTGTACCACACTGATGGGTGAAGGCTGCCATGGCAGAGTGCTAGCTGCTGGGTGCTTCATAGCTCCTCTGTGGGAAAGCTGGATCCTTCCAGCCCACTGCTGTATATCTCTAACTACGGGAAGATCCAGCTGCAGAAACTGAGCTAGGTTTGCATTTACTCCAGCATGTCCTATGCGTGTACACGGGCAGAGGCTGTCCTTCTCCTGACTGTTAGTGGATGCAGCTGTGGCTGGGACTTCCACCACACAGCAGCTGCTAAGGTTGTGATGGGCATGGCTTAGGTCTGCCACACGGGCTGGGTGTCTCCAGTGTTTGTGGTACCTACAGACAAACATGCTGCCCCTTCCCACCTGACCCTTCTCAGCTTTCTTCTCCTGAACAATTGGAGCCACCTCCCAGGCACCGCAGCCCAGCAGGCAGCCAGCTGGTAGCAGTTGGCTGTGGTCTGCACTGCTGCTGCCTTGCGCTCACACGTGGGTGGTGAGGGGTGCTACGTAGGCTTGAAGGTTGCTGCCAGAATCCACACTGGAGGCTGCTGGGTGTCCAGGATAAACCTCAGGGGTTATTTTTTCCCCCTTACATACTCCCTCCCTGGCCATAGCTTTCAGGAGTTCAATTTCAAGCCCCTGTTTCATGAAACTGGTTTAAGACAGCTCCCTCCTCCTCCCTCTCGCACCCCCCAGGCTCTTTACAACTAAACAGTTTGTCCTTTTCCCGACGTTTGGGAGAATCTGGGAACGTAAGTGCTCCAATAACTCATGTCTGAGCTCTCATTTACCCCCTGCCGGCATGGGGATGCTGCACACCAGCCTCTCGGAATGCCAAATGAGTCGTGGCTGCCGCCTTGTCCCTGCGCCCCCCGAGGCCAGCGAGCGGGACCCTCGGCGGGGCCGGCTGGGCGTCCTGTCCCGCTCCCGGCAGCACAGCTCTGGCCAGTCGCTGGCAGCGGGGTGCAATGCAGGTGATGCCCGGCTTGCTTTTTCGGTATGGTGAGGGGAGAGAGAAGGTCCCACAACTTAAGAAGTTTGTAGCTTGGATCATGAGGGAAATCTGCCTTTTAGCTGTGGCTGCCGCAGCTGTGTCACCTTGTCTTGGCTCAGTCACTTGGCTTCTGCCTGTCTCAGCAGCCTCCCGCTGTCCCCAGGCAACCATAAGGTTCACTCTGGGGAATGGTGCAAATGTTTGGAGATGTTTGGTTCGAGTGGAGCAGATTGTGCTGAAAGCCAGCATGGGGAAAATCGATCATCAATTCCAGCCTTTGGAAAGGTGGGGATTCTTCTTGAGCTCCGGGCTTTGCAGTTACTGGGCTGGATATCCCCCAGCTATCTCCGAGAATGGCTGGGATGATTTAGGGTTCAACTCCAGCCATGGCCAGGCCTATTCCTAAGCTGCAGGAGAAGTCTGTGAAGTTGGTGTGGGTTTTCCTGGACCTCTGGCTCTGTGACTTCATCTGTGCCTCTTGATTTGCATGGCTTCAGCCTCTGCCCACTGTCCTTACCGCAGCTCCCTTCCTGCAGCTGGCTGCCTGTGCCCCAACAGCACCTGCCCCGGGGCTGCTGGCCCACTGGGAGCATGGCCCCAGATAAAGCCCCCCACTGCCAGAGGGCCGAGCATTTTGCTCAAGCGCCCGCTGGGGCATTTGCCTGTTCCTTCTTGTTTGCCCGATAAAGGCTGCTCTGCGCCCTTCCTGAAGCCTGCCCTGGCTCTCGCTTTCTGGCACCTCTCTCCTTAGCAGCTCCTCGCAAAGAGGCCTGCTCTGGCCCAGAAATGTGTCCCTTGGGACCTGCTGAGGGATGAGGCGAAAGGGAGGGGATCAGGGGAGGTATACAGGGGGAGAACAGGTCCCAGCCCGGGCTGCACCCAGGCTGCGGCAGCGAAAGCTCAGGGTGCATGCGCAAAGGTAGCCGTGAAGGTGCCCGGCTCAGCCCATGCTCCTGCCCCGGTTCGGTCAGCTGGAGCACCTCGGGGCTGCTCTGACCACAGCCTGGCTTCCTCTGCCTACAGCTAGCCAGATTTTGATTAAACGTTGTTTCCTTGAAATAAGCTGAAGTGGAAATACTTGCAGTGATAGACTGTTTGCAGTCCTGTTTTCACCCCAGCGCTGATTTAGATTGAGTCCTGGGCTCCCTCTGACTAAGGAAAAGATTGCCTAAATGAAAATGACTTTTTCTTCCTCCAGTGACAATTGGATGTTTCCATTTGGAAGGAAAAAAAAAAGTAACACTTAAAAGGTTTGTTTTCATTCCTGGGCTGAAGCAACATGCATTTTGAGATCTTGAAAGCAGTCAGGAAAGTGTTCTATGGGTAGTTTGCCTTATGTCCTCGGGTGGTACTTTGCCAGGTCTGGGTGGCTGGCACTCAGCAGTTCATGTGTTTCCCAGCCTGGCAAGGCTCCATGTGCCCCTCAGTAGGAACAGGTGACCCCCAGGAGCTGCAGTAGTGCTCCTGTACTGCTCAGGGTGTTTGTGTTTGCCGTGGCATCAAGCCGTCCCCATCGTTGTGCTCTCCAGGCCTGGACGGAGCATTCCTTGATCACACAGTGGATGGGATGGGATGTAGGGCCTCTTACAACTGGTACTGCCTCAGCAGGGTGTGTAGGAGAAATGGCAGTATTCGGAGCCTTGAGATGCAGACGCAGTAACATCTCTGCAAAGAGACTAAGCAGTAAATTTTTATTTCCGTCGTACTCTGTTTTTCGTTTGTCCTTCCTTTCTCGTTATGCTCCTTTTTCCCAGTGCACGTATCAGAGAGAAACCAACTGCCCTGGAGTGACAGGCCACTGGCCTCTGAGGATTTCTGATCCATGCACAGACTCTCTTTTAATAGACTTACACCTCATTTGGCCTCTAAAGCCTATTGAAGAGGCCCCAAGGGCTGGCCAGCCGGGTACATCCCAGAGCAGTGCTGTCTGCTGCTCCCTCCTCTAAGCAGATTTAAAGAGGCAGATGCAGATATGTATGTGCGGATCCCCCCCTGGACCTCAGCTGCAGCTCTCCACTGGATCTCTAGATTTTGCAGTCACAATAATAATAATAAGGATTGTGGGAAAAAATTCTACTGCTGTACACTGCAACCTCCAGAAAGTTCTTGGAAATATCTGGAGATGGGTTCAAAATACTGATTTTACTGAATGTGGTTGTTCTTGCTCTATCTGGAGGGATTTACTGAAAGAACTTTACAAGCAGAATTTGATCCGTGTTTCTGCATTTCCCAGCAGACTGGACTCGGCATCCGCAGTGGGCTCAAGAACCAGGCTGCTGCTGCTGTGTGGCCATCCTAGAGCACAGAGTGGGACAGTGCTATTACAGAGCCTGGCCCTGCTGCAGTTCCTGGCTGCTGCTCAGGATGGGTTCCAGAAACGAACCTCGACAAGCTTGCATTAAATTAGGGAAGCAGGTTTCTGCAGGCATGTGGCAGGCTGCACAGCCAGGATTCTGTCATCCTAAGTGGGTTCTGGAGCCAGCAGTCTTGGAGCTTGTGGCAGCTCCTGTCTAGTGTTTGGGAAGGGGTCCAGGATGAGGACTTAGCGGTATCCTGTTTCTTCAGCCTTGATCAACAAGTTCAGAAGGTCTGTTCCCACATCTGAATTCTGCTGTCTCGGAGAGACCCTTTGTATTTTCAGCACGGGTAGCGATAGCTGTGTCTGCAGGGAATCAGATGTGCAGCCCTGCCTGTTGTCTGATCTCCTGCTTCCCAACTGCAGAGCTGTGAATCCCCTGCCAGTCTGGAAACTTCTGTGTTCATTGTCATTAGTAGCATCTCTGGTCCTCGGGCTTGGTTTTCTGGTATGTTGATGCCAGTTCTGCATCTGAGAGTAAACATTTCTTTGGAGATTTGTAACTTATTTTTTTTTTGATGGTATTTGCTGCACTGTTGACCTAACGGAGGCATTGTTTAACAAGCAGCTCGTGACTAGCGGGCTTCTGGGAGTCCTGTCAGTTTCTTCTGATGGCTTTCATCTTGTACTGTTTGTAGATTAAAATTCATTTGAGATGGCTAAGCAGGGGCTGTAGTCACTCTGAAATGGTGTGATTTACTTGTTTGCCTCCCTTGGCATCAAGAATGAAGAAGGCTGGGTATCTGGAGTTTGGCTGTGACTGCTCACTGCACCCACAAGGTGCGGCGGTGGGGAGGAGAGGTGTGAGGTGGATATGTTCAGCAACACCTGAGGACAGGCTTGGGTCTCCCAGCCCCGTGGTGTGGCTGAGGGGGGCACCACTGAGCATGGGGCAGGTTGGTCTGAATAATGACATCCAGAAAGGTGGAACCAGAATGCAGAGTCTGGAGCTGTCCAGCTCCTGGCACCTCCCGCTGCGTGCTGGGGCCAGAGGCAGGTTAGCTGTGGTCGGGATGCTATCTTCGGGTAAAGAGAAAAAGTTCTCTGCTCAGGCACAGACCTCCTAGGTGACTCAGAGAAAGTCACTTTAGGCAAGGTTTGTCTCACCTTGCTGTAGGTGTCTGGGAGTCATCCCATTCTAAAATACCTGCATATTACATGCAGCAAGTTGCCATCTGCATGCGTTTATTCTCTGCATTGTCTGTGGGGGGAGTGCCAATAGGGGGGGACACTATGGCTCATTTTTGTGTGGTAAAAAGCCAGTGAGATGAGTCCCTCCAAGCCTCGTGTGAGTTCTTCATATGGAAAATGGCAATGACAATGCTGTGCAGTGAGATGATCACAGGGTTGCACAATGAAGGGCATAATGTGCCTGGGTTCTGCCTTGGTGGAAGAGGCAGGGAAGGAGCAGAGAGATGTCCATGGAGTAGTTTACATCTGGCCTTACATGAGAGAAAGGGTGTTTAGATCATTCCGATAAGCTTCACAAAATCTTTATTTTCTTATAATGCCGAGTTTATGTCGATTAAGTTATGTTATCCCTAGCTACCTGCTGGCTTTTCCTGGATGATGGACAGCATGTTGCAGGAATAAAGTATGTTGAAGGAAGAATAAAGTGTTTCTGTCATCACTGTGAGAATCAGTATTGCTGATAGCTCGGCTGCAGTTTTATTACAGATCCCTGGACTATTCTTTTGTTTTTTTTACAGATCTTCTCCTGAAGTTTTCTCAGTGCAGATGTAACCATTCTAGGCTTCTGTCTTCTTCCCTGTTTTTACCTGTTCAGATGGGAGATGTAAAAATGCAAAATGAAACCAAGAATGAAAGCACTTCTAAGAGTCTCTTCCTCATTGCATTAAGAGGCCTAAGGTTACGCAAGGGGAGTTTACACCGAAGAGATTCTTTGCGTGCCCTTTGAAGCAAGCACTCTGCTTTTTATTACGGCTTTGAATTAAGATTGATTTTCCTGGGATTCTTGGTCTCTCCCTCGAGACCAACTCCAAAAACCCTGAGGCTCAAATGAAAATGGAAGGTGCTAATTAAAAGCACCATTTATCTCTCTTTGAAAATAGACCCCAAGAGTATGTGGGGATTGGCGGGGGCGCTCCTGGAAATAAGCTACTCCCCTACTCGGCAGGTCTTCAGGGCCAGCAGCGCTGTTACGCGGTATGCTCTGACGAGCTGCATCTCGGTGGCGGAGAGATGTAAAAAACTGGTTGTGAGCTCCGGTGCTGTCCTGGCTCAGCCAGAGTGTTGGGGCCTGAAGCTCTTAGGACCTTCAGCCTCTGTTGGGCAGGAGACGCAGGTACGGTCTGCATACGTATCCAGGAGATGAGTGCTTGGTAAGTTCCCTGCCTGATCCATAGAGTGTCAAGGTTGAACTGGGTGCTTTTAGTCCTAAAGGTCTTGAGTTCACTTGCTAGGGTACTGGCCAAACGGGGCTGTCGCACTCCGACATCTCAGGACTGAGATGTGGCTGCCTTGTTCTTCCTTTCTGTCTTCCACCCTAACGGGCCTCGGAATAGGTTGGGTTGACACACAGTGGGGTGAAGGGATGGAGCAGCCAGGGATGGGTAATGGGGAGGTTATCTGAAAACTGCTCCTTCGCACGAACTGCATGCAACCACAACGGTCAGTTCACGTATTCCCCCCTCAAGTAGGCCAGATCCAAAGCAGTGATCAGGACTAAGCTGCTATCACCGCACAACGAACGTAGCCCCAGGGCCGTATTAACTCCTCATTAGTAACAGGAGTAGGAAGTTTGTTATTCACTGAAGATGCATGGGAAATTGATACAAATAGGAGCAAGAAGCTAATTTTACATTCGTTTTGCTTTCTCTAATTCACGTTCTAGATACCTAATATTAAAAGGCAAGGAGTTAGTTAGAAAGTTGAAAACAATAAAGTCTATTTCTAGCCATTTAATGGGATTTTCAAAGTCAACTCTTAGATGAGAGAATCCCACAGGAGTCGAAAAGGGATCTGTATGCCTGCATACCTTTGGTTTCCTGGATTTTCCCCTGGATATTCTCCACTTCCAACAGACAGGCTGTGCTTGTGGTGCTAAGTTTGTTCTTAGTGCAGCCTCTTGGCTATATGATGCCTAGAAAAGATTTGGATTGTTTTTTTGCACAGAGGACTTAAAGTAAAAATTCTGTTCTTGTGAGGTTCTCTGTGCAGTTAGAAGGGTTCAGAGAAAATGCTGTACATTAAAGGGGAAATCTCATCCCTGACCTTCTGTCATCTGCTTCTTACTGAGGGTGGTTAAATGCCTCCTGGAACTGGTGATGGGATAGGGAATTTTCTGCTGTCTGTCACAGAAAGTTAATATCAGTGAACAAAAGTTCAATTTCTGCAGCCTAGTTGGTGAAATGTGGGAAATAAAGAGTTGAGTTTAGTTTTTGATAGGTAAACACAACAAAACTAATGCTTTTACTAGCCACCAAAGACTAAGATGTGGATGAGCCAGTGAACCCATGGGCCACTGTAGTTTTCCAGATCTGGGAGGAATCCTATTCTCTGTTCCTAAGCTGCAAGCTGTTGTGCCAGTGACAATGCCACGGTGACTGGCTGCTCTGTCCTTCCACGCATCTGCTGCTGGTGATGGCAAGAGGGTAGCAGCAGCTTGTTTTTCCTGGTGCCCCAGCAGGTAGAAGGAAAAGGAATCCTTTTGCCATTGCGAGGAAAAGCTTTGCTCTAGAAATTTGGCAAGGCGGTCAGAGGGGAAGGCATGCAAAGGCCCCACTACGTACCAGAGGACCGAGGTCAGTAGTCACTCAGATACGAGTGGCACCTTGCGGGTGAAACTGAGATGCCATTTTGCCTACCGTTAATGGCTGAGCTACAGCCACCACTCTGGAATGATGCTGCCTGTGTTTTCCAGGTCTCTTTTTATTTTACTTGAGAAGCAGGGATAAAGTTATTGTTGCTCTCTTTGCAAAGCTGCTTCTTGTCCTACAGTGGAAGGGGCTTTCCAAAAGCCTCCCTCTGGGAGGGGCAGGCACTGGATGCAGGAAATGCACCGCGGAGTCACCGGCACCTCGGATGACAGGGGCAGCACCCAGGAGACTTCCCTGCCTCGTGCCAGCAGGGCGACGCAGGTGGCACCTAGGTGAGGGTTTTGGAGCAGGGCAGGAGAGTGCTTGGCTTGGGTGCACGTGTCCAACTCCCCCGTGCAGCACCTTTGGCTGGTAGAAAACAGATCTGGGCAGCATCGAGCAGCCAGCTGGGAGGTGGCAAGGGCAGGGGTAGGTGGGTGCACGTGGAGTGCCCGTGGGGCTGCCAGGCACCTCTCATTAGAGTGCATTTGTTCCCCAGTATTACAGCCAGCTGGTTCATCCCTCAGTCTCTCTGTGAGGCTGTTGCTTACAGAAGGTAGAGGCAGGGACTTGGGCCGGGTCCAAACTCTGGTGCAGCTCTGCCTCTCCTCTCCTCGGTCTCTCGCTGTGCGCAGAGCCGGGCCCCCTGCTGTGCCCTCGCCAGCTTTTACAGCCGCCCTGCCTGTCAGAACAAATGGTACGGCTCAGAAAATAAACTCATCTCATTTGTATGACAACACGGCCCCTCCGGTTAGAATGCTGCACCATTGCTTTTAACAAGGCTTTAAGCTGTTCAGTTCAGGGAGTGTTACAGCCCCTGGTTTATTGAAATACAAACCTTCTTCTGCTCAGTCATCCTCGGCGCCTTCCCTAATCTTCAACCTACACCGCGACGCCCCCTGTGCCCTGGTTAAGGCTGCCCAGGCTGAATGATGCCACTTCTCTTCCCCTTCCATAATCCTGGGTCCTGCATCCCGTGTACTATTCCCTACAGTGGAGAAAGAAAGGATCAAAAAGGACCTTTACTCCTAGATAGCAGACGTGGCTGTGAATGTCTTGCTGTGCTACGTTGTGACTTGGTCAGTCGGCATGCTGGGCTGTAGCAGGATATTGCTCTGGCTGTGTGTGAGAGAATGCAGGTACTTCTGTTTCCGTCTCCCCCGCTCTGTGAGCATCTGTATGTATGCACAGGGTCTGAGCTTGGGTGTTCCTATTTGTGTGTGTGTGCATCGGTCTTCAGCTGTGTAGGGTTGTGTCTAGGTTCCGTGAGTTCGTGCTGGATTTAAAGTATGTTTAGTGTCTGCCTGGCTTTATGCATCTGTTGGTTGTGTGTGCATGTCTCAGGTGTGCGTATGTATTTTGGTGAGCGTGTTGCCCTACATCTCTTGCTTACCAGTGCTGAAGGGTGCGTGCATTGCCCCCTGGTGTGACACGCTCCTGAATTCACAGGCAGGTGCTTTCCTGTTCCCGTTTCTTTTATGCTGCCTACAGCAGAGTGGCCCAGAAAGGAGCCCTGGAGTTTCAGGTGAATTTAAAGGGTGCCTTGTTAATATGGGAGGAAAAAATCACAAGGGGACAGAAAATGAGCATTTACTATCCACCTGGTGACATGCAACTCTTTCCAAAGCACATCGTATGTTCATTCCAAACGACAAACAGAGGATCTGATCCTCCACTGTCAGTCAGTGGTAGCTTTTCCAGGGAAATGGGTGTAGAATCGCACATGTAGAACAAGAGTAGTTGTGCATGGGACAGAGATGCACCTGTGTGCCTGTGGGCAGATCTGTGATTCTCCCTGTTCAGCAGCCTCGCAGGAAAATACTTAAGGTTCTTCTGCGTCTTCTGTATGCTGTTTAACTGGTGCGGGACTAAATGTGCAACTGTTTCGTCTTCTCATCAGAGCAAGTGCTTGGAATTGGGACTCGCTTTGCCACTAGTTTCCTGTGTGACCTTGAGCAAATTGTTACACGTCTGTCTCTACTCCCTTATTTGCACAAAATGCAGATGGCACCTTTCAGAAGTGCCAAAGGGCTGGTTTGGCTAACATACTATAAGACCCCTGGATTAAAGTGGTATTGTTAATCTGGTAATCAAGAAATACTGATTCGTTAGCAATATTAGCATTACTGATAACTGAATTTGCCTTAACTGTGTGTTGGATTTCCCTTAGGTTTTAGAGCATCTCTGGGGATGTTAAAGGTGAAATACGGGCTGCCATTAAAGTATGAGGTCTAACAGTAGGATCTGAGTGAAAAGGTCTGCTCTCTTGACCACGCGATAGGCAGCAGCTGCTGCTCTGCCTGACGGGTTGGGCTCTGTGAACCCAAGCCTCCGACCCTGTTTGTTTGGCTTCGGGTCGGAGGCTCCCTCTGCGTATCCTCCGATGCCCATGAGCAGGGATCTCCGCAGCGCAGAGTGAGTGCTAATGGAGTGCACAGCCTTTTGTTAGCTGAGGGCTTGGGGTTCGCAGGGCTGAGCACATTCCTGCTGACGAGTGCACAGACAGAGGAGTAAACAACGGCAGCCAGATTTACTGCTGCAGCAAAAATAAACCATTTGTCAAAGAGAGGATAACACAGGGATGCCAACAGCTTGAGGCCACGCCACCTTGGGATGTGCTCTGGTTAGAGCTCACAAACCAAGCAGGACGGGATAGAAGTGCACCGGGATTTGGCTTGGAGTGTGCTCAGAAGAGCTGCGCCTAGGGCTGCAGGGGAAAGTGCTGGGGAGTCAACAGGGGTGCACAAAATATTTCCTTACACAGTGTTAACGGGTCCTGGCAAATACCAGGGTAGGTGAAAAACAGTACTGGTCTAAGCTCTATGCTCCAAAGCATTTATGTCCCATAAATCAGCTGCTCCCAATTACAACGCCAAAAGAAGACACTTGGTAGTATATGCAAGATGGTCTTGAGCCTTTGCTGGACACTGTACGCTATTTTAAGAGTATTGTTCTTTGCATACAGTACAGCAGCATTGATCAGATCATTTGTGTTAATTAAAAACCCCCATGGCAAGTTTCATCAGGGAGAGGTGACAGGTCAGCTAATTATTTTTAGGAAGCAAAGTTCCCTCTTCAGTTCTGAACAGTTTTTATGTCTCATCCTCTACAGAAAGGGAAAAGGAACAGCAAAATTCTCTTTTCCCAGGGGTGAGATGGCATTGCTATTAATATTAATAGGATATACCTCCCTTTATATTCTGACACATTTCCATGAATAAGGATGTACATAATGTTTTAATTATGCGCTTATTTGGTAAAAAGTTAGCAAAAATTAATAAAAAGTTATATAACCTGGAAAACTGACTCTGAAACTGCTGCAAAAGGGAAGAGAATTTAACCTGAAACACAGACTTCTAATAACAGGAATAAGTATGGGAAGTAGCAGCGTTGATAGAGGTGTGCCTGGTGGGAAGTTAGAAGGCAGTGAGTACTGAGATGTGTCCTGAACCGAGGAAGCCAAGGCCCCAGTTGTCCTCCCCTTACACGTCTGTAATATTTTACATAGAAAGTGGCCAATGCTACAGAAGATAGATTTTTCCCCCTAATTTTCACTGGAGTTGCTGACTCCCACACGGACAAATTAAAAAGGACCGGGCTGCACGCGGAGCATGAACGCGCCTCAGTACTGATGCAGCGGTTGCTCCTTGTGTGGGTCCTGGGGGACCTGACCGGTTTGTGAGACAAGTGCATGGGTGGGAGGGGAGTGGGAGCAGCGCCCTTGGGACGGTGTCCATGGGCTGTACATCTGCATTCAGGGTAAGTGGGTACAGATGGCCCTGACTGACCCGCAGTCTGGCCCCGTGAATGCTGCTGGAGGGGTAGCTTTTGCAAGCTCCCATGCAGTGACCTTTCAGGAGGGACATGGGGCATTGGAGAGCACGATCTGCTGGCCTCACAGAGACTTCAGACCTGGGCAGGTCAAACATCAGAATTCCCCTCGGGGTGCTTGCTCCTGAACCGACGGGGTACGGTGCTTGCTGCTAATCCCCATGGCTCTGTGTGCCAGTTGGCTGCCGTGTCCAAGGAAGCCATGTTTATTGCTCTATCATCCCCCTTCTTCTGTAGGCAACCTACCACCTTTACCAAAAACAAGAAGGAAAGAAAGCCTAAAAGGGTGAAGAAGGATTTTCATTATGAAGTTAATTAGCTTCTGAGCCAAGCTGCACCTTTTCAAGAGGAGGAATTAGAGGGATTTAATTGCTTTATCAGCCTTCTCTTTGATTTTCAGCAATCAGGCCGATTCCATTTAATTTAACTGCCACAGATGAGAAGAAAATTGATGCACTCACCTGCCTCGGAGCAGAAAGAGAGAGTGAGAAAGAAAAGTTGGAGAAATTGGCAAATATAGTGTCTGCAGATTAATGAAAACCAACAGCATTTGCTCACAATTGGAAATGATGTGCCTGCCCTGAGGTGTTTGGAGCTGTTCGTGTGCCGCTGTGCATGGTGATGTGAGACCCATCTTAATGGCAGAGCACAGGGAAAAGAGGGTGGACCTGCCCTGGGGAAAGAGGGAAATATATTCGTGAGATGATCAGGGATCAATTAAGGAATGGATATGCAGGGGGGCGAGAGAAGAAAGGGGGAGGGAAGCGGACAAAGCCTGGTGCTAGCATATAAGCAGGCAGAGGTCAATGTGCTGCGTGGGTTGGTGTGGTATCTGCTGTCCTCTGCTAGGGGGTGTGTCCTGCACTTGCTAGGGATGAGGCTTGGTTAACGTTATTGGTAACTGATAGTCTGTTTTGGCTAGGTCGTTCTGTCTAATCTCTCACAGGAGAGGTTAGAAACTGCAGTGCAGGCGTTTGGTGTGTAGTGTGTCTTTGCTGAAATGCTCTCCCTTCTGTCAGAGTGAGCTTTGCTGTTCCTACCTTCCATTTTCATAGAGATATTTAACGAGGAGGAGAATGACACAAAAAACCAGCATGTTGAAGAGGAAGAAGGAAACTAGAAGTGATGGGAATGGCTGAGGATGGTCCAGGAGGAGGTGATGAGTAGAAACTGGTGGGAGAGAATGCTGAGGCCCATGGAAGTGGGACCCAAGTGATAATGGATCCCTTAGTCCTCTAGCTAAGGGTGGGCTTTGCGAGGGGCCTCATGGTTTTCAGTTGGTTCAACAAAACATTCACCTGCAGCTGCCTGTAGCCACGTTGCAATCTGGGGAAGTTGTCTGGTTCTCAGCCAGCACCTGAGTGCCCTCACCTCTTGGAAATAAGGACTTGTGAAGGTGTCTGGAGACAGCCCTTCAAAACATGCCTTTGGGAATGTGTGAGCGAATTTTGTCGCAGTTGCTGGCCCCCAGTTTAAGGAAGGCTCTTACCTCACTTACCCAAGACCTTTGGGAGACTCTGCTGTCTCATCCAGGGTCTTCAGGGCAACTCTTTGTTTGAATGAAGATGATGAGTGGTTGAAAAAAAAAAAGCAGTTGGGAAGGTGGTGTTTTTAGTCTACTGTCCCCTCAAAAAAGATAATCAGTGGAATTGATTTTTTTAATAGTGTTTTCCAACAGAAAAGATTGTTTAACTGAAAAAGAACTTATTGCCAAAATGTCGGTTTCACGGATATTTTGTTTCGCAGGCTTTTGACAGAAGCCTCTTAGTAAGATCGACACCTTCCATTTCGTTACTTTGAGTGTGAAAGGTGGTTTTTAATTTCAAAATACCTCTTGTTCAAAAAATATTTAATAATATTTAAAATGCTATTTAAACAAAAATATTAAAATCACCTAATTTTATCGGAATAAAACATTTTGACCCAGATTCATTTCTGCCATGAGACTCAATCTATGACAGATTTCTTTCTGTGTGGCTTAAGTCCAGTCCTTAGTTAAGCAAATTTTAAAATTGAAAGTTTTCAGCAATTGGGAATTTTCCATTTCTCCACGGATGTCATAACTGGGATTCTGTTGTGCTCTGAGGCTCTGGGTCTGTTTTCTATTTCGAGTCTCCATATTTAGTTTTAACAACTCTCTTACCAAATGGCGTTTTCCCCATTATTTAATTTCATAACACCTTTGGCACTACCTATGAGAATGGCCTCTACTCAATCCCAAAGGCATCTTGAAGGTTAGATCAGGTAGGCTGCATTTCTTTAGATGCTACTAAACATGCATAGTAAGAAGAGATTCTTCCTCCTGCAAAAGTGGAAAGACAGAAAGCAAGGAAAGGGAAGAAAAGGTACAGAAGTGACTCGGCCTGGGCTGAGAAGTGTTGAAGGGCAGGCTCGGGAGCTCGGTGTGCGTGTACTGATGTGCAAAGAAGTGCCAAAGCCACTCGTCGGCGCTGCCTCTGTGCCGGGCCGCCACAGCTCGCTACCAGGGACCAACCTGGAGTAGAAGCAGGAGCACCCAGAAGCTGTCATCTCAGTTACATGTCAGGCCATGAGACCTCTGAGATGGAATTGGCTCTTGGCTAGCATCTAACACCTTTGGGTATAGACTTAAAAAGGAGCAGCTTTGTGGGCTGTAATTAAGACTCTGGAAGGGACTTTTTTCTGGTGATTCTCTCTGCTCGCCCACAGCATGTTAGATGAAGGGGTTAATAAGGTATTATTTCCCCACAAAAGCCCTGACGGTGCATTTCCTCGCAGCTTGCCTGCCAGGCTTGGCCTAGCTCTGTGGATCAAAGGCTGGTTATCACTAATATTGAGCTGTTGTAACCTCTGTCCCCTTTGATTAAAGTGGCGCTGCTGTGAATTTCTCAGTTAATCACGCCTTGGCTCACGGGGTCAGCTTGCAACTTGGCAAGTTCAGAAAACTACAGCGGAGGAGAGAAAGGTAAAATGTATTATGCAAATGTGATTATGATTGAGTCCGACTCCGCCCGGCCCAGGCCTTGTGCTGCTGGAGAGGCTGGAGGCAGAGGAGGAAACAGCCCATCCTGCAACAAGAGGGACTGGGCAGTGGAAAAGCAGAGTCTCCTTTCTACTCCCCTGAACTTTCCACACCACTGGTGAGCGCAAGGATTTGGGGCCTTTGAAGCCCACTGGCAAGGTGCCGTGTGTTCAGAGGAGAACGTGACCTCCCAGACACATTTCCATCCCCAAGAGCTATGATTTACAGTTTTTCCTTGACCATATTGGGAGCTCTGCCAGTGGGTTCAGGACCACTAACTCGTCTTTCTACTCCACATCACTTCCTGGAACCTCATGATGAGAGAAATCAGCAAGCATCACGGCAACGTCGGTCTGATTTCAAAGCCCACCGTAAGGTAGACAGGTGTGTGAATCACAGCGTGTATGTGCAGGGCTAAATATGAAGGCTTGAGCCCCCTGGAAGGCCATGGTGTAGGACTGAAAAGTGAACATAGTTGGCAGTGAATTATTAGTGAACTGTGTTAGCGAACACAGCAGCCTAACCCTGTTTTGGTTGCTGAGGATGCTGAGGGGTGGAACTGCTGAGTAGAAAAAGGAGGTCAGGAGGACTGAGTCTAATTACAGAAATCGCTCCTTTCTGTTCAGCGTTTTGGTCTCCCTACTTGCTCTGGGGTGTAGTGGCACTGTCCTGCCATATGGAGGTGCATTTGAGAGTTCTCAGCACTCAGGATATGTTTTTTGGAAGGTACCCTATTTTTACTAAAATTTCAGAAGGCCCTAAAATTGGCAGTCAAGGACTGGGCTATCTACAGGCATATGGTAAAGCCGTATGTACATGCAGAGATTTTAATGTTCTAGGAATACCAGTAAAATGTACCAGTGAAGCATTTTTACTGTGGTTGCAACACTGAGCCGTGTACTTGCCCGCTTAATCCAAGTGAAACAAGCTACAGCTATAACTGTTTTTGCCATTATTGCTATGCCTTCAGATGTAGTTTTATGAGCCATCTATTGAAGAAGGTTGAAGTCCTGTCAGAGTTGCTCCATGAGGGCCTAGGCAAGCAGAGTGGTTGGGCGGATGGCTGGTGTGGCAGGGGAGCAGGGCCTGGTGAGGAATAGCTAAGCAGTGCAGCAGGGAGCAGAACCGTGTGTCTGCACACCCGGTTCCCCTGTGCCGAGATGCCTGCTGCTGCTGGCTCTGGTTGGTTTTAGCAGTGGTGCTGAGACTGAGGATGCTGGATGAAGATGAAGGGAATTTGCTCTTTCCACTGGCCTGGCAGAATGTTTCCTTATCAGCTCCTATTCTCTCTGGATCCCAAATTGACTTGCTAAGGCATCGCATTCATACCTTTGTCCTTACCCTGACTGGCAGGGGAAAAGGGCATGTTCCTGCCCTGCTGACACTGCTTGTGCTTGTTGGCCCTGCTGTCGAGGGGAGGGAGGGAGGAGGGAGGAGGAGATGTGCCTACGGAGCCTGTGGTTGAGGAGAACTGGTGAGGGTGGCACAGGGGGACACCTCGGCTCCAGCTGTGCTGCAGAGCAGACTTGAGCCAGTGAGCAGAGGTGCGGGAGGCGGCGGGCAGGGGTGCGCCTCTGCTGCTCACTGCGGGTTGGAGCCGGGAGCACAGCACAGAGGGGAGTGGGGAGTGCTGGAGGAAGAATGAGCACGGCGGGGCATTCTTGATCAGACCCGCTAATTAACTGCTTGCTCTTATTTTATTTACTCCAATCTTTCTATTTTTGCATCATTTGTTTCCTTGTTCAAGCGAAACAGCAAGAAACTTTTTAAAATTTAAATTCAGAAGTGCTGGAACTGGGCTCCTGCTGGGGAGAAAGTCCTGGAGCTCTGCTCCTGATGGCTTTTGGGAACGGATGGCAGTGTTTCACTGTCTCGCTCTCCTCCAAAGGCAGGTACCATTCTGCTCTGCTGGGGCACGTGGCTCTCATTATGTTATCAAACCTCACGAGCACAGGAATGGAACCGCAATGCCTGCTGCTATTTGAAAGACCCCTAAGCTTGAATTTTAGTAGGTAATGCATACAGACATCTTCCCATCATGGGCTTTTCCTCACTTTACATCTGTCTTTCCCTTGTATGCTTCTTAGTCCCTTTGCACTGTTTTGTTCTTTTAGAATCTTAACACATAATTATTCTATATCTTTTATAGATATGGTAAAGCTAATGTCCAGATCTCTTAAAGGACATGATCCTGGACAGCTATGAATGCAATCTCCTTTATTTTTTATTTTATTATTATTATTTTTAATTAAAAAAGTTTTTGTTTTTGTTTTTTAAATCAAAGTGTTTTGGGAAGATAAAGCAGCACTGCTGGATATCCATCCATTGCATGGATAAAATCATGGCTGGGAAGCAGTAGTCCACCCAAGGCCATAGGAGAAGTCAGTGCTAGAGTTAAGAGGTGAACAAGTGTTCCTGGTAGTCTATTTTATCACGTGTCTTCTCCTTAGAGAAAGTGGCTTTCCTACAGCTTCTGTTTTCTGATCTCCCAAATCTCTGATTTCCCAAATCTCTGATCTCCCTCTGATTTCTTGGCCAAGCCTACAAGAGAAGAGACAGGCATTGCACTGTGAGCCGAGGATTAACAGTTTCCTCCGGGAGAAGCTCCACTCTTGCAGTGCGAGCTAAGCACTGCTAGCTTCACTGCCCAGGAGACCGCTGCCAAACACCACACTTGGTGAGAACGCTCCTCTGTCAGGACCTGGTAGGGCTCTGCAGAACAGGAGCTGAACCTTGAACTTCCTCTCTAAACTGCGAGCTATTGTAACCGTGAAGGAAGGGTGTGATGGGCCAGTAGCAGAACTGTAAGTCTCTTTAAAAGGATCTTACCCCACAGTTATGTAGCCCCTTACAATAGTGAGGAGCTTTAGCCCAGGTGAACCTTCCAGCATCCTCTCTGTGGTTTCCATTGCAGATCTGGATCACTTGGTCTGTAAAGGAGCTAAACAACATTAGACTCTCAGGTTCTTCTGAAATCCAATGGAAATCGGGCATCTCTCTCCCTTCAGTTAGTTTAAAAATCTCTAGCAGTAACATACAAAATGTGATAAGCAGGCTTCTTTAAAGTACTTAAGGCCATATTTCCTAGTCATTAGTATCTGATCTGTGCACTGCTGGATACCCAGGTAGTGTTAATGCGATTGATTTGGCTGCAGCTACAGCTGGAGTTTTGTTCAGTATGCTGGAGCACTCGGTATGGTTTTTACGTGTGAGATGTTTTGATGCATTATACAACATGTGGGAGGGCTATGCCTGGGCAAAGAGGGGGTGTCGTGGGGTGGGTCTGCAGCACAGGCAGTTGCAGACACCACAGAAAAGATGTTCCTATGGACAGTCCTTGCCACCAAGTACAGCACTTGTGAGGCTGCTCTGATTTACATTCCAGATATCCCCATGCAACAGCCCAGTATCCCAAAGTTACAAAGGTGGTCAATTTTAACCCCCTTAAACTTAGAGGTCCAATGTAAAACCTTAGTCCTTATTTATCACAGTTGATTGTTTCAGCAGTGACCGGCACCCTAATGCCCTGCTTTCTCTCCCTGCATCTTCTTCCTTCTTTCTTCCCTTCCTCCTCCTTCCTCTTGCCCTTCTTTTCCCTCTTTGCTTTCCCTCAGCCCTCTACTTCCCTGCACGAGTTTGCTGCCTCTTGATTAAAATGTTGACTTTAACTTGGAATTAACCTGATTAATGTAATTGAAAGTAAAAGTCCGCTGCTCAGCACTTTGGGTGATGAGTGGAGATGGATTGAGAAAGAAAGCTTTCAGATTGAATACACTTCTCTCCTCTGGCTGTTAATTGCACCGTTTACTGGTACCTGACTCACTGACCGTCAGTGTTTAGTCCAGTTAATGATGATACACAGTCCATACTTTCCAGAGATAATTAAAAAACATTCCAGCAGACACTCTGCTGCAGAGAGCTTTCCTATCTGTCGCAGTCAGCAGGCCTCAGGGGTGAGGGGTTGCAGGATGGAGAGAGAGAGAAGGCTGTGCTCTGTGTGCGCGGAGCTGAGCTGGCCTTGGCTGTGTGGGGGTTTAGAGGAGAAGAGGGAAGGTAACTTCTTGCCTGCTGGCTTCCCTCTCTCTGTCTCCTGGCCACATAATATTGGATGTGGGAGAGCATGAAGGCTCCCTGGAGTCGGGGACCTATTTTTGTGCTCCCCAGGCACTTTGACTAAGCCGTAGGATCTCTCCCTGCAAAGTCATTTGAGCTCTTATCTGTAAGAGTAACTCAGCACTGTGATCAGTGAGAAATAGGCATTTGAGGGCTTTCTGCATCTGGGCATTGGTCTCTTATGGCATACTTGCACATCTGCAAAATAGGAGTGCTCAGATTTCCTTATAGATTGGGGACTCCCAAATGACTGTGGATATAGATTTAGAGAAAATGTCATGGCTGCCATGTCCCAGAGACTCCCATACGTTGCACTGGTAGTAGAAAACCCTTTTTTTTTTTTTTTTCCAAATATGAGAATCCATCTGGAAGCAGGCTGGAAAGGGTTGTGATGAGAACTCATATATTGCTGAAAGGAGTATTCAGGCAAAACAGACAATTTGCAGCAATGCTGGTATTGGTTAATGTATTTGCTAATGGCCTGAAAAAGGAATGAGCAGAGAGAAGAGGAACTTGTAGGTGTGCTGATCGAGACCAGAAAAGATGACAAAGAACTTCTAAGGCCCTGACAAGAGTAGGTGAATTAAGTAACGGAAAGAATAGATTTACACACGGAAAGAATCCTGCAACCATCTACTCTGCCCTCCTGAGTGAGGCCCGTGTTGTCACAGAAGACATTAAGACAGTAAGAGCCTGTTATTTCCATTGGCACTTTGTTCCGGTAGCTAATCGCTGTAAGTTAAAACTGTAGGCTGTATTTTTCATTTGAATTTGTCTGCATTTTCACTTCTGGTCACTGGGTCTTATTCTACTCTCTCTCAGACTGAAAAGCCCTTTTACCTTACGTTTTCTCCCTGTTCAGATACTTCTGTTAAACTCAGTGCAAGATATTGCACACTGAAAGCAATGATTTGCATTTCTTGTATGCCTTGTGCTGTCAACTCAGAGAAAAAAGCTAGGTGTCACTGTGACCAGCTCAGCAAACGTAAGTACTCAGTATGTCCTCAACCACCCTCTCTTGTCCTGCTGCCATCTCCCTTTACACACGGGCTCTGTGCAGTGACCTGACTATGAGCAGTGTTGAAGCTCTGGGGAAGAGGCTGAGATTTTAATGAGAGGAGTGGGGTGAGTGTTTATATTACAGTAGCAATGAAAAGCTCTCATGAGATCAGAGCCCTTGTCATGATAGGTTTTGATTTTTTTTATTATTTTTTTTAAGAAAAAAAGGGAAGAAAAGGCAGATTATATCCCAGAGGATTTTTAATCCAAATGCTGTGGGATCTGGAAAAAGTCTATCCTCTCACACATGGGAAATCAAGATCTGGATGTTGAGCCCACAGACAGGAGCAGGATGAGGACTGGAGCCCTCACCTCTTGCCCCATAGTCCAGCACTGGTTTGTAGGAGCCTCCTGCACACCACGTAACACTATAAATTGGTGCTGTTGTGCAGAAAAATACAGTGATTTTTTCATGCTTTATCACGCTCCCAAGAGACTAGGAGTCTGCATGTAGCAGAGGCACATATATATATTAAAATAAAATCTGAATAGTGATATTAGTAAATGTCAGGGGCTAAAAGACTCCTCTCCTTTGAGCAGGTAACTCCTCCAAGGAATTTTCAAGCACTTAAATCTGGCACTTTCCAGACACATTATCTGTTCAGATGCTTGGTCAAGATGCCTAGGCTGACCATCCAGAAGTACTACATCCTAGAGAATTTTTTGTTCTACTTCTCTGTCTAAAGGGATGATCTAAAGATCTAAAGGGATGAGTTTTTTAAGCTTTAAGCAGAAGCTTTGAAGTCTCTGGTAAAACCTAGCTGGAAAAAACAAAACAACAACAACAACTGAAATATGGATGGAGAGCTGTGTGCCCTCATTATGTCCCTTCCCTTTTCGTTTTCAGTTGTCATTCCTATATCTGCTTTAACCTCTGCTTCATGCTCTTTTCCATGGTTATCCCATCTCTGAGCCTTCCCTCTGCTCTGTATCACACCTGCTCTTACCCTTCTCACCAGCTGCTAGGTCCTTTGTCATTGTCCATTGCCCCCAGGCTGTCTTTACCACAGTTAGCCTCATAGCCATGGAGCACAGGGATGCTTTCATTCTGTTTGACAGCAAAAAAAACAAGACTCAGAAGGGCAGAGGAACCTGGTCAGGGTCACCTAGCAAGTCTTTGGCACAGCTAGGTTTGACCAGCTCAGAAGACCAGGAGTACTTAGGCACCTAAGAGCTGGGTAACCACCTTCTTGATTATCAATTTTATTTTTTTAATTGAAAAGGTTTTCCCTCACACTAACAACATTAAGACGAGGAGAGAGAGCATTTCCTTGCAGTGGGCTGCATCCTGCCCTCGGCTAACTTGTGCCCCTGCAGGTGGGAGATGGATGCACCAGGGGGCATAACTGGAGTCCTTGAGCCCTGGCCTGCAGGGTGCTGAGCAAGTTCTCACGGAACACAGGTGGCACAGAGGAGCATGGCCCTGCCATGGGTTTGCCTTGGGGCTGGCCTTGGTGGCAGAGCTCGATCGTGGCAGGCGTGTGGGCACATCAGGGGCAGAGCACAGCGGGAGGATGCTGCGCGGGACCGGCTGCACTGGCACCTGCGAGGAGTCCGGGCTGGCTCTTGTTTTCTATTCCCTGCACACACGCAGGGAGCCTCGTGCACTAAGTGACATCAAGGCTCATTATTTTCATCAGATGCCACATTTGTAACCTGTTACCGAGTAAATTGTGATAAAATAGACTGGAGCAGCCCAGGGTCTGACTCTGCTGAGATGGCTGCTGTGAGCACAGCAGGCAGGCACGGAGCCCTCAGACTGCTGGCTCCTGCACCTTAAAGGAGCGGGGAGCCCTTCGGGTGGCTCAGGGGCCTGGAGCAGAAGGCGCCTCTGGTGCATCTTTTTGGCATGCTTTGTGTCTTGGGATGAAGGTGAGCGGAGTCTCTTCTGATGGTCCCAGGAGGCAGCTCAGGGGATTTGCCTCCCTCTGTCTCCTCCCGGCCATTGGGTAAACTGAGATACAGGGGGAGCAAAGTGACTTGCCCCATGTCACACAGTAAATCACAACTTCATCTCCTAGTTCTTCACCCTGCTTGAATGGGTCCCTCACAAGTTGCGGTCCAGGTGGCAGTGGGGCCAGCAGTAGAACAGCAGTTCTCACATTCCCTCCATGTTGGAGTCCAGATGATCTGTGGGATTTGCTGTGGCAGTTGGGAGAGCATGGAAAAAGAAACAGCTCATTGCTGGGGTTTAGTGGTCTCTGAAGATTCTCAAGGCTGCCTTGGACATTCAGGTTTTTGGAGAGCAATGGCATTTGTTTCCGTGCCAGGAGGTACCAACTCTACTGTAGTTGCCTTATGCTTCCCTCTCAAGCCTTTTTGGTGCTGTGCACATACATAGCTGCACCCCATAGCATGTATTATCGTAGGTTCCCAAATACATGTTTTTGCAGGATTAATAAAGGCTGAATAACAAATAGCAAGATGCTTCAAACATGAATAATACATGTTGCTGGTGGTGCCGCAGTTGAATGTGCTGGAGATGCTTATAAATGATGGCTTAAATATAGGGTTTCTTAGGAATTTTAATACATCAAAAAGTGTGTTGTGATCCAGAACAAGAATAGTTTGAGTTTTGTCTTAACTAGTGAAGCCATTTGAGAGCAATGCAAATATTTCACATTGGCAAAATCAAGATGGTGTGATTTGAGAGCCTTTCTGCATCCTGATCTTTTACAAATTTTTACAAATAAAAGAAAATGAAGTGATGTTTTCAGTAAAAATAAAGACATTTATCAGGGAAAAAATTGAAAATATTTTCCATATTTTTTACAACTAAAAATGCCTCTGACATGGTGAAATTATGAAATACTTCACTGATATCAAAGGTGTTTGTTTTTATTTCTATTTTTTTTTATGGAAGAGGGAAATGTGCATGAACTTTTTTTTTCT